>NC_036244.1:11191748-11235876 GCF_002742605.1 Olea europaea var. sylvestris | reverse complement strand
ATTTTGACAATCAACAACGCTAACCAATTCAATACTTTTTTTCAAGACACGTGAACCTATGATTAACACAACCCGATCATATTTCTAATCTGAATTCAAATGAAAATTATCCATTTAGTTTAGGTTATCTAAGTTATTGCGTGTGAAATAGATTATTCTTAATTCTAACTACATATGTTAGTTTCGTCGTGTTCTAAACTCATTTTAAGTATTCATACACTATACCAAGCAATTTATTATTTAATTGATAGCTAAGCAATCAAATAATTATGATGGAAATGCAAAACTAATGAAGAAAATCAAGATATACTAAATTAATAATTTTAAATTAAAATAAATCAGCAAAATGGTTCATCAATTATCCAATACAATGGAGAAATCTAGCCGAACATTCTATTGATTGTATTATACACGAACAAAGGAAATAATATTACCCAAAATGAAGAATTATAGATCTAGATCTTGAAAAGGATCAACAATCTTGGTCTCGTTCTGCTCCTCCAAAAAATAGATGAAATGTGTAGAGTTTTAGGTCTTTGGAGGTTCTCCACGTTCTAATTGAGTTTTGGTATTTAAAGAATGCCAACAAGATTGCATTGAATTGTTACCAAAACAAAATAACAAAAATTGGATTTTTCTTGTTTGGGTCAACTCAGACGCTTCTTTTTTGGTTGAGAAGCGCGCCTCCCCTATAGCACCCCACCAAAATTTTAACAGTCTAATGGTTTTCAGTATTTTTTTCATAACTTTTTATCCCGATATCCGATAGAGGATATTCAAAGAGCATTGAAAAGCTAACTCAGAGAAATACAATTCTAGAGTATCATTTTTCCAATTTGAACATTTGCTGGGCCAAAATTGGGTCTTAATATGAGGTTGAAAATTCAAAACATAACTTTTTCTGCTAAAAGTTGGTATGTGATATTACTTTGATTATTCTTCATCCATTTGATTTCTTTCCTCATCAAGTTGACCCCTAGCAATCTCAAATTTTTATATCGTGAGGTTCGAAACAACTTTTAAGTATTTTCACGTTAGTCCCTGAGCTTTGGATTTACTTTATTTTAGCCCCTTTTTGTTCTTTCTTTCAATTTTCGTTCAAACATGAGCTTTTCCTAATGAAAACAATAAATAACAAATTAGGCACTAACTCGTCCAATGAATAAAAAAGTATCATCATTTAGGACCCCGAATATGTTCAGAAACTACAATTATCAGGTTTCATGAGTATTATCCAGTGAAGGCTACTTTGGAAGAAGTCTTCATGCAATGAGAAGATAATGAGGAATTTGGCAGACCCCCACTTAGAAAAAGAACTCAATTGGGAAAAACCAGAACAAGTATTGCTGGTATCACAGGTCAGCAGGTCATAACATAAAAGATTGTAGGCACTTGAATGAGGAAGTTGAGTCCTTAATCCGGCAAAGTCATCTTCGAGAATTTGTGGCTAAATTTGAAGTAGCGAACCAAGCTAACCTTCAACAACCTTGTCAATAAAGGACAAGCTAACAACAAACTTAGCAAACTCCTCTAGCTTGTAATTTCCCTCCCTGAACTGAGAATAGAATGTTGATAGTGGCAATCAGTGCATCGAGGGGTCCATACTTGGAATGGTTTAGATCTTTAGAAGAATATTCTCAAAGAGTACTACAAAATCAAAGCGAAGTGTAGGTGATAACCATGCTTGTTGTTGGAATATAAGTGCATTGAACTCTTATGAATAACAAGAGCTCAATTAATGATCTATATTTCCGAACTCTGGAACAAATGGAAATCCCATAACAGTATCTCCACCCCTACTCTAGGAGATTACAAGGATTCTTGGGGAATCCCATCAAAGCTCGAGGTCAAATCACTTTAATCATAGAATTAGGTTAAGTTCCTTACCAAAGATGAACAATAGCCTATTTCGTAGTTGTTGATTTACCTTCCAGCCACAATGCCATATTGGGTAGACCTATACTACACAAACCAAAGGTAGCCATTTCAATCTACCATTACTATATAAAGTTTCATACTCCAAATGGAATAGGAGTAACAAATAGGGTTTAAGCTGAAACTAGATCATGCAACATTGATTTGCCTAGACCTCAAATCTGCATGCTAAGGGAAGAATAAAGAGCCCAAGCCAAGGAGACAAGGTTGAAGAGAACTATAGTGGCTGATCCCATAAAGATCGGCACAACTAAAAAATACCTCAAATGCCCTATGGACGACTAACTATCATTTATGATAAGAAAGCAAACCTCATATCCATATCCTGGAGTCTTAGTAATCTCACTAGCCATAGTTCGGGTCACCATCCCTAAAGTCCTAGTCGATACTAGGAGCGCTCTCAACATACTCTGTATTAATAAACTGAAATGGATGGGGATCCCACCACATTTCATACGACCATATCCAAACGTGATCTAAGGGTTAACTAATCTTCCACTAAGTAAAAATGCTGATTAAGCTTACTTTAAGGCTAGCAAATCCCACTCCAAACCAAATCGAACATCGAGTTCATAGTGTTTGATTTCACTTCACATTATGATGACATTATAGGACATCTCTAGCATTCGATCTCAAAGAAGTCATGTCCATGTACAATCACTCATATTTTCCATGCCTCATGGTGTATATAAGATCAAGAAAATAAAGAAATTGTTGAGAAATGTCAAATGAAGATCTATTCAATTAGAAATGATGCACACACTTCCCAATTGTGTTGTGGAGTAATGTCCCGATCAAACTACGTTTCCTTAGATCCATACCTGAAAAATAAGGGTGAAAAACATGTGGAAGAACTAGAGTCAAATAAATGTTTATAAATTATAGTTGATATGCAATGTATATAAAACTAGACGAAACAAACGTTTATACATTTTTGAAAGTGCCATCTAGTTATTCATAATAGATTTACAGGAACTAATAATTTTACTAGAAAGTTGAGAGCTTTTCAAATTGTCAAGCACTTGCCAGTATGCCAAACCATTACCATGCCTCAAATCAACCTGTAAGATTTTTAGTAGGGACGAGTACTACAAGTAATACTCAATAGGAAAGCACTAAAGTATATGGTAAAAATTTGTATATATTTTCAGAAATGCAAACATTGGTCATTTAAGTCATTGTCAATCTCTTCATCTCTAATTTGAACCACAAAATGGTGCTTCCTTCATAGGTAACACAATAACACAAATTTAAACTTTGGTCATTAATGTCACCTTCGATCTCTTTCTCTTATTTGAACCACCAAATGGTACTTCCATAATGAGTAGCACAATAACATGTTGAATGTAAAATGAAAATAAATAATTCTTATATCACTTACAAAAGTACCGAAAATACCCCTACCTTAATACTTGGAGTTTGAATATCCTTTCGTGTCCAATAAGTAATAAAATGCAGCATACTTTTACTCACTTCTTCCAAAAATTTCAGATTTAAATGTTCCTTGTTTCTATAGAAAAAGGGAAAAATAATTTTATGTGTAGGTATAATAGTTTGGGAGAAAAAAAATGTGGTTATAGAGGTTGTAGGAGATTTTTTGTTTCTAACAAGGCGTACTTGTATTAATTTGTAAGAAATGAAGTTTTGTGTTCTACGATAAAACATTAACCTAAATATGTATATAAAATTCTAATACAACTATAACTCTGAAGTAAATTCAAATGGCTTTTTGGTTTAATCATTTGATTTCCAAACGTAAAATGTAATTTAAGAATTCTCACACCATATATACGTAACTTACATAATTTTAAAAGGCAATCATGTTAATGAGAATTAATGAAATTAATCACTATTAGTTAATAAATTTTAAATAAATTAAATTGACCTTTTCATAACTGTACGAAACTCCCAATCTAAAAAAAAATATATTTTATGTTATATATATAACTATATTAATAAAATAGTTGAAGATAACACTTTGCCTTTTATAGAGTTAATCAAATATAGCTAGTTCAAAATCATTTTCTCCTAAGCCCAAATTAGTTTTATTTATGAGCTACAAAATGAGTGTAATATTAATATATTTTCATTAGCTTCAAGAATACTTAAATATTTGATCCAAATAGTTTACAATAAATTCTAAAAGTGCACTTAAGCAAATAAATCACTTATCGAGTTTTCCACTTTGACCTTTGGACTTTTAGTATAACTACAACTCTGCACATTTTCATTTGCTAAATGATCAATATTAAGTTTAGGGCAATGACATAATAAATATAACTCAAATTATTTTTGAGACTTGCAAGAAAATTTTATTTTAAAACGAAACAAGAGATATTTTTTTCTCGGTCTCTACAACTCTCCCCACTTAAAATAATTTTGTCTTCAAAAACTAACTTATTTAAGGAGGACGGGATACTTGACTAAAATGTCTTCTTCCCTTCCCAAGTAGCCTCATCCTTACTATGTTTTCCCCCTTGGACTTTGACTAATAGAACCCTTTGATTACTTAAAACATGGTCCTTTGGAACCCTTCGATTACTTAGAACATGGTCCTTTCTCTCTAGAATCAGTGCAGAAGCTTTTTCGTATGTCATACTCCCTCTGTTCCAATTATATATGCATGTTTCATTTTTCTCACGGATTAAGAAATCATCTTTAATGTTATTGGAAAACTAATTTTTGCCAAGATCTTTCCTAGTTTATTCCTATTAAATTTTCAGTATGTGGTAGTAAATTATTGCTTGTATTAGTAAAGAATTTGAATAATTTAATTTGAAGAAGAAGAAAAGAGAGTTATTCCATATTTCTAATATGTATTTTGATGATTTCAAGAAGTTGACATATTATGTGGGGAAAATTGAATAAGGATATATTGGTAAATGAACAAAATAAAATATTCTAAATTAAGAAACATGCCTATATATTTGGGACAAGAAAAAAGGAAAATCAGCATATATAATTAGATGGAGAGAGAGTATCACTCTAAACATCCAGTGAACGAACATTCACAACATGGTTAGGATCTGGAATGTATTTTCTCAACATTGAAATGTGATATATGTTGTGCACTGCAGATAGTTCGGGTGGCAATGCTAAATGATGTGCCACATTCTCGATCTTTTTAAGAATCTCAAATGGATCAATAAATCTTAGACTCAATTTTTCTTTTTTTACAAATCGTAGTATTCCTTTCATTGGTACCACTTTGAGAAATACTTTCTCTCCAACCTCAAAAGTCAATACTTTTCTCCTTTTATAGTGATGGCAAAAAACTTGGCCCGTCCTAAACTTCCCCGTAAAGGAAAAAAATAAAAAATAATTTTATTTTTAGACAATTCATTCGTCAAAAACTCATTTTGAATTTATATTTATTTTCTAATAATAACATAACTTGAAACTTTGAAAATGTACAAAAAATAAATAAAAAAATTTAACGGGGCAACAAATGGGGCAAAAAGTTGCCCTGTCTAAGGCCAGGTGGGGCGAGGTGGGATGGGGCACCTCGTCCCGTTGCCATCCCTATCCTTTTGTCAGCATAGCTCTTTCGACGATCTTAATTCTTGATCTAATTTTATGCATAGCCTCTACAATCTTCTTGACCAATTCTGTACCTAAAACTTTTCTTTCACCAATTTCATCCCAGTATAATGGTGAACGACATTGTCGACCATACAAAGCCTCATATGGTACCATGCTAATAGTAGCTTGGAAGCTACTACTGCATACAAATTCAACTAACTGCAAATGATATTCGCACTTACCACCCAAATCTAGGACACAAGCTCTTAACATATATTCAAGAACTTGGATAGTTCAGATTGTCCATCAATCTAAGGATTGTATGCAGTACTAAATGTTAACTTGGTACCTATAGCTTTTTGAAGGCTTATCCAAAACGTCGAAGTATACCATGGTTCTCTATTAGATATGATAGAAATTGGAACACCATGAAGCCACATACATAATCTCTCTTACATAAATCTGTGCGAATTGTTCTAAGTTATAGGTTGTTTGGACTGACGAAAAATGAACAGATTTTGTCAATCGATCCACAATCACCCATATTGCATCATGACCTCTCATTAATCTAGGCAAACCATTGACAAAATCTATTGCAATCTTCTCCCAGTTCCATTTGGGCACGTCCATTGGATTCAACGGCCCTGACGATTTTTGATATTCAGTCTTCACTTGTTGACTAACCATGCATTTGGACACAAATAGAGCTATTTTTCCTTCATATTTATCCACAAAAATGTATCGTGCAAATCTTTATACATTTTAGTTCCAACTGGGTGTGCGGCGTAAGGAGTAGAATGAGCTTTAGTCATAATCTCATTCCTAATACTTCGTACTTTGGCATGCAAAGTAGGCCCTTGATCATTCTGGCTTTATCTTCGTCTATTTCAAATCCTTTTCCCTTCTAAGTTCTCATTTCAGCCCTGATCTTTTCCAAAAAGGGATCATTTCCTTGAGCAGCTACTATTCTGTCCCTTGAGTGTTGGTTTCACGGTAAAACTTGCTAACATTGCCAATGTCCTTACTGGTGGCGATAATTCTTCAATTCTCATGTTCTCAAAATCTCTGATTAAATGATCCTACCTTGTACACAGTACTGACAACTGTCCCGTGTTCTTTCTACTCAACATATCAGCGACTACATTAGCCTTACTCGGATGGTACAAGATAGTGCAATTGTAATCCTTCACAAATTCTAAGTGCTATCGCTATCTCATAATTAACTCTTTCAAGGTGAAAAAGTATTTGAGATTTTTGTGATTGATATAAATCTCACACTTACTCCTATATAGGTAGTGGCGCTAAATCTTCAAGGCGTGCACTATTGCTGCTAGTTCGAGATCATGTGTAGGGTAATTTTGTTCTTATTGCTTCAATTGCCTCGAAGCATAAGCTATCACTTTCCCATGTTGCATCAAAACACATCCTAAACCAAGCTTGGATGTATCATTGTAAATCACAAAACCTTCCAAACCATCGGGAATAGTCAACACTAGCGTGGATACGAGCTTATCCTTTAACTTTTGAAAACTCTACTCGTATCTTTTGTCCGTATAAACTTAGTATTCTTCCAAGTTAATTGTGTCATAGGACTAGCTATCTTGAAAAATTCTTCTATAAATCGACAATAGAACCTAGAAAACTCCACACTTCTCCAACATTTGTAGGTTTCGACCAGTTGGTCATAGCATCAACTTTGGATTGATCTACTTCAATTCCTCGTTCTCAAACCGTATGGCCTAGAAATCCCACTTGATCCAGCCAAAATTCACATTTCTTGAATTCGGTAAGTAACTTTTCCTTACCTAGCGTTTCTAAAACTATCCTCAGGTGTTCTTCATGTTGATGAAAATCTCCCGTGTATAACAGTATGTCATCAATAAATATGATGACTAACATGTCCAAATACCGATAGAACACTCTATTCATCAAGTCCATACACATCACAGGGGCATTTGTCAAGCCAAAAGGCATTACCGTGAACTCATAATGCCCATACCGGGTCTTAAATGCTGTCTTTGGTTTGTCAACCGACTTAATTTTCAGTTGATGCTAGCTCAACCTTAAATCAATTTTCAAGATCATAGCTACATCCTTCAACTGATCAAATAGATCCTCAATCCTAGGAGGAGGATACTTATTTGTAATCATCAACTTATTTAGTTCACGGTAGTCAATACACATCCTCATAGTACCATCTTTCTTCTTTACAAAAAGTACCGAAACTCTTCATGGAGATACACTCGATCTAATGAATCCTTTTTTCTAGAAGTTCTTCTAACTGCATCCTCAACTATTGTAATTCCTTTGGTGCCATTCGGTATGGAACTTTGGACACGAGTAATCCCAAGTATCAAATCTATTGTGAATTCCACTTCTCTATTGGGTGGAGTACCTGATAGATCATCGGAAAACGCGTCGGTATACTCTCATACTATTGGCACATCATCTAATACTTCTCTCGAGTGGAGGTGCTAGTAAGACTGACAAGGTATCCTTAATAGTCAGCCTTTTTCAACATGCTATCTACTTTTAAAGCTGAGATGAGACGAGAAAGTGCCTTAACCCTCGATCCATAAAATCTGAAATCCTCTTCTCCCGGTCATCAAAAAATTATCTCTTTCTCAAAACTTACTATCATGGCTCAACTCTCACCTAACCAATCCATACCTAAAAGAATATTAAAATCTTTCATCCCTATAACATGCAAGTCGGCCTCTAAAGTCAGTCTATCAAAATTTATCTATACCCCCTTTACTATCCTATGCGTATCAATAGTTGTCCATGATGGCATACTAACCTTTAATACACTCATTCTTCTGACATGAAGCATTAATCTTAGCTAGAAATATATTAGATATGAACGAATTTATCGCATCATAATCAATTGGACATAAATAGGAATGCTAGAGAAGGATAAAATACCTACAATCACGTCCAGATATTTGGTAGCCTCATCATGAGTCAAATCAAACACTGTTGCTTTTCCTTTCTTCTCTTGCTCGAGTTTCTTAATCAATGGGCATGAAGAAGCCACATGGTCGGGTTGACCGTACTTATATTAGACGTACCTTCCATATAGACACTCTCAATTGTGAAACTTGTTGCACTTAGGACATTGGGATAAAGGGTTGCTTTGCAAACCCGCATGTGTCTGCTTCTTAAACTGTCCCATATTCTTATTTTTGTCCTGCCACTTTATTTTCCCGAAGTTTTTACGATGTCCCTGATTTACCAACTTCATTTCCTAGTAGGTTACTATTTGAGCTTTCTTTCCCGTTGCTTGAAAAGTGGTGAGATCATGTGAACTTACAATCTGCCTGATTTTTGGGCACATGCCTCCATCTCATAACATTTTGCCTTCATGAGCTTAGTACTTACGAGATGTGGGGTAGATCGAGACAATTCCTCGAATATGTTCTCATACTCAGAAAAGTTTCATATCTCCCTATACTAGCCTTAAGAATTCTGTCTCCTTGTAGTCTTGCATGGCTCGTGGAAAAAACTTTTCTGTCAGCTCTATCTTGAACTGATCCGAAGTTAGGTTACATTGTTTCTCCGCAGTGTAAGTGTGTGACACGAATTCCCATCAATGGCCTACTCTTCTGATAAGCATAAACTATGTACATAATACTTTTTTGATTTGTTGGACAAGAAATGTGCTGGAAGATCTTCTCAACAATACGTAACCACTCGTCAACAGTCAAAAGGTCCTTCCCACCATCAAAGGTAGGGGGTTGATATCTACGAAATTGTTCCAACGTTAGAACAGGCGGTGCAATGGGTATGCTGGTGGCACTGGTGGTGCTTAGGGGGCTAGTAAAGCTTGAGGTGTGTAGCCTGACCAGCCAAGGCCTGTTTCAACTTATCAATCTCCCGCCTTAACTCCTTAATTGTCCTCGCTTGTGCCATATTCCTATATACCAGAATAATTGCAATCTAATTCAGAAGAGTCAACCATACTTGCGCAACATAGAAAAAGATTTATAGCTCAATATCATTTATTATTATCTCATAAGAATCCTTCTGGAAGAACACAAAATAATAAGAGAGCGTCTGGTGCTAGTCCACAGAATCATAAAAAAAATCCTACTAAACACCAACAACAATTAAACCTAATAAAAACTTCTATAATTCACTCCTTTATTCATTATTGTCATCATCATCATTAATCCAGTTTCCATGAATCCTAGGTTTTTTAAAAAACTAAGGCTCATTGTCCAAATAGGGGGAGGTGCATCTTCATGAATGTATATCTTGACAGGTACACTATCATCCTTGGGAATCACAAGTCGTGTAATGACTAAAATTTTTTTTTTATTTTAATCATTACCGAAAAAATTATTTATACAATGATCAATTCTATTTTAAACAACATATGATTCATCAATTTTAAAATTGCACATTCTGTGAAATCTAATTTACTTGAAGTAAATAACTGTAATTTGAACTAAGCATTAAATTAGAAAGGAAAATGACTATGAAATTATTTTTTCTTTTTAAAAAAAAAAACTGTTCATGTGAATATATGGAGAGGCTAAATGATAACGTATGAATGAACTAATTTCTGAATCGTATAAATGGAAATAGGTAGAGCTCACTACAAATACAATTCTGTACGTTAACTTAACATATTAATATATTAATTCGTTCATTCTCAGGAAAGGCACATTTTTTTGGTACGTCAACCACCGAAAAGGTAGATTTTATTGAATACTATGTTTATGTCCAACTAATTTGTCAAAGATGATAAGCAAGCAGATGAGTGACATATATATGACTCTTATATCGTTTGGCCTACATCTAGTACTAAAATTACACACAAGCCAACTCATTTATCAAAGGATATTTCTCATCCACAAACAGTGAAATAATGTGTTGCTTAAGCATGGCCAAACATGTTATAATTAATATCAAATCATCTAAGTCAAATTTCAGTAATTTAACTCCCCTTGTCTTGTGCGTGAAAATCCAATTCTAGCCAACTATTAGCAACGACAACAGAAATATAATTCATCGTTTTAAATTCAACAAGAAGCACATGCAGTTGCAATATCACAGCTATATTCCAACAAATAACATAAACAATAATTCAATCAAGATAAATGTCCATGACAACAAAATTAAAAGAGATAAAATTATGTGCTAAATTCATTAGATTTTCGTCCAGTGAAAATGAGGCACAAACCACCACGCTCTGACACGACCTGATCTAACATGTGAGATGTAGAGAAAATGGTGAGTACGTGAAAATACTTAGTATGATATAAAATTTTAATGTTGCGATCCAGAAAAATAATTTTAAACATGTGTCCGAATATCATACCGTCTCATATCTTTAAAATCTTGTAAGAGCTCATATCATATCATATTATTGTACCAGAATGGCCATATCATTCATATCATAGCATTTTATTTAACTTTCATGAGTGCAAAATTCATCAACATGTAAAAAACAAAATTAAATGGGATATAAAACACTGCACCTCAATATCCTACCTTGTTAGATTTTTTTAATTTTTGGAAGATAAAACCAAAAAAATCACGTTCCAAAATCCTTCTCACTACTTCAAGAATTTATATTATTTGAAATTGACTTCCTATTTTAAATTCCAATACCACATGTATAAGTATCTATAAATATTAGAGTACAAAGTAAGAATCCTTTTATATTGCATAAAGTATGAATTATGCAATTTACCTGATTCCAACACTTTTCTCTCTCTACAACTCTGTACTTATACATGTGTCTTATATATAGTCTAACAAAGTAGGTGTGTAGTTGGGAAAATGTGTAAAAGTATGATAAGGGTATGGGTAAGAATTGAGAAACAAACTTCTGAAATAAAATAATTAACCAAATATTGTCAACCAACTATACCATTCAACAATCAATACATTTCATGCATGTGGAGCCTCTTCTAACAAATTGAAAGGAAAATCAATAAAGTTGTTCTCTCTCTCTCTCTCTCTCTCTGGTTAAGCTAAGTAAAATAAGTAGCGTTTTGGTCCACTAGGGGTCGGGGCGTTACAGATATGCCCAACAGCATCATACATCGCCTCATCACTATACGTCCTAATAATAAAACTCTCCAAGATTTGTTTGTCTTGACCTCTTTACATTCATTCAGCTAGTACAACCTAACTAGGATGTATTAACACAGACAAGATCAATTTCACTATAAGGGTAGTACTAGCTATATTCATACAACTCCCCCATCTATAATCATCTTATATACATTGAAGAAAACAAAACAAAAAGTAATAAAATTGTTCTCTCTCTCTCTCTCTCTCTCTCTCTCTCTCTCTCTCTCTCTCTCTCTCTCTTCTTCTTCTTCATAAAACATCAATCACTACCCTATTGAAAATCTAGTTCTATACATGTCAACCATATATAAATTTTAAATTCGTTAAATAATCATTTAAAATATAGTATAAAGCTTTATCTTTCGACCTCGATAACTCGGGCTCCGCAAATCCAAATTAACTTTTTCTCGAGCCTAATATGCATGATTAATTATGACATATCCAATGAGCCTAATATTCATATACTTATTGTCCTTCCGTCAATATCTACATTTTAACATCCGATAAAATTGAAATTTACTTAAATATACTTTAGTCCCTAAACTTCCAAGATATTAAAATATAGCACACATAAATTAAATTCTAATCTATGAAATTTCGGGACATTACAAGTCGGGCCAACTCCCACCTCTCAATTAGCTTTGCCCAGAAGGCCTCATAATCAATCTCTCAAGGTAAGGTAGGCAGAGCAACATCCCATAAATAATTATAAATCACCTCTAGCCACTCTTTTGGCAAGGTCTCGACAAAGAGGTGGGTGGCTCGATGACCAATGACCATATGGCCTGATTGTCTCACCTCCCTCTATCTTACTAACATCTCCAAATGGGATGGCCCATGTCGTGCATTGGATTCCACAAAACTCTTCATATGACTTCACAATCTCATATCGATGAGGCATTGATGAACTAGACTTCCTACAAGTTCTTAATCCGTACCATCTGAGTCATACCAATTATTCAAATTCCAACGAGTGGGTGTTTAATACATTTGAGTTAATTCTCAAGGACTTAAATAAACATTTTATTTGATCACGTTCTCAAAATAATTGATACAATAATGATTATCTACAAAAGTATTCAAACTCCAACATATGTTGATATTCGTACGTACGTTTCAAATAGTGTATCTAAAATAAATTTTCTCATACTCGTCACATAGATACAAGCGTATTTATAAAAATTTCTTTACCTCAAAATCGGCATAGCGTGATTATGACAAGCATAGTGCTCAGGATACTCATTTAAAAATTTTGATCAACTTTTTATGTGACAAGAGACACAAAGTATGGTTTTTAATGCAAGTCTACAGAAAATAAACCATGCTTTGATACCAAGTTCTCATCACATATATATAAACAAATTTTATAAAAATTTCTTTACCTCAAAATCGTCATAGCGTGGTTATGGCAGGCACAAGACTCAGAATACTCATTAAAAAAAATTTGATCAACTTTACATGTGACAAGAGACACAAATGCAAGTCTAAAGAAAATAAACCATGCTCTGATACCGAGTTATAATGTTCTGAATTCTCGAAACTCGAAGCGTTAAAAAATCATTGTTTCTTTGGTTCGACCCATTTGTTGTTAACCAAAATAATTTGTAAATGGGAAAAAATAATGGTGGAGTTTGAAATATATACAAAAAAAATAATGAGAGATATTTGTCCATATAGACTTAAACAATTATAGTGAAGTTCAATTTTGGAAAAACATTTAAGAAAAAATCAGCAAGTACCAATTATGTAGCAGCGGAAAGAAAAATAGGTTTTGCCTAGTAAACACTGACTAAAAATTATGAAATTTTAACAGACACTAAAATATTCATATTTGTACAACATATAAAAAACTTGGGGTTTCGACAATAACGTTTATAATACGAAAATATTGTTTGACTATGCTGAAAAGAAATTTCGGATCCGACTTGACGCAGTTTACTTAAACGGGCACAACTTTTTCTCTAGGCAATGTTTTTGGGTAATTCCAAGTTACACCCAAGTTATGCCATTTTGAGTAGAAAGGCAAAATCTGGAAATTCAATGCAGCAATACTTAAACTTCATGCGTAGTCAAATACAATGTTTATAAATTATAGACAACATGCAATGTATATAAAACTAAATGAAACAGACGTTTAGACATTTTTAAAAGTGACATCTAGTTATTCATAATAGATTTACACGAACTGAAAATTTTACTGGAAAGTTGAAAGCTTTTCAAATCGTCGAGCACTTGCCACTATGCCAAACCGCTACCATGCCTCGAATCAACCTGTAAGATTTTTTGTAGGATGAGTACTTCAAGTAATACTCAGTAGAAAAGCCCTAAAGTAAATGGTAAAAAAATGTATATACTTTCAGAAATGCAAACTTTGGTCATTTGTGTCACCATCAATCTCTTCATCTCTTATTTGACCACCAAATGGTACTTTCAGCATGAGTAACATAATAACATGTTTAATGCAAATAAAAAAAATAAATTCTTACATCACTTACAAAAGTGCCGAAAACACCCCTACCTTAATGCCTGGAGTTTGAATATCCTTTCGATCCCAGTAAGTAATAAAATGTAGGGTACTTTTACCCTCTTCTTCAGAAAATTTCAGATTTAAAGGTTCCTTGTTTCAACGGAAAAAGGGTAAAACAATTTTTATGTGTAGTTATAATAGTTTGGAGAGAAATGTGGTTATAGAGATTGTAGGAGATTTTTTGTTTCAAACAAGGTGTACGTGTATCAATTTGTAAGAAATGAAGTTTTGTATTCTAAGATAAAACTTTAACCTAAACATGTATATAAAATTCTAACACAACCGTAACTCCCAAGTAAATTCAAATGGCTTTTCAACTTAATCTTTTGATTTTCGAATAGAAGATGTAAATTAAGAATTCTCACACCACATACATGTAACTTACAAAATTTTAAAAGGCAATCATGTTAGTGAGAATTAATGAAATTAATCACTATTAGTTAATAAATTTTAAATAAATTAAAGGGACCTTTTCATAACCGTACAAAACTCCAATTGTAAAAAAAAAAAAATCATTTTATATTATATATATAATTATATTAATAAAATAGTGAAAGATAACACTTGCCTTTTAATAGAATTTGTTGAATATAGCTAGTCCAAAATCATTTTCTCTTGAGCCCAAATTACTTTATTTAATATGGGCTATAAAATGAATGTAATATTATATATTTTCATCAATTTCAAAAATACTTAAATATTCGATCCAAATAGTTTACGATAAATTATAAAAGTGCACGTAAGCAAATAAATCACTTATTGAGTTTGCCACTTTAACATTTGGACTTTTATTGTAAGGAGAACTCTAGACCTTTTCATTGCTAAATGAGCAATATTAAGTTTAAGGTAGCGACATAATAAATATAGCTCAAATTATTTTCGAACCTTGCAATAAAATTTTATTTTAAAATGACACAAAAAAAATTTTCTCAGTTGCTACAGAATGTTTCCAATATTTAAAACAATTTCTAACAAATATATAATAGGCTCTGACACCACTATTGGGGCTTTTCTTAATCATGCACATTGGAATTTAAAATAATTTCAGTTCTTCAAGGGTCTGCTTTGTGTAAAGATAAAAACCATTATAAGAATTATACCCTTTAACTAATTCTGCGAACAATCACGACCTATAATCCACAGCTATCTAATCGTTCAACGTCCAATGAAATTCTATATAAGAAACAAGAATGAAATAATTATGCTTTCTTTTTTCTTGTGCTAGCAAGATAATTTGTAGCACCCAAAAAAAAAATAATAGAATAAAAAAGAAAAACAAATTGTTATATTTTTAAAAGTTGGGGACTAAAATGGAATTGTATTTTAATTTCTATTTTATTTAGGTTAAATAATTAGATAATGATTGAAAAAGATTTGGTATATCGATATTGGACTCATTTTGATGGTCATAATTAATTAGAAGTTTTTGGCTCGAGAAAAAGTTAATTTGGATAAATTAGGCCAAAGATATTGATGTTTAAAAAAGTTTTCTTTATCAAGATTTGTTAATTAGTTTTGGTGGTTGGTACCACACGTGAGTGGCTAAAACTACATTTGCTTTTCCATTATATTCTTACTTATTTTATTAGAATATTTAGCCAATTCAAATTCCAGTAGGCTTGATGTGATAGCATTGTCCAAGAGTCCTATTTTGGATGACTATAGATTTGTTATACAATCCAAATACCCAAACTTAGTTTTATCCCATAGGTGGTACATGTTTTCTATAATAACTCAACCACTTTTTTTACTATAAATACTAGACAAGGGTCCTATAATTAACCACACAAAAATTTATACACACGAGAGAGAGAGAGAGAGAGAGAGAGAGAGAGAGAGAGAGAGATGGGCACTTTTGGGAATTAGAAGACAAGAAGTCAATTTGCAACCATTATTCATTAAAGTAGAGAAAAGATTTTGGGCACGTGTATTCATATTTTGTTCAATAACTCATTTTATTTAATGAAGTAAGATACTTTTGTGCTAGTGTTTTCATTTCCTTATACTTTTATATTCAATTAAATATGCATAGATTGCTAGTGGATCTTCAGGTTCTATAAAAAGAGAGATGAAATCCTACATGATTATACGGGAACCTAAGATGAGTGTGTCGCATGGCCACTGATATATTTCATAAGAGCAGAGTGGTATGAAGCGTAGATTTTATTTGTCATATAATTGTGTATGGAAGCTACATTTATCTTATTGGGAGTTTTCGAATACTCATTCTTACAAATTTTTTCAGGTTATTGTGGGTCAATTGAAACTATCGCGAATTGTGATGTGGACTGACAAGAGGATCCAAGGAAAAGGAAAAATAAACATTAGGTTTTCTTTTTATATCTCTAAATTATTTGTTAATTTTATTTGTTCAAAGACTCGTTTTTTTATTTTAAATTGATATTTATAGTGGAAAATAAAGAATTTCTTTTTATTTGAGTTGTTATGCAATTATTAAAAAGAAAATTGAGTTATTTGTAACACTCCAGCATTAATAAAAAATTGGGATGTTACCATTTGGTAACAGAGTCCAGTTTTAATTTCTTGTAGACATTTTTGTTAAAAAAAAAAAAAAAAGGTTACATGAATAGTGCATTGTTCACATAAACAGTAGCACAAAAAAATATATAAATAAACATAGATTATTTTTTTCAACATCAAGACAGTGAAAATTTTTAAGCATACAATGAGATGAAGAACTTTCCACTAAACCACTCTCCAATTGATCCTGATTATGAAATGAATTCTTTTAATTAGCATGGTTATGAGTCATGTTTGTACATGCCATGAAATTTATAAGTATGATACCACGCATGACTTATTAGCTAAATTTTTTAATATTGTTTTTGCGAGCATAAAAGGCAATATGCTACCACTAATAAAATATTAAGCATAATTGGACTTAGCTTGTATGTGATAAAGAAGGCTAGAACTAGAGAGATCGCTAGGAAGACAACGGCTTGTAGGGTTGTTCTAAATAATAGGGCAGTAGTTATCCACGCCTATGAGAATCATAAGGCGAACCCAACTCACGTACTTATTGAGCATGTGGAGGAAGTCTTTACTAGGTGGGTTGCGACAAAGGGTGTAGGACATGAGGTTACACCCCTTCAAGCTGTTAACAATTTTATCTATACACTATCCCCATGGTAGGGAGACATGGACATTATGGTTAGGGAAGAAATGCAAGAAGATAACCCTTCAGAGCATCCATCGAGTTTTAGCTGTACAGTGAAACTTTTCTAAATAGGTAGATTTCTACTCTCGAGCCCAAACCTGAGCTAGAGGAGGACCCAGTGGAAGACCTAGAAGAGGAGCCGAATTATGAATCTAATTCACAGAATGGGCTAGAGTATGTACTAGGACCAGAGCCAAAACTAGAACTAGAGTAGGAACCAGGGTTTGAACTAGACCCTGAGACAAAAGATTGACCAAGAATTTGAGCCAGAGTCATGCATTACTTCGAATGATGAGACACCACCAAAAAAGGACTCTCGGGACTTAAAAAGAGGACAGTGATAATAATAATTAGAAATAGATTTTATTTGCTTACTGAGGAAAAATTTACTTATTTTTTTCTTATTTGGTATTATTTTTTAAAACAAAATACTATATGTAACGATTTGAAAAAAAAAAATTCGCCATTATAAAGATTATTTTTGTGTTATCAAATATTTTTTAAATTAAAATTTTACGTGAGTTAAGAAAATGGCAAGATAACAACAAAACCAAGCTATGGTCATTAGAGATTTGTTGAGGGCTGTATAAGATCTAGGTAAACAACAAGCACAAGCTAGTTCCTAAAATACAAACACAAACAATACCAGCTCAATTGTAGAATAGTTTCGTCGCTATAAACCCCCAATCTTCGATGACAAGGCAGATCCATTATGAGCTAAAGAATGGATAAAGTGGATAGTGTGAATATTCAAACATCTATCTTGCACTGATGCTCATAAGGTATTATGTGTAGAATTCATGTTGGTTGACGCTACAAGCCACTGGTGGGAGTCAGCGTTGTGCACTAGAACAGAAGCGCAACAACATGTTCTGAATTTGACACAATTCAAGGATGAAGTGATGAGAAAATACTTTCCCCAAGCTCTGAGGGAACAAATGGAGACATAATTCCTTCACCTTAAATAGGGAAAAATGAAGCTTGAGGATTATGAGAGAAAATTCGAACAACTCTCGAGGTATGCACTAGTGGACACGGAAACAAAGAAAGTAATGAGGTTTGAACTAGGGTTGCATCCTTAGATTGGTGGAATACTGGCGTCCCACCAATTCACCACCTATAGTTGAGTATTGAAGACTGCCCAGGTAATCTCAAATAGGTTGGAGATTGATCGAGCTTCTCGGCAAGGTGTCGAGCCTTTAGGAAAGAGGAAGTGGAATTGGTTCAATGAAGAGAAAGGAGAAGGACAGAACAAGAAGGTTAACTTCGATCAAATTTTGGACAAGTCATTTCACCATGCCCAAAGTGCAACATAATGCATAGTGGTGAATGTTTGTTTGGGAATCATGTTTGCTGTTACTGTGGTAAAAAAGGGTATATTTCAAAAAATAGCAAAGAAGATCCTTCAAGAAAGAATGACAAGCCAGAAAAGAAGGGAAAGGCCAAAGATTTTGCTTCAGCCCAAGGACAGGCAAAGGAAGACCCGAACGCAGGTAATTTTGATGACAAACTTCATTCAAGGAAGGTAGGTTGTAGCACCCGAAAAAATAATAGAATAAAAAAGAAAAAAATTGTTATATTTTTAAAAGTTGGGGATTGAAATGGAATAGGATTTTAATTTCTATTTTAGTTAGGTTTAATAATTAGATAATGATGGAACAAGATTTGGTGTATCGATATTGGACTCATTTTGAAGGTCGTAATTAATTGGAAGTCTTTAACTCGAGAAGAAGTTAATTTGGATAAGTTAGGCCAAAGATATTGAATTCAAAGAAGTTGTCTTTATCAAGATTTGTTAATTAGTTTTCGTGGGTTGTGCCACACGTGAGTGGATACAATTACAATTTCTTTTCAGTTATATTCTATCTTATTTTATTAGAATATTTAGTCAATTCAAACTCCAATAGGCTTGACGTGATAGTATTGTCCAAGTGTCCTATTTTGGATGACTATGAATTTGTTATATAATCCAAATACCCAAACTTAGTTTTATCCCATAGGTGGTACACATTTTCTATAATAACTCAACCATTTTTAATATAAGTACTATACAAGGGTCCCATAATTCACCACACAAAAATTTATACACACGTGAGAGAGAGAGAGAGAGAGAGAGAGAGAGAGAGAGAAGGGATATTTTTGAGAATTAGAAGACAAGAAACTAATTTGCAACCATTATTCACTGAAGCAGAGAAAATATTTTGGGCATTTGCATTCCCATTTTGTTCAATAGCTCATTTTATTTAACAAACTAAGATACTTTTGTGCAAGTATTTTTGTTTCCTTATACTTTTATATTCAATTAAATATGCATGGATTGCTGTTGACCTTTGGGTTTTATAAAAAGAGAGATGAAATCCTATTGGGTAATAAGAAGACCTAAGATGAGTGTGTCGTTTGGTCACCCATATACTTAATAAGAGCAGAGTGATATGAAGTGTAGATTTTATTTGTTATATAAATGTGTGAAAACTGCATGTATCTTACTGAGTGTTTTCAAATACTCACTTTTACAAATTTCTTTCAGGTTAATTTGGGTCAATTGGAACTATGGAGAACTGGTGATGCGGACTGCTAGGGGGATCCAAGGAAAAGGGAAAATAAACATTAGGTTTTCTTTTTATGTCTCTAAATTATTTGTTAGTTCTATTCATTCAAAGACTCGTCATTAATTTTAAATTGATATTTATGGTGGAAAATAAAAAATTCTTTTTATTTGAATTGTTCTGCAATTATTAAAAAGAAAATTGAGTTATTCATAATACTCCAGCGTTTATAAAAATTTGGAGTGTTACATATGTGAACCAGTTAACACGGCCACTAACGAACCCGCAACTAGATTGACACGGATCCCAAGAAAGCCAAAAATCGTTTGTTTTGGATTTAATTCGCAAACGATAAATTAAGCAACCGTTATTATGTAAAATTAACGATCGCTTAATTACACAATTTATAAATCTCACTTGGATTTGTTTTGAACGCCACAAGATCAACAAATCTTGATAAGTTCGATTTGTTCTTCAAAGAACAAGAAATTTGAAACAAAACAACCCTTTGTATTAATCTCTCAAATGTCAAAAGTTCCAGTATAAAGAAAATAAAGTCCTATTTATATGAAAACCCTAGGTTCTAATTAAAAAGGTAAAAATACGTTTAATAGTCCTAAAAATAATAAAAGATTAGAATTCTACTCAAAATAAAAAATTCGAGAAAAATTGAAACTTTGGTCCCCAAAGTATACTATGTGGTCGCATAGTACAAATCAATGCAATCGCATAAAACAAATAGTCAGCCTCAATTTTGTCTCACGAATAGCTTATGTGGTCGCATAGTATAAATCAATGCAGTTGCATAGAACAAATAGTTAGCCTCAATTTTGTCTCAGGATTAGCCTATACGGTCGCATGGCTTTTAAGCTACGCAATTGCATAGTTTAATTTCTAAAATCTCCTCCTCCTTGTGCAGAATTTCGTGACGATTCCAGATTGTACTCATGGTAAAAAATCCGACTCTCGAGCTAAAAGTTTGCCCATTTTAATCCACACTGTCCGTTTTTCCATATATCGTCTAAAACTTTGAATCCAATGAACCTAACATGATTTCGCCTTTATGACTAACATGTAACTTGACATTAAGCTTGAAAATATCATCCTTTGTAGCCCGATAACCTCGATGATTTATTGCATGATTTCATTGGCTATGAGCAAACCCAATTTTGCACTTAGTCTCTTCCTGCCAACCATGGAACTTGTACATTGCACGTTAATTCCCACATTTTGAATTTCAAATCTTGATTATGAGATTTGCCATCTTTATCAACCCTTTTTAGCCTGGAAATGAGCTTGAATCTTGGTATTAACTGACCTCCAACAATCGTCAAATAATTGAGAATTTGGCGCCTAGCCCGGATCATATCAATTACAGTATGGTATCAGAGCCCGATTTTACTTTCCTATAAACGTTTTTGTAATAAAAAAAAAGTTTGATGAACGGTGCATGAACAGTAGCACAAAAAAAATTTATAAAAAAATGGAACTTTTTTTTTCTTTTCCTATTTTGAAGGATAGATGTTTGTGTTTAAATTGATTTTGAATGATAGTAGTTTAGAATTTAAAGTGATTTTAACTCTCATGTTTTGAATTTCACATGTTATAAATAATTATGTGCTTAACTATACTATGTGAGTGGGAAAAAATTACCAATAGAAAATTCATATCTTAAGAGATTTTATGTTTCACTTATTGTTTGAGTTTTCTTGAATTGCATACTTGCAAAATTGAGATGCTTTGTCAAAAAGACCTAAACTGTCTAAGAAGAGATTGAGATTTAAGCAGTCTACTTGCGACCCTCCCTACTCATCTAGAAGCCTTTTGGTTGCGCAATATTCAACTCAATAAGACAAAAAAAAAAAACAGTATTTCGAACCATCTTAGATTTAAGAAAAAATTCCAATTTTAGAAATTTTTATTTTTAGAGGCATCCTCTTTTAGGAAATTTCAAAAAATATATATATAAATAAAGGTAGATTATTTTTAAACATTAGGACAATGAAAATTTTTAAGCATACGATGAGATGAAGAATTCTTAGCACGCACCGCTCACCACTGAACTACTCTCCAATTGATCCCGGGTATGGAATGAATTCTTTTAATTTTCTGGCATAGTTATGACTCATGTTTCTACACGTCATGAAATTTATAATTATGATACCACGCGTGACTTATTAGCTAAATTTTTAAATATTATTTATGCGAGCATAAAAGGCAATGTGTTACCATTAATAAAATATTAAACATAATTGGACTTAGTTTGTATGTGACAGACATGGCTAGAACTAGAGAGATAGCTAGGAAGACAACGAATTGTAGGGTTGTTCTAAACCATAGGGTGGCAGTTATCCAAGCCTACAAGAATTATGAGCGAACCCCACTCATACACTTATTGAGCATGTGGAGAAAGTCATCGCTAGGTGTGCTGCGGCAAAAGGTATAGAACATGAGGTTATACCCTTTCAAGTTGTTAACAATTTTATCCATACACTACCCCCACAGTGGGAGACATGGGCATTGTGGTTCGGGATGAAATGCTAAAAGGTAACCTTCCAGAACACCCAGAAAGGGTCGGGTTCGAGCTGTATTGTGAAACTTTTCTAGATAGGTGGATTTCTACTCTCGATCTCGAACCCAAGCTAGAAGAGAACCCTGAGGAAGACCCAGAAGAGAAGTTGAGTTATGAATCTAATTCAAAGAACAAGCTAGAGTATTTATCGGGACTAGAACCAGAACTAGAATCAGAGTAGGAACCAAGGTTCGAACTAGAACTTGAGTTAAAGATTGACTAGAAATCTGAGCCAGAATCATGCATTACCTCAGATGATGAGACTCCACCAAAAGAGGACTCTGAGGACTCAAAAAAGAAGGAAAGTAATAATAATAATAATTAGAAATAGATGTTAGTTGCTTGCTTAGGAAAAAATTACTTATTTTTTTCTTATTTGGTATTATTTTTTAAAACAAAACACTATATATAAGGATTTGAAAAAAAAAATCGCCATCATTAAGATTATTATTATGGTTATTTTTGTGCTATCAAATATTTCTAAATTAAGATTTTATTTGTGTTTATTAAATGGGAAGACAACAACAAAATCAAGCTATGGTCATTAGGGATTTGTTGAGGGCTGTACAAGATCTGGGTAGACAACAAGCAAAAGATAATTCCCAAAATGCAAACACTAACAACGCCAACTTAATTGTGAAACAGTTTCATCGCAATAAATCCCCAACCTTCTATGGCAAAGTAGACCAGTGGGCAACTGAAGAATGGATAAGAGAGATGGAGCGAATCTTCAAATATTTATCTTGCACTTATGCTTAGAAGGTATTATGTGTAGAATTCATGTTGGTTGAAGCTGCAGGCAACTGATGGGAGTTAGCGTCGCACACTAGAATAGAAGCGCAGTAACATGCTCTGACTTGGACACAATTCAAGGATGAAATGATGGGAAAATGCTTCCCCCAAGCTCTGAGGGATCAAATGGAGACATTTTTTCAACTTAAATAGGGAAAAATGAAGCTTGAGAATTATGAGAGAAAATTCAAACAAGTCTCTAGGTATGTGCCACACCTAGTCGACACATAAGCAAAGAGAGTAAGGAGGTTTGAACTAGGGTTGTGTCCTGAGATTGGTGGAATATTGGCATCCCACCAATTCATCACCTAAAGTCGGGTATTGTAGACTGCCTATGCAATTTGAAATAGGCTGAAAATTGACCAAACTCCTCAATAAGGACCCAAGCCTTGAGCAAAGAGGAAATGGAATGGATCCAACGGAGAGAAAGGAGAAGGACAGAACATGAATGTTAACTTTGGATCAAATTTTGGACAAGTCGTTTCACCCTGCCCAAAGTGAAGCCGAATGCATATGGTGAATATCTGTTTGGGAAGCATGTGTGTTATCGATGCGGTAAAACATGACATAATTCCAAAAACTGCAAAGAAGAACCTTTAAAGAAGAATGATGAGCTAGAAAAGAAGAGAAAGGCCCAAGGTTTTACTTTAGCCTAGGGACTGGCCATAGGGAACTCGAACACAGGTAATTTCGAGCACAAAATTCTCTTAAAGAGGGTAGATTGTAGCACTTGAAAAAATACAACAAAAATTTGTTACATTTTTAAAGGTTGGGGACTAAAATGGAACATGATTATAATTTCTATTTTAGTTAGGTTAAATAATTAGATAATGATGGAACAAGATTTGGTATATCGATATTGGACTCATTTTGAAGGTTGTAATTAATTAGAATTCTTTGGCTCGAAAAAAGTTAATTTTGATAAGTTAGCCAAAGATATTGAAATTAAAAAAGTTGTCTTTATCAAGATTTTTAATTAGTTTTGGTGGTTGGTACCACACGTAAGTGGCTACAACTACAATTTCTTTTCCATTATATTCTATCTTATTTTATTATAATATTTAGCCAACTCAAACTCCAATGGGCTTGATGTGATAGCATTGTCCAAGTATCCTATTTGGGATGACTATGAATTTGTTATATAATCTAAATACTCAAACTTCGTTTTATCCCATAGGTGGTATACGTTTTCTATAATAACTCAACCACTTTGTTACTATAAATACTATACAAGGGTCCCATAATTCATCACATGATTACGCCCAAAGATTAACGCGATGATTGTAGTACAGCTTTGGGGTGTTGTATCCACAGGGAGATGAAAAATTATTTAAAGAATCAAAAGTTGAGGGTTTTTGTCGTGATTTGTGTGAAAATAATTTGTCGATTGAAATAAATTGAAGTAAAAGTTTGATATCAATATATGAAATAGTGAAGCGCTAAAATTCCCTCGATTAGATTGGTTCAATTAATTTCAATTTTTGCATGAGAATACTCAATTAAAGGTTTTCATCCCAACACTTTAATTGAAAATTTTAACCTTCAAACCTATTCAATTCCACAATAATTCCCCAAATCTAGATTTCTTTCATAATATAATTCTACAATAATCCATTGAAATTAGATCCAAAAGTGATTATATACATCAAGCATATAATGATAGAGAATCACACCAACAAAAGATTGAAGATTGAAATTCAATAAGTACTTCAATTATTCGATGGAAAAAAAGGTGATTGATCCATGAAAATTTAATATAAATTAAACCAACCTCAAAACATGTTCATAAGAATAAGAAATCTAAATTTAGAATTATTTAACAATGAAAGAACGCATTTAAGCAAGAAAAGACATGAAAATTCCCAAATCTAACCGAGTTCCTTAGTGGCTTCACCAATAAGTTTAGTTCTCCATGGATTTTTTGAGCCAAAAACCAAAGAAAAGTGGTAGAGAATGAATGGTAGGGATTCTGATCGAGATTAGGGTTTAAATACTTGTGGAAACAGTTAAGTGTTACGATTGCATGGTAGAAACATTTTGGCCTCTGGAATTCCCTGGAGGTGCTTGTGCAACCGCATGGCTTTATAACCATGCGGTCGCATGGTTATTGTCATTAGTATTTTAGTCATAACTTTCTCTTCCAATGTCCGATTGAGGTGATTCAAGTTGCAATAGAAATTTAACACAAAGGGCTACAACTTTGATTCGGACATCAATTTTTAGATCTGTCGTTTTCCATGTCAAAAAATAGGTTCCAATATAAGGTTGAAAATCGATGCGTAACTTTTTCAATTGGGAATTGATTTGTGAAGATGTTTTGGTCATATTTCACTTCTTTTGACTTCAAATTACACCCAATTGACTCCTAGATTTCTTGAATCATCATTCCAGCACCCGTCTTATTATAAATTATTTGCAACTTGATCCCTAAACTTTTACTTTCTTCCATTTTTGTCATTTTCGCTCTTTTCTTTTAAATTTTAATTTTTCTACCAAAATGCTACCTGAATCAAAGCATAAGTTTAATAAGTGCATTTTGGTATTAAATAGTAACATGAATGTAGTAATTAAGAGGGGAAAATTATGATATTTTGCACTCTTATCGCGCCCCCAACTTGCTTATTGCTAGTCCCTAGCAATTTAATGCAAAATGAGCAAATGAGTGATTGGTCGATGATACAAAGAAATTATTAAATTTCAATTTAAGCACATGCCATGTCCCTTTCAAACTCAACACCACAAGAATTTAACAATGCCATGATCATCAAGATATCAAAAACACTTGCCAAATGTGTGAGTGTGTGTCAAGTCATAGCCATCTTACCACCAACCCAAACACATGCAACATCAAGTATGTCTTGACCTAGGGGTACAGCTCTACGACTCATGGGTATCAACGTGTTTAGTGCAGTTTTCTCTTTATGGAGCTGAGAAAGGGATACACTCAAAATTGGAGGCTTAAATGTTTATGAATGAGCAACAAGCGAACATTGATTTTATGACAAGCGTACTATCAAATGAAAACCCATCACTTTCTTACCACAATAATATTTGAGATCAAAATGGTCAATGTAAAAGGTTGTAATGTGGTTTGAGTTAGGTTATATGAAAATGAGGATATAAAGATTCAAGGACTTCCAAGCATGTAGCTAGGCATCTAATCAAGCATCTCGATAGATTACATCTTTTGATCTAACACTCTTCATATTTCAACTCCAAAATCAATCAAAAAAAATTTTTGTTTTTTTGTTTTTGTTCTTGTTTTTTTTTAGGGGTGTTTTGCTTGAGCACATATTAACTCTTGTCATTTTATTTTTCACAAATAAGCATTCAAGTAAAAAGTTGGGTAAATACGTGGATAGACTATACTCCAATGTAGAGAAGTATGTATAACATAAAAAGGCTATCCATGTATGTATGGCTCAACATGGCTACTAGGGATTGTAATTATTGAAAATGAAGGCTTGAAAGGCTTATATGTTAATCCTAAATTGACCTTCATCATTTCCCAAGTAATTCACCATCTTACCACAAATCATATATTCTCAAAAGAGTTTCCAATTCACAAAATCAATGAATGCTCATTGCTATTTTAGTGCAAGGTGGCTCTCGATCCTCACTAACTCTCATGAGAAAATTTCAGCAAGAAACTACTCTAGTACATGTGTTAAACTGCTATCTTACCACAAGGCTTATGTGTGCAAAAAGATTCAGCAAATGTCTCAACATCTAAACTTTCATAAACAATATTAATTCCTAGTGGCATATATTGTCATTCAAGAACTTGTAGTGAATTGGGGACTAAAAAAAAATTAGGCCAAAATTCCATGTAAATCATGCAATTTACAACAAGATTTAAGTTAAACTCTCCCTCCCAACTAAACATTGCACTGTCCTCAATGCAAAAACATGTCTGTCAAATAAAGGTAAGGAAAGAAGTGACCTGAGTACCGAAGTGAATCACATGAGTTGAAGTATAAAAAGTTTGAAAGTTTTCAATGGAAAGGGTGATGCAGAAAATGAAAATAAAAGAAATGCAATGAATAATATATGGACTAAACCTAGAGATAATGCATAAATGAAAATAAAAAGAAAGAGAAGGGAACGAACTCCCCTTGGATTGCCTCCCAAGCAGCGCCTTTGTTTATTGTCATTGGCTCGACCTAATATTGCCTTCTTCAGCTTGCATCTAGCCAGGGCGTTGTCAACTTTCGGCGCATTGCACCAAACTCGGTGGTATCACATAATCCTAAAAATCATTAAAAGTAGCATCAATATCAGCATATTTCCCATTATCATCCCTTGCAGGAATTTCAAAATTTAAAAAGAAAGAATTTAAAGGGTTGGGGGTCAATAAGCACATGTGCTTCTTCCTCAACTCGTGTATCAATCATGTATGTTTGACGACACTCATCATCTTCCTCAGGCTGTTTCATGATGTGAAAGATGTTGACATCTAAGGTCATGTTCCCAAAAGATAGCTTCATCAAACCATTCCTACAATTGATAAGAGCATTAGTTGTAGCGAGAAAATGTCTACCAAGAATAATGGGAATCTTGGAGTTAACATCCACATCTACTTTCACATCCAAAACCAAAAAATCCATAGGGTAACAAAATTTGTCAATCTGTACTAGCACTTCCTCAACTATCCCTCTAGGTCTAATAGTGGACCAATCAACCAATTGTAGGACCATATAGTAGGTTTGATCTCACCTAGACCTAACGTCGAGTATATAGCATAAGGCATGATGTTGACACTAGCCCCTAAGTCGAGGAGAGCTTGTGCAATCTCATGGTTCCCTATGATATAAGAAGCAGTAGGACAACCAAGGTCCTTATACTTTGGCGGGACTCTTTGTTCGATTACTGCACTCACACGTTCAGTCAAGAAGGATGTTTTTTTGACATGGTACTTCCTTCTTATAGTACACAAGTCCTTAAGGACTTTAGCATATGTAGGAACTTGAGAGATCACATGCAAGAGAGGCAAATTGATTTTGACTTGTCTGAGGTGTTCTAGGATTTCATTATGTTGACTAGCAGATTTCGAGGTCGACTTGAGGGCTTGAGAAAAGGGCACTGTAGACGAATTTTTCACTGCCTCCTCACTAGGAGTGCTCTCTTCTATGCTACTAGGATCCTTCTCACTTTCCCTAAGTTTGGAGGTTGGTTCTATAACCTTTCCAGATCTAGTGGTTATAGCATTTATTTCCTTCAAGTTGGTCTCTCCTAATCCTGAAGTTTGTGCCATGTGTTAGCCCCTAGGGTTCGATTGAGCTTGTGCTGAGAATTTTTCATGCTCTCCTACAGCTAAGGCATTAGTTAGTTCAGATATATAAATTTTATTTCCTTATTTTCTTCAACAATTTGGGTGATCATAGTCTCAAACTTTTGGTTAGTCTTACTCTGTGCCTCTGTAAATGTATGTAGAGTGTCTTCTAAAGAGTTTCTAGAGGATGTAGACTGATATGGAAGTGCAGTGTGAGTTTTATTTGGCTCGCCTTCAGATTTTCAGCTCAAATTAGTGTGATTCCCCCACCCCGAATTGTATGTTTCAGAAAAGGGAGAATAAGGCTTTTGGTATGTGCCTAAGGCATTGCAATGTTCCTCATATAACTCCCCTTATCTCAGCGTAGGTAGCGCACTCTTGAGCTAGATGATTAGTTCCACACCAAACAAAACACGATCCTAAAGATTCAACATGGGATGCATTCTGTGTAGGCTTTGAGTGCCTAGCACGTATGATTTTGAGTTCTTTAGTAAGAGCATCTATCTTGGCTCTAAGGTCATCCTCCTTACTAAGATGATAAATATCAGTGTTATTTGGGTTTCCAGTGGGTCGTGACCTATTAGTACTCTCCGTGCACTAGGTCCAGTCTAGGTATGGGCTTTTTCAGCTAAGTCATCTAGGTAGTCTATGGCCTCATCCGCATCTTTTTTGCAAAAATTCCCCATCACGCATCATTTCAACAAATTGACGCTCCCTAGTTAATAATCCCTCATAGAAATAACTCACAATGCGCCAACTTTCATAACCATGGTGGGGGCAGAGGGCTTGTAATTCTTTGTACCTTTCACACGCTTGATATAAAGTTTCACTCTCCTTTTGAGTAAAAGAAGATATTTGCTTTTTCAATGCGGTTGTTTTGTGGTGGGGAAAGTACTTGCCAAAGAATGTTTGAGTCATTTCAGCCCAAGTCCCAATCGAGCGTGGTCTTAATGAATATAGCCAGCTTTTTGCTCTTTCTTTAAGAGAGAATGGGAAAAATTTAAGCCCCACTGCATCCATAAAGAGAATGGGAAAAATTTAAGCCTCTCTGCATCCATTGTGCCACGTTGATTGTGAAAAGTCACAACAACTTCTTCAAATTCCCTAATATGCATGTATGGGTTTTCATTTTCAAGACCATGAAAAGTGGGAAAAATTAGATCATTCCCGATTTAAGGTCCATACATGGCATATTAGGTGGAAATATGATGCATGACGATGTAGATGTGCATGTGGGGTGAAGGTAATCATGCAGGGTCCTATAGGGTGCATCGCCATGATCACTATCAGACATTGTGTTGTGTAGTGTGATATTCGTACCAACATATGCAATATCAAAAAGAGGGTTCGAAAGTTATTCAAACATTGGTTGAGGTCTCGCAATAAATCGCCCTCACTCGTCTTGAAGCCTGTCCATAAAATATAAAAAAATTAAATTAAATGAGAAATAACAAAATAATTAAGAAAATAAACTAAACTAACTAAAAGAATGTAAAAAAGAAATGAAGTCACCCTTTTGCTCGAGAATCCTTCAAGTATTTGAATCGTCTCCCCGACAACGGTGCCGAAATTTGATTACGCCCAAAGATTAATGCGATGATTGTAGTACAACTTTGGGGTGTCGTATCCACAAGGAGATGGAAAATTTTTTAAAGGATCAAAATTTTAGGTTTTTGTCGTAATTTGTGTGAAAATAATTTGTCGATTGAAATAAATTGAAGTAAAACTTTAATATCAATATATGAAATAGTGAAGCGCCGGAATTCTCTCGATTAGATTGGTTCAATCAATGTCAATTTTTGCATGAAAGTACTCAATTAAAGGTTTTCATCCCAACACTTTAATTGAAAAATTTAACCCTCAAACCTATTCAATTCCACAATAATTCCCCAAATCTATATTTCTTTCACAATGTAATTCCATAATAATCCATTGAAATTAGATCCAAAAGAGATTATATACATCAAGCATATAATGGTAAAGAATCACACCAATAGGAGATTTAAGATTGAAATTCAATAAGTACTTCAATTATTCTTTAAAAAAAACGTGATTGAATCCATGAAAATTTAATACGAATTAAACCAATCTCAAAACATGTTCATAAGAATAAGAAATCTACATCTAGAATTGTTTAACAATGAAAGAACACATTTAAACAAGAAAAGACATGAAAATTTCCAAATCTAACCAAGTTCCTTCATGGCTTCACCAATAAGTTTAGTTCTCCATGGATTTCTTGAGCCAAAACTAAAGAAAAGTGATAGAGAATGAATGGTAGGCATTCTAGTTGAGATTAGGGTTTAAAAACTTGTGCAAACCGTGTTTCCATAAGTGGTTGAGTCGATTAAGGAAACAGAAATTTTGGCCTCAAGGAACAACCATGCGATCGCATGGTAATAAGTGTTACGGTTGCATGGTAGAAACATTTTGGCCTCTGGAATTCCCTGGAGGTGCTTGTGCGATCGCATGGCTTTATAACCATGCAGTCGCATGGTTATTGCCATTTTCTCCGCGGACAACTTTTAGTATTTTAACAATAATTTTCTTTCCCGATATTCGATTGAAGTGATTGAAGTTTTGTTTGAAAGTTAACATAAAGGGTTACAACTTGATTCAGACATCATCTTTTAGATCGATCGTTTTCCATGTCAAAAATAGGTCCCAATATAAGGTTGAAAACAGATGCGTAACTTTTTCAATTAGGAATTGATTTGTGAAGATATTTTGGTCATACTTCACTTCTTTTGACTTCAAATTACACCCAATTGACTCCTAGATTTCTTGAATCATCATTCCATTGCCCGTCTCATTATGGATTATTTGCAACTTGGTCCCTGAACTTTCACTTTCTTCCATTTTGGTCATTTTTCGCTCTTTTCTTCTAAATTTCATCTTTTCTACCAAAATGCTATTTGAATCAAAGCATAAGTATAATGAGTACATTTTGATATCAAATAGTAACACGAATGCAATAATTAGGAGGGGAAAATTATGATATTTTGCACTCTTATCATCACACAAAAATTTATACACACACATGAGAGGGAGAGAGAGAGAGAGAAAGAGAGGGAGAGAGAGAGAGGGAAGATACTTTTGGGAATTAGAAGACAAGGAGCCAATTTGCAACCATTATTCATTGAAGTAGAGAAAAGATTTTGGGCACTTGCATTCACATTTTGTTCAATACTCATTTTATTTAACGAAGTAAGATACTTTTGTGCAAGTATTTTCATTTTCTTATGCTTTTATGTTCAATTAAATATGCATGGATTGCCGATAGACCTTCGGGTTCTATAAAAAAAGAGATGAAATCCTACGAAATTATAAGAGGACCTAAGATGAGTGTGTTGTTTGGTCACTGATAAACTCTATAAGAATAGAGTAGTAAGAAGTGTAGATTTTATTTGTTATATAATTGTGTATGGAAACTGCACATATCTTATTTGGTGGTTTTGAATACTCACTCTTACAAATTTTTTTCAAGTTAATATAAGTCGATTGGAACTGTAGTGAATCGGTGATGCGGACTACCAAGGGGATCCAAGTAAAAGGAAAACTAAACATTAGGTTTTCTTTTTATGTCTCTAAATTGTTTGTTAGTTTTATCTGTTCAAAAACTCGGTTGTTTATTTTAAATTGATATTTATGGTGGAAAATAAAGAATTTCTTTTTATTTGAATCGTTTTGCAATTATTAAAAAGAAAATTGAGTTATTTGTAACACTCTAGCGTTTAAAAAAATTTGGGGCATTACATAATCATTGTGTTATATTTTCTCAACCTTAATATCTTATTAATAGAAGTCCAAGTGGGATTGGCCAGACACTTGAACTTAACTTGGTCAAATGTTTAATTAATCTAATTAATTAACTGGCCCATTAGTAAGTAACCCAATCAATTAATCATTCAACATTTGTCAAATAATTAATTAATAAATATCATTATTCTAATTTTCCTTTTTTGTACGACCATTAGGTACTTGATCATGATGCCTAACGACATAATTTATTATTTTGTTCAATCAAAACAAGAAAAATTAAAACACCCTTTTCATTTATCCTTAATTCACCTGAATTAATCAATTTACATTTGTCGTCCCAAAATTGATATCTAGCAATGTTGATGTAAAAAATATTAATCGTAGTTCTTGGTCAACTTTAAGAAAGGAAAAAGGGTGTTATTTACTGATAATTGCCTCGAAAAGCAAGTACATACTTAACTTATTTATAAAGAGATTTGCAGAATGTGAGTGTATGGTACTAAGTCATGAGGTAGGTTGAGTTCTGGCTTTGGAGGGGACCATTTGCCCGTATTTATAGGTAGAATGAGCTCCTTATTGGCCAACTTAAGTTTTGCAACAACTGATTAGTGAAAAATGGAGGTATAGACATCATTTTTGCCAACTGTCCCTCATTGATTGGTGAGCTAGGTAGTTTGGTAGCATGGTAGAGAATATATAATTATTATATCTTCTAGAATTATGTCGATCATTAGATCGAACTGAACTTAGTAGTCTGACTTAAAATTTATGGGTGGGCTTGGTGCTCTAAAGATATTATGTCCTCATTTGGCTCTCATTTTTTCAAATTTTAATGGTTGGAATAATGTTTTTTTGAAAATGTGTGACTAAAAAAAATGAAAAGTTTTCAATTTACGTGTAATATTATTTTATGAAAAATTATATAGTTGAAAATAAGAGAGAGAAAAAGAATAAGAAAGAGAAGGGGGGTTAAACGGAGGCTATATTTAATAAAAGCCAAAGTTCATACCCTAACATTTACTCTCAAGGTTGGTACTTCACTTGGGTAATGGACTAACCTTCAATGCAGCTGAAACTTTTCCCAAAATTTGTCATCATTGCGGCAATATATTCAGTTGACAAGTGTTATTAGATCAATGGAGAAGTTATCCACTAACTCTCTAGCTTTTTTTGTAAGTCTTGTGTCCAAACTACATAGTTTTACTCCTTTGAATCTGGGCCTTTGTTTTTTCCTCCTTTTCTGGATCCCGATGTTGGAAGGCCGCCCTTGGGTCTATTCCCATCTTATAAATGTTTTCATTCATTTTTCCTTATGCACTTTTTGCAAGTAAATTGTTCAAATGGCCACAGAACTTTGTAAAAGGTTTTTAAAGGGTCAGTGAACTTTAAAAATTACTTAAATGGTCACCGGATTAACAAAATGTTTATATGGGGTCACTGCTCTTTAAAAATAACCTAAATGGTCATTGAACTTTGTAAAAGATTTTCCAAGGGTCACTGAATTCAGCGACCTTATGGAAATCTTTTGTAAAGTTCAGTGACCATTTAGGTGATTTTAAAGTTCAGCGGCCCTGTAGAAACCATTTGCAAAGTTCAATGACCCTTTGAAAACTTTTTACAAAGTTCAGTGACCATTTGGGTAATTCACTCCAATTTCCTCTCTAAAGTTTCGGACTCCACAGCTGCCAAATCTTTCTCCCAAGCTTTTGTCTTTCCTGAGTAAGGTCATCTTTGTCCTGGGGACAAAACAGTACCCTTATCTCTAGTTTTTATCACTTCAATTTTTTACATGCGTTCGGACTAATTAAGGTCTATTCTTAGGATAAAAAACAAGAAGAATCTAGCCATCCCAATCCCACTTCGTCCCATTCCTCTAGTTCGGACTGCCAAGAAGTCTATACTGCAATACCTATCCTTGTAGTTAAACCCCTAGGATATAGGTCAGCCTATAGGAATGGAATAAGAATGAGATATTGTCCACGGTTCTAGGAAAAAGAGGTAGGATCTTATAGTGAAGATGAAGGTTCTTCTAAGTGGGGAGCCCAGTCCGGTAGGTCAACAATAATGGGTGATATATTAGCGAACTGGCAAGGTAAATATGGCATACAGAGGTCTATAGAAGTGATAATTCCTAGCCCATCTGATTGAGCAATGACCTTTTAGTTGGATGTGCAACTCTCAACTCAGCTATTCTTAATACTGGCTTTCGATTTCCATTTCCTAAGGTCATTTGCCAATTCCTAGCTTTCTAGGGAATAGCTCCCACCTAGTTGTTTCCCAATGGGCGGAGGACTCTCATTGTCACTCTAATTTTATGGAAAAAAAATTAGGCCATCTTGACCTCACTGTGGAGCTGTTCAATTCCCTATTTACCTCTAAGGAAGACGGGGAAATACAAGGTAGCGGTCTGCGAGTGTCTGACCTAGACCGAGCTGATACTATTAAGGCTCTCACCAAGTGGCAAAGGTCCTAGAAGTTCGTGATCTCAGACACCGACCTATTTCAAGCGAGGTCGCTTTAGTTCTAACCTCCTAACTCAGCTACAGCGGGAGCTTCTACCTCAGCTTAAGCTTCCACTCTTGCTTCTGCTCCAGCTCCAGCTACAGCTACTTCCTCAAGTAAGAACAAATTTTATTTATTTTTTTCAGTTTGGCTAGCAAATCATATTTTTAATGAAAATGTCCCCATTTTTTAAGCTTGGAGTAAAGAAATGATGGGATACAAGGCTTCGAAGGCCTCCAAGGCTGCAGTTGCTTCTGTAACTAAGTTGACCCAAAAGAGAAAGGCCTTTGGTGATCAAAAAGGTTAGTCGAGCCTGGCCAAAAAGGACCGAACTAAAATCCATGCTTTTAAAGAGACTGTCCATCTCAGTAGGAAGATCTGCTAGTAGAGAAATCTCCAACAGTACATCATTCTTTAGCTCAGTCTCCTATCAGTATAGTTTCTACTCCACTCCCAGTTGTTGAAAAAGTCCTTTACCTTGGGTACCTCTAGGTCGCAGGCATGTTGCCTAGACCTCCTTCAAGGGAGTCTACTGCTGTACTGGTACCTTCCATCAAGGATTCTACTAACCTCCTTACTTGGAGCTAGAACGAGAGGGATTAGAAGTGTAAGTATTATGCCCTAGGTCCAATCAATTTTGGATATAAATACTTTTATATATAATTAATGCAATTAAATGGCAGATCTATTATTTAATTAATAGACAATTAAATAAATAATAGAATCCGTAAATTCAAATATTTGTAATTTGTTAATCACAAGAAGTTGTGATTGTGAGATACAAATTACATCTGATTGAATCTTAAATCATCCGTGGTCGTAAGTAATAACGAGATACGGATATCGTTATTACGGATAGACCATCATATGTGGCATTTCTTACTTGTGAAGTAAGTAGCTGATCTCACAAGCTAAAGTGTGGTGACACTTAAATGAACACGTGGATGTTTGTTATAGAACAAAACATTGGAGACCCTTCGAGAGATTCCACATGGATAACTATCTGAGTGTCGATGGTTAATCTCTAACGTTCGGTAGTGAAATTGGTCTTTTGACTTGAGGTCGTCATAGTACCTTATATGAGGACAGTCATACTTTGGCGGTGTTGGATGTTGCTTTGAAAAGGGCCGCTAATACGACATCATTCGAGTACGTTAAGAATCGTATGAAGGTTGTGATTGATCAATAAAGGATTCGTCACTCTTAGATAGTAGGAGATTATGATCTGTCTTTCATTCAATTAAGTCGATAACGAAATCATTGGCCAAGGTATACTTATAAGTTGAAAATGAGTTTTTGACTTATATTAACTTAATAGTGGAGTGAAAGATATGATCGAAATTCGAAATTGACACAATTTCATATCTCGTAATTGATCGGATTATATTGACGAAGGGATTATAGTTTCATGGTAAACGAACGAATTTGGTTTTGTCATACCACGTGACATTTCCCGTCACATGTATTGCCCTTTAATTAATTGGATTAATTAATTATTGGACCGGACCGGACCGGACCGAGCCTGTTTGGGTTTATATAAATATATAACTAGGGTTTGAGGTCCATTAAGGTTTTCATTATTCTTGCTGGCACAAGAAAAAATCCTAGAGGCTGCAATCATATTTTCTGTGTGGATCACCGTTGGAGGCTGGACAATTGGACAGCTGTGGTGGCGAATCAAAGTTGTGGAACAAAATCAAAAGCAAAAGGATTGCAGATCTGGAAAAGGTACAATCTTATCACAATTCCTAACCAAACACAATGAGATCTATTGGATGGGAATCGAAATAATTTTAAATTCCGCTGTGCATGTATAAGTAGATTCCCAACAGTGGTATCAGAGCCTTACTTTGTGTTTGTTAGGAATTGATTTTTGATTGTTATTGTTTTTCATGTTTCTAGCAATTGAGAAAATTATTCTCAATTTTCGTATTCAAAATGAAAAAATTAATTTTCGTATTCAAAATTGGTTTTGAGAATGAAAATAATATTTTCGGATTGGAATATATATAATTAAAAAAAAATAGGCATGGGATGTTTAGCAACAGTTGCTGCCGACGACGGCAACGCGGCTGCTGCTGCCGGTGCGACAGCGGCCGTCGCTGCCAAAAGCGGCAGCAACGGCAGACACCAAAAGTGACAACAGCGGTGTCTGCCGCTGCTACAACTGCGTTTTCGCGCTGCTGATGCTACAGGAGCCGCCGCGCCGGGCCGCTCCTGCTGTGGGCTGCGGCGGCGCCACAACTGTTGTGGCGCTGCCAGATGAAGTGAAAGAAAATAAAAAATAAAAAAAATTTTGTTTAGGGTTTCCAGAAATCCGGTGGAGACGGAGGCTACTCTGCAATTAGTGTAATTACAGGGGCCTTCCTGCAATTAAAGAATGGGGTGATTTTGCAAAATTTTAAATGGGGATCTATTCTGCAATTTTTAAAATTGGAAGGATCTGTTTTTAATTTTGAAGTTGGGTAAATGTGCAAATTTCAAAATGGTTTTGTTTTTGAATTTAAAAATGGCTTTAAAATTATATTCTAAATGGGTTTGACCCATAATTTAATTTTGACCCAAATTAAAATTTTATTTAAAATTGATGACATTTTATATTTTCGTTAAAATTGGATTTTGACTTAAATATTAAACTTTGACCCTGAATTGAATTTTATTTTATTTAGGAGTTTTATCCTAAATTAAAATCTTAATTCAATTTAAGTTAGAATTGGATTCTAATTTAGTGTTTAATTAAAATTTGATTTTAATTAAATTATTCGCCCAAAGATATTTTAGAAATTAGAATTGGATTCTAATTTGACGTCTAATTAAAATTTGATTTTAATTAAATTGTCTCGCCCTAAATTTCTTTTTGGAATTAGAGTTTGACTCTAATTTGCTATTTAATTAAAATTAAATTTTAATTAAATCAATTCACCCTATAATTTGTTCTAATTAGAATTAGACTCTAATTTGATGTTTAATTAAAATTTGATTTTGATTAAACATGTTCGCCCTAAAATCTTAGATTTAGAGTTAGACTCTAGTTTTGTCATTTAATTAAAATTTGATTTTAATTAAATTCAACCGCCTTACATTTTGAAATTAGAGTTTGACTCTAATTTGATATTTAATTAAGATTTGATTTTAATTAAATAATCCCGCCATATAATTGTTGAATTAGAGTTGGACTCTAATTTGTTATTTAATTAAAATTTGATTTTAATTAAATATTCCCGCTAATTAAATAATCAATTAATATGATTAATTAATTATTTAATTATTTCGATCCGAGTGTAGGATTAAACTAATCTCACTTGTTCACTTATAGCATATATATATATAAAGACCCAGGGGATAGGAGATGAAATAGAAGAACAGAAACTTATGAAAATAAGTACTTTTATTGATAATTGAAGAAGATTAAAATATTACAAAGATAATTGAAAAATATTTGAGAGAACAAATTATAAAGAAAAGTAAAACTTCTTCTTGCTGAATTTGCTCTGCCTTGAAATGAAATCTTGAACTCTTTTTATGATGAAATCCGGACTTGAAATTTCTTTCATTTTGGGGAAAGAATCTTGAAAAGAGAAGTGGACGACATCATAATGGAGCATCTTGAAAAGCAGCATCAACTTTAGTCAAAAGTTTTCAATTTTTTGACTTTCTTTAATAAAGATAATCTTTTTCTTTATTAAAGTAGATATTGATGTCTGACACAAAGTTGATAGGAATCTTGACAAATGTGGCACCACCGATTTTGAATTGGACAGAGATTGAGAAGAATTTCTCTTGCTTGATAGACCCTTGAATTTCTCAATTCATCAAGAGAACTGGGTCCATATAGTCATTTTGAAGTTTTCTTTGAAGTTTTCTTTTGAGCTTTTGCAGCTTTCTCTTGAGCAAGAAATTCCTCATAGTCACCTAGATCAACTAGGTCATCACCATTGTCAGTTTCTTGAGAATATTGAGATTCTTCTTCTTGATCAGATTCATTTGTTTTTGAAGATCCTTGTTTAGAAATTTGATCATAAATTTCTAATAATTCTTTGGGATCTTTACATTTTGATAACATTGCAATGATTCTTTGTTTTTCAGTCAAAAAATCAGCTTGATCTTCTTGTTCTTTCTTTGAAAATTTAGGTACACCCAAATTTCTTTGTTCTTGTATCCATGATTGAACTGCTTTTGGACAACAGTTTGTTTTTTTGAATTTTGCCCACCATTTGATCTTGAATCTTCTTGTTATTTTGTGGGTTGAAAACATATCTTGAAGATTTTCGTAATGGAAGAAATCCCAACAGAAAATCCATGAAACTTTCATATTGAAAGCAAATTGAAACAAAAGATTTTCTTGAGGCTTAAGAAAAGATTTTGCCTCTCTTTTGAAGTATTCATAACCTTGAAGAACTGACTAGGTAAAATTTGTTCTTCAAGTCCATGATACTGAAACCAAGTTTGAAACCAACTCGGAAAATGAGGGTTACAGTTTTGATTAAAATTGATAAACCAAGAATGGGTAACTGGCCTAAAAAGAAGAGCCTTGTACCAAGCATTCTGATAATCAAAATAATTGAAAGTATCTTGACAAGTGAAAAATGTTTTTGAAAGATTTAGTCGTTTTTCTTTCCAAGGATCCTGTCCCCAGTCTTCATAAGGCAGAACTCTTAAAATTGAGATTTTTGAAAACATAATATTTGATTTGTCTCTTGGTTCAGGAGTATGAAAGATTAATGCAGAACCAGTCAAAGAAAGAATGGTTTCATAATAATCTCTAGATTTTTGGATGTTTGAAGGCATGAACCAAAAGTTTTCTGGGAGAATTGAGTCAAGGCAATCATCAAGACCACCATAGCGATTGATCCAAGAACTTTCCATTGTAAGAACACAATCAGAAAGATTCTTAGTAAGGTATTTGAAAGAATTTGGAGGGTTGATTTGAGGAAGTTTGCCAGAACTTTGAACAGCTTTTTTGAAATTTGAAGGGGTTGAAGACTCAGATTTTTGCTTTTGATCGGGTTTTTTAATGAAGGTTGAAAGAGTATTTGAGGAAGATGAAGCTTCCTTTTGATCCTTTGGGGGATCTTCGAAGAAAGGAATTGAACTTTTCTTCTTTCTTGAAGTTTTGATTTGAAAAGGATTTTGAGAATCCTCTTCTTCTTCAACTTTCTTTGCCCAACTCATTTTTCTCACTCTTTTGAATAAACTCTCTTGTGAGGAAATCTGCCAAGAAGTTTGATTTTCCTTGAATAAATAGAATTTCGAAGTCAAAACAGGACAAAATTGCCTGCCACCTTGCAAAGATTTGTTTGGAAACAAGATTTTTTACATCTTTTTGTAAAACATCTTTTGAAGCTTTGCAATCAGTTTTCAAAATAAATTTTTTATTGATCAAATCATCTTGAAATTTGGAAATACAGAGAACTATTGAAAGAATCTCTTTCTTGATAGTTGAATAGTTGATTTGAGGTCCAGACCAGACTCCACTATGAAATCTGACTAACTGTTCTTTTGACGATCCTAGGGGTAATTGCTTTAACACACCACCGAATCCTATATTTGAGGCGTCTGTTTCGACGATAATTGAGGCTGTGGGGTCAAGAACCGCATGCGTACACTCGTTACTCCATGGGTCAGGGTTATTTTGTAATCTTTTGAATAATGGGGTATAGATTTGACGGATATCTTTGACAAAATTAGCCACATAATTGACACAACCTAAAAAGCGTTGCAAACTTGTTTTTTCTTTAATTTCATCTGAAAATTTATCAGTGAAATCAAGACTTCTTTGTATTGGAATAATTGAAGAGTTTTGAATAGTATGACAAAGAAAACGAATTTTTGTTTGAAACAAAACAATCTTTTTAGCAGAGACTGCTAAACCATTTTTCTTAATAACATGTATGAATGTATGAATATGCTTGAAATGTTGTTCAATAGATTTTGAATAAATGAGAACATCATCAATGTAAACAATAATGAAGTCTGAAAATGAGTTAAAAATGTCATTCATAATTTTTTGAAATTCAGAAGGAGCATTTTTTAGACCAAAAGGCATAACATTCCATTCGTATTGTCCGAAGGGAACATTAAATGCAGTTTTGTATCTATCTTCTTCCTTAATTTGAACCTGCCAAAATCCTGACTTCATGTCAAATTTTGAGAAGATGATAGCTTTTGAAAGACGATTTAGAAGATCTTTCTTCTGAGGAATAGGATATCGAATCCATTGAAGGGCAGTATTGAGTGGTTTGTAATTGATAACAAGGCGTGGAACACCTCGTTCAATTTCAGCAGAATTGTTAACATAAAATGCTGAACAACTCCATGGAGATTTACTTGGGCGAATTAAATTCTTCTCAAGTAAATCATTGATTTCCTTGATACAAAAATCAAGTAATTCTTTTTTCATTTGAATAGGACGAGATTTTGTGGGAATGTTTGATTCATGAAAATCAGAATTGTAAGGAAGAGAAACAATATGCTTCTTCCTATCCCAAAAAGCATTTGGAATGGTTGAACAAATCTCTTGTTCGATTTTCTTTTGTAAATTTGAAATAAGATTTTTGATAGAAGAGTCTTCTTCTAATCTTTTCTCAGTTTTTTGAAAAGAAATTTCTTCTTTAAGAAATTTAACATGATTTCTTTTTAAATTAATATTATGAATAATTTTTGAAATTGCAGCTTCTTTTAAAGAATTAACATCTTTGTAAGAAGGAGGATTTGAAAATTCAAAATGAATTTTCTTTCCAAAGATTTTTGTAGTTAATCCTTTATAATCAGCTTTAAAAGGATATATTTGAACAATAAAAGGAGTACCAAGAATAACATCTTGATCGAGATCTTTAACCAAATAAAAAACATTTTTAAAACAAATATTTGAATTACAAACATGAGCTTTTGAAATTTTGTAATTAATATTGAGTTTTCTACCACTAGCACCATATAGGCTTTCAGTAGTTTTTTCAAAATATTTTGTAGGAATAAGTCCTTCTTTGATACAATTTTGATCAGCACCCGAATCAATCAAAACACGAGTAGTGAATTTGAATTCTTTATTTACTACAATAGTCATATTGCAGTACCATTTCTGAAGTTGAATTCGATTAATAACATTAATCTTTTCTTCTTCAGTTTGAGGAAATTTTGAAGTAGATGAAAAATCAGATGAAGATGATTCAGAATGATGTGAAGGGGTTTTTGAAGAAACTTTGGATTTTCCTTTATTTTGAGAATAATATTCATTGGTTAAGTCTTTTGCTTTAAGGTAAACTACTTCCATACGAATATCTTGAACATGTTTTTCAAGTTTTGAAATTTGAGATTTCATTTCCTTAACTTCACCTTGAAGATCAGGAATTGAAGGTTTATAAACTTTTGAAAATTCCTTTTGAGCACGACGAAGAATGTTAGAAAGATTGATATCATCAAAATTTTCTTTTGATGTAGAGGAAGAAGTTAAAGATGAAAATCTTCCTTTAAGTTTAGGATTATCAATCCTATCAATGATATTTTGAATAATTTTTTCTTCTCCTGTTAAGACATTTATAGTTTTACAACCACAAATTTCTTTATTATTTGAAGAAGTACAAGAATCAGAATTTTGAGTAGATTCATAATCAGAATCTTCTTGATTGATAAAAACTTGTTCTAATTCAGAATTAGACTCATACTCAGAACTAGACTGAATAAGATTGAGAAGTTGATTTTTGGTATCTTCATCAATTTGAAGAGTACTGATTTTTTCTTTGAGAGGGCATCTATTGGAATAATGACCAGTTTTGTTACATTTCCAGCATGTAACTTTTGAACTTTTCTTTTGAAAGTCTTTTGTAAATTTTCTTTTGGAAAATTGTTTTCTTTTTGAAAATTTCTTTTTGTGAAAATTTTCTTCAGGAAAGTATTTTCTTTTTGAGAATTTTTTCTTATGAAGGATTTTTCTTGATTTTGAAGAAGGAGCTAAAATTTTCTCAAATCCATATTGTTCGCAGAATGATCCTAACTCATTCTGAGTTTGAGCCTTTTCTGCTTTCAATTTAGATTTAAGTTTTAAATCATTACATAAATTGAGAGCTTCCTTATTAATGAAATTAATAATTTCACCATAAGTAAGATGATGAAGATCATTATTTTCTTCTAAAATTGAATTTTTAACTTTCTCAGCGAAAAGCTTTGGAAGTCCTGAAATGAATTTTTCTTTCCAAAAAGATTGTTGACAATCTTCTCTTTGCATGATACGTGTTAAAAACATATCTTTATACCATCTAAAATCTTGAAGTTTTGGACATCTTAAATTCATAAGAATATCATTTTGAAATTGAATATAATTTTCTGGAGTGCCAATAAAATGTTTGATAATAGCTAATCCAAGAACGGAATAACTATCATTAATATCTTCTCCTTGTTCGTTTTTAATAATATTATTATTTTCATCACGTTTAACAGCAGCAAAAATAATATTTTTTGAAGTAGATGAGAGATAATTTTCCCACCATTGACCAAGCTGTCTAGTGAATCCGAGAACAATATTATTAGTACCTTGAAGCCTTGTGGCTCCTTTTGCCAAAAAGGTTTTGTAACAAATAGTCATTTGTCCTAAAAGATTGATAATTTGATGTTCGGTAAGACCATCTATGTTCCATTCCACACCGGAAGAACCATCGTATGATCTTTGAGGAGGTAACTTTTCTTCAAAAAGTTGATCTGGAAATGAAGGACGAGGATAGAATTTTGGAATATTTTGATAATCAGATTTTCTAAGTTTATTAATCTGATCAAATTTTTCATCAGTAAATTGATTTTCGATTTCATCAAAATCGATTGTATTAATATTTTTTGAAACATGAAAATTTTTTAATTGATTAACAAGTTCAGAAAGAACTTCATTTTCTGTTGAAAGAGATTGTGTAGATTTTCCAAAAGTAGGAAGGATATCATCATTTTTGAAAATCGGAGATGATGAAGAAGGTTTTGAAATATTTTTATCTTTACTTTTACTGTCTCGATATTCTTTAAAAGAATCTTTTGGAACAGTAGAAGTTTCAGATTCAGAGTTTGATTCAATACGATTAAGTTGAGAACAAACAGATTGAAGAACAATATTTGTAAAATTGTTCTGAGCTTGAATATTTTTGATATCCTTAGCAACAACTTGAGATTCATCAAGTCGTTCTTTAGAGTTTGAAACTCTTTTGAGTGGGGATGCAAGAATTTCAGTTTTACCATGGGTATATGAAATGTCTTGTAAAGGAGGATGAATAGATTGGAAAGTATTTCCGTCAGGAGTTTTCTATGATTTTGAAGTATTTTGTGTAGTAAAAATTTGAGTTTTTTCTGGTTGTTTTCCAAAAACTTTAATTTGGATCCAATTATAAAAACTTAATTCTGTAGAAGATTCAAAATAATCTTCCCAAAATTGTTCTTTTTCTTTTGAAGAAAATTGATA
>NC_036244.1:11188674-11190829 GCF_002742605.1 Olea europaea var. sylvestris | reverse complement strand
ACTAAAATTTATCTTTTGTTGAGTACACTCAAGGAGATAAATTTTAGAGGCATGTTAAGCTAACACATAAGATGTGTGAAAAATAAAGAGTTGTCAACTTAATGATTTGAAAGTTGTATGGAGATACAATTGATAACAGTATCTACCCAAATATTATATTAAGGCTTGTTGAGTACACTCAAGGTCTTAATATAATAGATGGGATCCCAGCCCACTGGGAGTCAAGCATGGACTCCATAAATTTATGTGAGAGGGTCATAAATTTTATTTAAACAGTGGGAGCATAATTAATTTAATAAAAGACCATATTAAATTAATTGATGCATTTTATATATATTATTCTTTCTTATTCGTCATTTACATTTATATTGAATCTGAGTGACCATATATGTTTTGAATGGCATACTAGATGCCAACAACAAAACTATATTTTCTTAATTGACACTGCAATTTGAAAATTGTTCTTATGCATGAGAAAATTGGTCACGTTCTTGAGTAGCCATTTCCAGAGACACCTGCTGATGATTCGATTAAAGAAGAGGTGGCTACTATAGTAAACACAGTGATGATAATAGTACTGCAACGTATGTGATACTTGCAACTATATCACTGAGTTACAAAAGCAACTTGAGAGTATAGATGTTAACACATAAATCTTCACTACAAAGAGTTGTATGATAATAAACATGTGTGGAAGGATATGAGACTTCCAAACAACTATACTGGTGCAGAATGACAGAGTAATCTTCAATCGATGATTAGACAATGAAGATGATTGACGTTGAGAAATGTCTCAACTGTATTCAATCATAAACCATGAACTAAGTAGTGACTTGGTCTTGTAATCTCTGTCAGCTAAAGCTATTCATAACTAATTATGAATTTAACGTGAATAAGCTTGAATGCAAAAATATTGAGTTGCTTAACATGCTTAGGACTGTTAACCCCTTTATCGAAGTTGGTAGTGGACAAACCATTGATTTCTTTAAAGATATTAGGAGGAAGTCTAAAGGGGCTTTGTGAAAGCTCCCAATATGGTTAAGACAGTATAAGCGAAAGGACAAATACCAAATCTAATGATCCTTGGTTTCATTATAGAATGAAAGGTCATTGGAAGGAATATTGTATGGCTTCCGTCTACTTCACGAGTTTCTTAGGTATATGATACCAGGTGTAAATATCGTATTTATACAAATATGGAGAAACTAAAAGAAACAGACCACTGCGAAAGGGAGAAGTTGACATACACGTTGGAAATGAGCAAAGGTTGCTACATTACCTGTATGAATATACTTCTTACCATTGCCTTTTGGTTTAGTATTGAAATTAGAGAAATGTCCTTTTATGCCAACTATAGCTGGAACATTAAAATGAATTTCATGTTCGGACATGAACTATTTTAATGTTAAGGACCATTGTTGTTCTTGTTTATCTTGTTAAAGATCCTAATGGCTATGGTAAATTATAAAACGACATTTATATTCTTTAATACTAAAGATTCTATAATAAGTATAGAAATTATAAGACATAAATACTATAATCTAATTATTACTAAAATCTGGCATGAGAGACTGTCATTTAGATTAAATGTAATTCCAAAGTTACATAAAGATGTATACTTGAGATTAATTGATTTTGACAAGTAAGAATTATGCATATCTGGCACAATAACCAAATCTTCTTTTACTTGAAAAGAAGAAATGTCAGCATAATTATCGGTCTAATGCATAGTGATGCATTTGGATTCATGTCAATCAATGTCAGGTGTTTCTCTTATTTCATCAATGATCAAGTATACTTGATGAAAACTCAAACATGAAACTCTTGAAAAGTTCAAGAGATTCACACTAGAATTAGAGAAACAAAGAGGTAAAGATACCTTCACATTAAGATTCGATCAAGTGAGAGTATCTTAAAGATAAAATTTAGATTATCTAAGAGAGAATGAGATTCTCGTGCAGTGGACTCCTTCATATGCACTGCAGCAAGGTGGTGTATCTAAAAGGAGGAATCGTTAATTATTACATATAATGCGATTAATAACAAGCCATGCAAATTTCTCAAAATTGTTTTGAGGTCACGCATTCATTGCAGTGTGCAACACACTAAACCATGTCCCATCTAAATTGGTTAACGGAACTCCATACGAGTTATG
>NC_036244.1:11188094-11188288 GCF_002742605.1 Olea europaea var. sylvestris | reverse complement strand
TGCGAATCCATGATCATTAATCAGGTATTAGTGATCCAGGATAATGAACCTGCTAGTTGCAACAAAATAAAGTCAAGTGTTGACTTAAAAGAGACAGCAAGAGGCCATGAAACTCAAGATGAAACTCGACGCAAGTGAACAAGGTTTGGACCTTGGTCATGCCTCATAATGGAATAAAGCCCATAAGCTTTTGT
>NC_036244.1:11187352-11187529 GCF_002742605.1 Olea europaea var. sylvestris | reverse complement strand
ATACTTCAGAAGTAGCAAAGAGTTGCAATATGGATCATGATGTTCATAAATGAACTTGGAGTAGTTCCTAATATTGTTGATCACATACAATTGTATTGTGATAACAATAGAGCCATTGCGAAAGCAAAAGAACTAAGGTCTCATCAATGATCCAAACATATATTAAGGCGGTATAAT
>NC_036244.1:11134202-11187309 GCF_002742605.1 Olea europaea var. sylvestris | reverse complement strand
TGTAAGTATTATGCCCTAGGTCCAATCGACTTTGGACATAAATACTTTTATATATAATTAATGCAATTAAATGGCAGATCTATTATTTAATTAATAGACAATTAAATAAATAATAGAGTCCGTAGATTCAAATATTTGTAATTTGTTAATCACAATGAGTTGTGATTGTGAGATACAAATTACATCTGATTGAATCTTAAATCATCCGTGGTCGTAAGTAATAACGAGATACGGATATCGTTATTACGGATAGACCATCACGTGTGGCATTTCTTACTTGTGAAGTAAGTAGCTGATCTCACAAGCTAAAGTGTGGTGACACTTAAATGAACACGTGGATGTTTGTTATAGAACAAAACATTGGAGACCCGTCAAGAGATTCCACATGGATAACTATCTGAGTGTCGGTGGTTAATCTCTAACGTTCGGTAGTGAAATTGGTCATTTGACTTGAGGTCGTCATGGTACCTTATATGAGGACAGTCATACTTTGGCGGTGTTGGATGTTGCTCTGAAAAGGGTCGCTAATACGACATCGTTCGAGTACGTCAAGAATCGTATGAAGGTTGTGATCGATCAATAAACGATTCGTCGCTCTTAGATAGTAGGAGATTATGATCTGCGTTTCATTCAATTAAGTCAATGATCAAATCCTTGGCCAAGATGTACTCATAAGTCGAAAAGGAGTTTTGGATTTATATTGACTTAATAGTGGAGTGAAAGATATGATCGATGATCGAGATTGACACAATTCCATATCTCGTAATTGATCGGATCATATTGACGAAGGGATTATAGTTTCACGGTAAACGAACGAATTTGGTTTTGTCATACCACGTGACATTTCCCGTCACATGTATTGCCCTGACACATTGCTAGATGTCAATCAGGGACGGCGAATGTGAATTGACGATAAATTAAAAGGGTGTTTTAATTTATCAATTTTGATTAGATCAAAATAATATTTCACGTCGTTAGGCATCGTGGTCGGGAACCTAATGGGTCACACACAAAAGAGAATTGGAAGATTGCAAATTGCCAATTGATTAATTTAACAATCGTTGAATAAATTAATTAATTGGATTTGTTATTTATATTTTCGAATTAATTAATTGGATTAATTAATTCACAGACCGGGTTTAATTAATTGGATTAATTAATTATTGGACCGGACCGGGCCGATCCTGTTTGGGTTTATATAAATACATAACTAGGGTTTGAGGTCCATTAAGATTTTCATTATTCTTGCTGGCATAAGAGAAAACCCTAGAGGCTGCAATCATATTCTCTGTGTGGATCACCGTTGGAGGCTGGACAATTGGACAGCTGTGGTGGCAAATCAAGGTTGATGAAACGAAAAGAAAAGCAAAAAGATTGCAGATCTGGAAAATGTACAATCTTATCACAATTTCTATCTAAACACAAAGGCGATTCTTGGTGGGAATCGAAAATTATATTAAATTCCGCTCTGCATGTATAAGTAGATTCCCAACAAGAAGTACCTAAATGACATGTCTGTAGACAAGGCCATGATAATTGCTAAGCTGCACAACCACAAGCTCGTCCTCTATATGATGTTGTTAACAGACAAGGTATGGTAATCTACTAACCCTCAGTAATTGGTGAAATATTTTAATATTTTTTCTGTCTCACAATTTGGATGGTTCTCTTTACTAGACTATGGAGGCAAAAAAAGCTCAACTAGTCATGAACAAGAGGGAGTCGAAGGATCACCTTAACAAAATGGGTGTCAAGCTGGAAGCGAAATCGATGTGGGAGTTAGCTTTGCTAGATAAACTCTTCTACACATAAGGACAAAGTTTTCACAAAAAGGTACAGAAAACTCATAGTTCTGGGGCCCACACACATTTTTGGCATTTTTTATACATCATGGGGCCCACACACATGTTGTATTCTGAAAAACTTCAGTGACAAAATTTCAGTACATCCAGTTTTTTTGTTGCTAGATGAAGCAAGGCCCTGACGATCTCGGGAGAGATGACCAATGCTAGGGCCAACCTGGAGAGGAAACGGGCTGAAAAGACCGTTAAACAAGCTGAGGTTGAGAAACTCCAAGCTGAGGAAGCGAAGAAAAAGGCTACTGAGGCTAGAGTTAGAGCTGCTAGTGCAGTGGATCAGTTGAGGACTAGTCCTCGCTTTGACATCAACTTTCTACAAAAGGCTTTTGATGATCAAAGAACGGAGTTGGAAAGGTTCTCTGAGGTGGCTAGCATCGAAATGTCTTTTAGAGACACAAAACCGGAAGCAGATTAGAAGATGGGACTTCTGGCCAACCTGACCACCTAGCAGCTTAGCTCTTCCTTTAATGCTTATAAAAAAAAATTTTTTTGGGACAAAATGATGTCTATTAACAATATTTGTTTTGCCAAGTGAATGATACTTGAAATTTTGAAGTATCATTTATTTTGCACATTTTTTGGTCGACTTACTTGAAAGTAATGCCTTAGAGATTTCCTTAAAAGATAATTCGTCTAAGTGTTGCAGCACCTTAGTGATTTCCTTAAGAGAAAAATTGTCTAAGTGTTATAGCACATGCAATCTTAGGCCAGCTTGCTTGTGATTTCCTTAAGAAGAAAATTATCTAAGTGTTGTAGCACATGCAACATTAGGTCAGCCTTCTTGAGAGCAATGCCTTAGTGATTTTTAAGAAGAAATTTATTTAAGTGTTATAGTACATGCAACCTTAGGTCAGTTTATTTGAGAGCAATGCCTTAATGCTTTCTGTTGACCCCAAAAAGTGTTGCCAACAGATGTCGGACCCACCCGTGCACACGTGAGCGAAGATCCTACACGCTAAGATACGTGGACGGTCTAGAACGAACGAATCGTGGGCGTGAGAGTAGCTCAACGACGCGGGACGAGAAGGTTCGGAATCCGGCGGGACGTTCTTAATCCGATTGTACAATAATTACCAATCGACGTTTGTAAATGTATATCTAAATATGTATAAACTCGTTTGTGTTACAAGATAATAAGAGAGTAAAATGTGGTTTCTTGTATTGGTTCTTGCATTAGCCCTTCAATGTTATACATGGGAAGTATTTATAGTGTTACATGTGAAATGGCAGCCCTTAGATGAGGTGGCACGTGGCCTCATCTCCTTAATTCAAACATTCAATCCTAGGCATCATCCTTGACTTGCTAGCTTGCTGCACATTTATTGTTTGTGCAGAACCCCCATGCTAGTGATAACACTTGATATATGCACTCATGATAAATGTTCCATCAATCATTCAAACAAGATCTTTATGTAGAAGATCTCTTGGGAGATATGATCATGGAAGAAGTTCCTTCATGGTTTGGGGGCTTCTGCCGCTCACGTATTACTTCCGCTTCAGGGCTTTGAAAATCTCCACAGGCCTTGGCATATGGAGTTCGGCAACATTCAAGGCCTCGGTATATGGGCCTCGGCATGAAGAGCCTCAGCCATATATGCCATCACGGCTGGAGTGCCACCGTGGCTCGGATTGAGTGGGCCATAGGCCCACGTATGTTGGCCAAGTATGACAACACGTAACAATAGTTTCCCAAGTCCAAGTATAGTCATTTATGTAATGAGTGGACTTTGACGAAGTAAAGCCAGTGGGTTGGGTAAAAATTGAAAGAATAGAATTTTTTGAACCTAAATAATAGTCCTCCAAGTCCAAGTATAGATATTTATATCATGGTTGGAGTTAGAAATGTGTTGTTGCGAGTGAATGATGAAGAAGCCGAGGATTATGCCAAGGTGGTTAGGAAACCGAACCTACGAGGCTTGATGGCTGAATGTTGTAGATGAAGCCGAGGTGGTCGGGAAACCAAACCTGCGAGACTTGATGACTGAATGTTGAAGATGAAGTCGAGGTGGTTGGGAAACCAAACCTGCGAGGCTGATGGCTGAATGTTGAAGATGAAGTCGAGGTGGTTGGAAAATCGAACCTGCGAGGCTTGATGGCTGAATGTTGAAGATGAAGCCGAGGTGGTTGGGAAACTGAACCTGTGAGGCTTGATGGCTGAATGTTGAAGATGAAGTCGAGGTGGTTGGGAAATCGAACCTGCGAGGCTTGATGGCTGAATATTGAAGATGAAGCCTTGGGAAATCGAACTGCGAGGCTTGATGGCTGAATGTTGTAGATGAAGTCGAGGTTCATTGACAATAATTGTGCATCGACTGTTGTGCCAATGATTTGATGTTTTGCGCATGTTTTCGAGAAAAGATTGCTGAACCGTTGCAACTTCCAAAGTGCCTGCTGCCATCAAATTAAAATCGTAATTATTAGAACAGCTGGAGCTTCTAGAAGCAGACGCGTTGGATGAGATGCGTGGGGGACACGCTTGAATATGAGGCATAGGTTTAAAAACTGTTTAACTTCTACGCCTCAGATTTGATTTAAACTGAAGGGTTCAGATTGAATGAGATTCGATTTGACGATGGGGGTTCGTCTAGATCCTTTATAAAAGGCGAGAGAACTCCCATTTTCAGAATTTTTCAGCACTCGTAATCTGATTTTTCCTCTTAGAGCTTAGGCATTCCGGCGTTGAGAAAATTCCGTCCACTGCTTTTCCGGCAAACTGTGTTCGCGTAGATTTTCAGTAGTTATTTTTCACAGAAAATCCTCTTTTGTGTTCTTAGTTGCTTTTTGAGATGGAGTCGACTTCGGGTAGGGAGTTGGTCACTATCGCGTCGTTTGGTCAGGGTCTAGTTATAGGGGACTCCGAGGTTGAGGAGATTGCTATGATCGAGGAGGAGGTAGATTACAATGTAGAGTGGGAGGTGTCTAGAGTCCCTTCAAATATGATGTCGAAGAGGTTGGAGGAGATAAGGGAGAGGTATTGTGTACCTCATTATGTGGAGATGCTAGTCCCTGAGGCCCATGAGCGAGTCTGTTATCCGAGGTCGGGGTGCATGGTAGTGAGTGAATATTTATTTAAGGCAGGAATGCGTCTTCCTCTACACCCATTCTTCAGGGCGGTGCTGAGGAACTTCATATTGTCGCCGACCTAGGTTCTGCCAAATGGGTGGAGCTAGTTGGTCGGCTTGTACTTCATGTGGAAGGAAGTGTCGCTTGGGAAGGACATGCCTCTCTATGTTTTTATGACCCTCTTTCAGCCTAGGATAATAGGTTACCAGTCCAAGGGGTGGTATTACTTGACTCTCTGGGGGGCCCATGCACCTTTTGTGGTGGGGCTGCCTTCTTCTATAAAGGGGTGGAAGGAGTCATGGTTCTGGGTTAGGGGCAAGTGGCAGGCGGTGGAGGGAGACAAATCCCTGTCTTGCACAGTACCAACCCAATACTACGAAGCTCGTGAGTCTCCTACCCTAGTAGTTTGCATTCCTTTTTTAGCTTTAATTTTTTAGCTAACTGTTGATGCCTCATTTACAGATTGCAGTACGAGGTTCGAGCTGAGCAGGGAGGAGTTTGAAGTGATAGAGGATATTTACAAGAGACCTCTAAAGCTTCGCCACTTCGACCACCTCATCGACAGAAGTCGCTATTTCCTGGACTTCAAATTGATGGCCTCTAAGGATATGAAGCTTCCACACTTGCATATTTTTTGTGTTTTCATTTTGGTACTAACGCGTTGTGTTCTGCAGATAAGTTCAAGAGGAAGGAATACCCAGCTCTTGACATGGCGTCCATACTGAGGGCAACTTCCACTGTGAAGGTGAGGCCCCTGATGCTGAGGTCAAGTGGTGCCACGGAGGTCCGAGGCAGAGTTGAACGACTCTCCAAGGACAGCACCTCACGGGCTTTTGAAGAGGGGAAACCCAGAGGCTAGAAAAGGCCAAGGAGCCTCGAGGGAAGGAGAAAGTCCCTGAGGAGCCGAAGAAGAGAAAACTCGTGCACATCTCTAGCTCGTCTGAGAAATTTGGGAGTTCTGTGTCCCAAGGCAAAGAAGCTGGATCGCCGAAGCTACTGGAAGCCACCTCAAAAGCGGTTAAGATTGAAATGGTCAGGCGTGCAGAGGCTGACGAGGCTAGAGAGGAGGCTGCAAGGAGGCAAGCCGAGGTAGCTGAGGAGGAGGTTGCCAAAGAGAGACCTGTTCAAGTACAAGGCAAGTCTCCGAGCTTCCTTGCTAGCAGGGAGGAGCCTCTGGCCCCAGCTTTGGTAGTGGCCCTGCGACTTGAGATCCGAAGCGCCACAGAAAGTTTTTATAGATTCTAGACGGATCGTTGGCAGTTGCACGCCTACTCCTGTGATGCGACGGATTTGACCAGGGGTCTTGTGAGCCAAAGTGTTAGGACCTTTGGTCTCACACTGGAGTACAGGGAGGCTCTTACTAACTTTCAAATGAGGACCCTGTCCTCTGAGAAGAAGGCTGCCTCCCTTGCAGAGGAGCTGAAAGCAGTTAGAGCCGAAGCTGAAGATGCCAGGGCCCAAAAACTTGAAGAATCGGCCAAGCTGGAGTCTGTCTTGGCTTAGATAGAGGCATTGAAGAGGGAGGTGCATGAGTCCCAGTGCGAGGTAGCCTCCTTGACAAAGAAGGTGGAGGTTTCCAATGACCACCAAAGGGTGACAACCGAAGCCTTGGAGAAGGCTAACAGGGAGCTGGCAGGGGCCCAAGATGCATACAAGTTCATCGAGGGCCAAATTAAGTGGTATGTTGATGATGCAACCCATGCTAGGGAGGAAACCCAAAATGCAAGGGAGGAGGCAGTGAAGGATTACATTGCCAACTTTCACAATACTGAGGAGTACCAAAGCTTCAACACATACTAGAGGAACTTTGCTTATGCCGAGGTGATGGAGCGGGCTGAGGAATTGTACCCAAATCAGGGCCTATCGTAACTTAGGTCGGAGTTTGTGGACGAGGTGCCTCAAACCCCAGCTGATGAGGCGGTGGGAGATGAAGCAGTAGATGTAGGAGAAGCAATCTCTGACGCTCAAGCTGCAGAAGTCCTAGCTACTGAAGCACCTCCATCACCTTCCCAGGCTTAGGATAGTTTTCTTTTCGGTTATGCATGATGTACTGGCCTCAGGCCCTCCTTTGTAATTTCAATTGAAAATCAATATAATTTCTCTTTTGTTTAATGTTGTTCATTTCTCTTAAGTGTATTGGCCTCGCTAAGCAATTGAACATAATATTGATTGATGAACTAAATAACTTTAATTGGGTATCCCAACTTGATATGAATCAAGGCACGTTCACAACCGAAGCGAGTCAAGCGATGAGTTATGGAAAGGATCCATTGATAGTCGAAGGCGGACCGATGACGCGATCGAGGACGAAGCGAGTGAAAGAAGTGATGGGATTGTTTGTCAAGCAAACGATCGATGAAACAATGTTCGGGAGGTCAAATGGAACAAGTTTCATGTTGGGGTCGAAGGCCGAAGGAACTTGGATCAACAAGATAAAAGCGGACGAAAGCGGCACGGAGTTGGTCTATGCGACCGCAGGCTCAACGGCTTATGCGGCCGCATAGAAGGCCACCTAAACTACATGTGGCTGGCTGGAGTGATCTATGCGACCGCATAAAAAAATTCGTTTTTTTTTAATTTTTGCCGAATCTTCTAATGTTGGTAGAACTCTTGTGAAATCAAAATATTACCATATTTTGATTAATTTGGACGTTTTTTATGTCATAGTATAAATAGGAAACTCTTTTTATTATGTAAAAAAACTTTGGCTGAAGTTAATACAGAGAGAGAAATTTTCTTTCAATCGATTGTTCTTCATTGGACAAACTTAGAACTTATCAAGAATCGATTTCTTGTGGTGTTCTTGACGTCGGATTGTGGGTTTCATTGATTGTAATCAAGGGGTTTCAGATTCTTCGCTAATCTGAGGTTTCGTGGTTCGATTATTGGGGTTCAAGATCCAAAACCGGATTAGTATTGGCGTTCTTGGGTTCCGCATCAATCTAGTTGTGGGTTTCGTAGTTTCCATTGCTACGGGGTTCGCATCAGTTGGTATTAGAGCTTTAGCTCCAATTTAATCAGGTTATATCTTTGTTCTTTTTTAATTCCTTTCTATTCCTTGTGTTCTTGTGTCCAGAAGTTTTTCTTGATTCTTTGATCCAAAAAGTGTCAAAAAGAATCTTCATATTCTGTTTCCCGGGGTCAATTTTCGCCCAAATTCGTTTTTGTTTTCTGCGTTGGTTTTGTTATTGAATTTCGGATCATAAAAAAAAAAGTTACTGTTCATCCGTACGGTATTGATCATCCGTACAGTTATAAAAAAAAAATTGTTACATATTATTGATCCGTCAAATACCAACAATTTTTTTTATTCAATATCGTTTCTCAGTTGCCTAGACACATTGATTCATTCCATTCCTTCAATTCAAAGTGAAAGTTTTAGAAGTTTCCTTGAGTCCTTTTGTTACTATTCTTTGAATCACATCCGGTTTGATAATTGTACAAGATTGATTGATTGAGTTCGTTGATTGTCTTTAGAAGCAATTGTTGAAAGAACTGAGTGGTAAAAGGCAGAGAGGTGAGCTCAATAGAGGGTAAAAGCCATTGTGTGTTTCCGAGTGACTTTGGTGAGGCAGTTAAATAAAATTTTAGTATTAGGATGTCAGAAAGGGCAGAATCAAACTCAAGCCGACAAGGCAACAATAACAACGCATCGGAGGATTTGGTGCAAATGTTTCAAAGGGCGTTTGGAGATATGAGAGAACAGTTGGAGAAGCAAGAGGCTTGGATGAATAGGTTAGATACATCGGTGGCCAATCTTAGTAGGGGGCATCGAGTGGATGTGTCCAATGCCAGAGGACCGGATAGATGGGAGCCTAGGAGGGAAAGGCGAGAAGAGTATGGATATGGGAGTGAACTGGGCGAAGATGAATTTCATGATGTTGAGATGGGAAGGATGAGGAATAGACGCGATAGGTTCGACAGACGGGGTCAGAATGATCGCGGGGAGGAGTTGGATGGAAATCTAGGAAATATAAAGATGACCATTCCTTCATTTAAAGGAAGGAGTGATCCCGAAGCATATCTGGAGTGGGAGATAAAGGTTGAGATGATCTTCGAATGTTATAATTATTCGGAGGAGAAGAAGGTGAAGTTAGCGGTTTTAGAGTTCAGTGACTATGCCATTTCATGGTGGGACCAAGTGGTTACTTCACAACGTAGGAGTGGGGGAAGACCAGTTAGCACTTGGGAAGAATTAAAGTCATTGATAAGAAAGAGGTTTGTTCCTAGCCACTATTACCGAGATATCCATCAAAAACTGCAAGGCCTATATCAAGGGTCGAAAAGTGTAGAAGATTACCATAAGGAGATGGAAATACTCATGATTAGGGCTAATGTGGTGGAGGATCGAGAGGCTACCATGGCACGATTTTTGAATGGTTTGAATAGGAAAATTGACAATGTAGTAGAGTTGCAACATTATGTGGAGTTGAAAGAAATGTTGCATGTGGCTATGAAGGTGGAGAGACAGTTGAAGAGGAAAGGGACAGCTAGGCAACCGATAGGAACTTCGAGTGCAAACCCATCTTGGAAACCGGGATGGAACAACAACAACAACAACAACAACAACAACAACAACAAGGTTGATAAAGCTGTACCTAAGGGTAGGAATGAATGGCAAAAAGGAAAAGAGGAAAGTGCTAGCAAAACAGCACCCAAAATTGATTCACGACCATCAAGAAACTGAGACATCAAGTGTTTCAGATGTTTGGGGTTCGGGCACATCGCTTCTCAATGCCAAATAAACGGGTAATGGTGTTGTTGGATAATGGAGAAGTGGTGAGTGAAAGTGAAGGCGAGTATGATGACATGCCTGCATTGGAGGACGTTGAAAAGGAAGAAAAATTGGAGTTTGCTGTTGGAGAATCGTTGGTGTCACGGAGAGCTCTTAACACTCAAGTCAAAGTGGATGATTCGGAGCAGCAGCGAGAAAATATCTTCCATACACGTTGTTACGTCAACGATAAGGTATGTAGCATGATAATTGATGGTGGGAGTTGTACGAATGTAGCTAGCACAACTATAGTAGAGAAACTAGGACTAGCATTGTTAAGACACCCTAGGCCTTATAAGTTACAATGGTTGAATGATAGTGGGAAAGTTAAGGTGAATCGAAGGGTCTTAATCAATTTTTCGATTGGAAGTTATAGTGACAAAGTAGTTTGTGATGTGGTGCCTATGCATGTGGGACATATATTGTTAGGAAGACCATGGCAATATGATAGAAGGGTCACACATGATGGGTATAGGAATCGATATAGCTTTGTCAAGGATGGGAAGACTATTACTCTTGCTCCATTAACACCTGCACAAGTTTATGGAGATCAACTCAAGCTGAAAAGTGAGGAAGATGAGAAAATAAGAGAGTCTGGAAAAAGGAGAGGCAATAGTGAAACCATCAATAAGAGAGAAAATAGTGAGGTGGCTAAGAGTGGAGAAAAGAGAGAGGAGCCACATGAGGGAAAAGAAAAGGAGTTAGTTGAGAAGAGAGAAAAAGAGTTAGCCGAGCGGAGAGAAAAGCCAAAGGTATTACTCTTGCTCCATTAACACCTGCACAAGTTTATGGAGATCAACTCAAGCTGAAAAATGAGGAAGATGAGAGAATAAGAGAGTCTGAAAAAAGGAGAGGCAATAGTGAAACTATCGATAAGAGAGAAAATAGTGAGGTGGCTAAGAATGGAGAAAAGAGAGAGGAGCCACATGAGGGGGAAAGAAAAGGAGTTAGTTGAGAAGAGAGAAAAAGAGTCAGCTGAGCGGAGAGAAAAGCCAAAGGTCAACTTCTATGCAAAGGAGAGTGAGTTGAAAAAGGCTATGAGTGAAAGTAGACAAATGATATTGTTAGTGTACAAGGAGTCCCTCCTCAATCTTGAGGATTCTAACACATCCCTCCCTAGTTTGGTTAAATCTTTATTGTAGGAGTTCGACGATGTGTTTCCCGAGGAGATGCCAAGTGGATTGCCACCAATCAGAGGTATCGAGCACCAAATTGACTTTGTACCCGGAGTTGTCATACCTAATCGACCAGTTTACCGAAGCAATCCCGAGGAGACGAAGGAGCTTCAGAAGCAAGTGGAGGAGTTGATGAGCAAAGGTTATGTCAGGGAGAGATGAGTCCATGTGCTGTACCTGTTTTGTTGGTACCTAAGAAGGATGGGACTTGGAAAATGTGCGTGGATTGCCGAGCTATCAACAATATCACGGCACCGGATTGACTTTGTACCCGGAGCTGTCATACCTAATCGACCAGCTTACCGAAGCAATCCCGAGGAGACGAAGGAGCTTCATAAGCAAGTGGAGGAGTTGATGAGCAAAGGTTATGTCAGGGAGAGCATAAGTCCATGTGCTGTACCTGTGTTGTTGGTACCTAAGAAGGACGGGACTTGGAGAATGTGCGTGGATTGCCGAGCTATCAACAATATCACGGTAAAGTATCGTCACCCAATACCTAGGTTAGATGATATGCTTGATGAGTTGCATGGGGCTTGCATTTTTAGTAAAATTGATCTTAAGAGTGGGTATCATCAAATTCGCATGAGGGTGATGAATGGAAAACGGCATTTAAAACTAAGTATGGGTTGTATGAATGGTTAGTTATGCCATTTGGACTCACTAATGCACCGAGCACTTTTATGCATTTAATGAACCATGTTTTGCATGCTTTTATTGGGAAATTTGTTGTGGTTTACTTTGATGACATCTTAATCTATAGCAAAACCCTAGATGAGCATTTAGAGCATTTAAATTGTGTGCTTGTTGTATTACGAAAGGAACAACTATATGCCAATTTTAAAAAGTGTACATTTTGCATGGATAGAGTTGTTTTCCTAGGATTTGTGGTTAGTGCTAATGGGGTAGAAGTTGATGAAGAAAAGATAAAAGCTATAAAAGAGTGGCCAACACCTAAGACTATAATTGAAGTTAGAAGTTTTCATAGATTGGCTAGTTTTTATAGGAGGTTTGTAAGAGATTTTAGCACCATCACCACACCGTTGACTGAAATAGCAAAGAAAAGTGTAGGTTTCCATTGGGGAGAATCACAGGAAGTTGCATTTAGCATGATTAAGGATAAGCTATGTAAAGCACCTGTTTTAACATTACCTAATTTTGATAAAACATTCAAGGTTGAGTGTGATGCATCAGGGATAGGTATAGGGGCAGTATTAATGCAGGAAAGGAGGCCTATTGCTTACTTTAGTGAAAAGTTGAGTGGAGCAGCATTGAACTATCCGACATATGACAAAGAGTTGTATTCACTTGTTCGAGTTTTGGAGACTTGGTAGCACTACTTATGGCCAAAGGAATTCGTGATACACACCGATCATGAATCTTTGAAGCATATGAGAAGTCAAGGTAAGTTGAACAAAAGACATGCGAGATGGATGGAGTTTATTGAGACTTTTCCATACGTCATCAAGTACAAACAAGGTAATGAAAACATAGTTGCTGATGCATTGTCTCGAAGGTACGTGCTTTTAAATTCATTAAGTACTAGATTACTTGGTTTTGAGCATATTAAAAGCATGTATGAAACTGATAGTGATTTTTCTGATATATATGCTTCATGTGACAAATGTGCATTTGATAAATTCTATAGGCATGAAGGATATCTGTTTAAGGAAAATAAGTTGTGCATTCCTAATTATTCTTTGCGTGAATTATTGGTAAGGGAAGCACATGGGGGTGGTTTAATGGGACACTTTGGGGTTCAAAAGACTTTAGACATGTTAAGAGAACATTTTTATTGGCCTAGAATGCGACATGACGTAGAGCAAATATGTGGAAAGTGCATAACTTGTAAAAAGGCTTAGTCTAAGGTTCAACCTCATGGATTGTATACTCCTTTGCCTGTGCCTAGTGAACCATGGGTAGACATATCTATGGATTTTGTGTTAGGTTTGCCTAGGACAAAGAGGGGTAGGGATTCAATATTTGTAGTGGTCGATAGGTTTAGTAAGATGGCGCACTTTATACCATGTTATAAAACTGACGATGCTACTAATATTGCGGACTTGTTCTTTAAGGAAATAGTACATTTACATGGAGTACCTAAGAGTATAGTGTCAGATAGAGATGTGAAATTTTTGAGTCATTTTTGGCGTGTTTTGTGGAGTAAGTTAGGAACTAAGTTATTGTTTTCTACAACTTGTCACCCACAAACAGATGGTCAAACTGAGGTGGTAAATCGAACTATGACACAATTGCTTAGGACAGTGGTCAATAAAAATTTGAAATCATGGGAAGAGTGTTTACCATTCATAGAGTTTGCATATAATTGAGCCATACATTCTACTACTTCATTTTCTCCTTTTGAGATTGTTTATGATTTTAATCCACTAACACCTATGGATTTAATACCTTTACCTGTGCATGAACGAGGTAGCTTGGATGGGAAACGCAAGGCAGAGATGGTGAAAGCACTCCATGAAAGGGTCAGGATGCAGATCGAAGAGAAAGGAAAGCTGGTTGCATCAAAAGCAAATAAAGAAAGGAGACGCGTTACATTTGAACCTGGAGATTGGGTCTGGGTGCATTTTAGAAAGGATCGTTTTCCAAAACAGAGGAAGTCGAAGTTGCAACCAATAGGCGATGGACCGTTTCAAGTCATCGAGTGGATCAACGACAATGCCTACAAAGTGGACTTACCAGGTGAGTATAATGTTTCAGCTACTTTTAATGTTGCTGATCTATCTCTTTTCGATGCAGGTTCAGATTCGAGGACGAATCCTTTCGAAGAGGGAGGGGATGATATGAATCAAGGCACGTCCACAACCGAAGCGAGTCAAGCGACGAGTTACGAAAAGGATCCATTGATAGTCGAAGGCGGACTGATGACGCGATCGAGGACGAAGCGAGTGAAAGAAGCGATGGGATTGCTTGTCAAGCAAACGATCGATGAAACAATGTTCGGGAGGTCAAATGGAACAAGTTTCATGTTGGGGTCGAAGGCCGAAGGAACTTGGATCAATGAGATAAAAGCGGACGAAGGCAGCACGGAGTTGGTCTATGCGACCGCAGGCTCAATGGCCTATGCGGCAGCATAGAAGGCCACCGAAACTACATGTGGCTGTCTGGAGTGATCTATGCGACCGCATAGAAATGATCTATGCGGCCGCATAGATCAAAAAGTGGGAAAAATTCATTTTTTTTTTAATTTTTGCCGAATCTTCTAATGTTGGTAGAACTCTTGTGAAATCAAAATATGGTAAATATTACCATATTTTGATTAATTTGGATGTTTTTTATGCCATAGTATAAATAGGAAACTCTTTTCATTATGTAAAAAAACTTTGGCTAAAATTAATACAGTGAGAGAAATTTTCTTTCAATCGATTGTTCTTCATTGAACAAACTTAGAACTTATCAAGAATCGATTTCTTGTGGTGTTCTTGACGTCGGATTGTGGGTTTCATTGATTGTAATCAAGGGGTTTCAGATTCTTCGCTAATCTGAGGTTTCGTGGTTCGATTATTGGGGTTCAAGATCCAAAACCGGATTAGTATTGGCGTTCTTGGGTTCCGCATCAATCTAGTTGTGGGTTTCGTAGTTTCCATTGCTACGGGGTTGGCATCACAACTCCAATCACTTTAACAAATAAATTGTATGAAAGTTATGACCAATATTGGACTTAAGCAAATGAATTGTACTTAAGCTTAATAACCGTAACCTGAAGAGGTTTTAAGAATAAATCGTTGTAGTCGAAGTTGGAATTTTATTCTGATTCGTGTACAAGCCTCAGATTTCAAGTGAGGTGGCCCAGAAAAGGACGCATGCCTCTCCTCTGAGGTGAAGAAGCTTCACAACATGGTGGATTGTGCGCCATGTTGAGACTTCTCCCTTTGACGTTCAGCCTCGTCAAAAAGGGGGGCATGTGCATGAACCTTGGAGTTCAAGCGAGTTGGCCCAAAAACGGATGCTTACCTCTCCTCCGAGGTGACGACACTTCCCAACATGGTGGATGGTGCAGCCATGTTGAGGCTTCTCCCTTTGACATTCAGCCTCGTCAAAAATGGAGGCATGTGCATGAACCTCGGAGTTCAAGCGAGGTGGCCCAGAAACGGACGCGTGCCTCTCCTCCAAGGTGACGACGCTTCCCAACATGGTGGATGGTGCAGGCATGTTGAGGTTTCTCCCTTTGACGTTCAGCCTCGTCAAAAAGGGAGGCATGTGCATGAACCTCGGAGTTCGTGCGAGATGGCCCAGAAACGGATGCTTGCCTCTCCTCCGATGTGAGGTAGGAATGCGACACGTTAATTTAATCACATAATTTTATTGAACCATAGAAATGTTACAAGAGGTGGGAAAGGTCGTCCAGCGTGGTGGTACATTCATTGGTAATAGATTCTGAGGTGCTCGATGTTCCATGGATGGGGTTGGGCCTTGCCATTCATGTCTTCAATCCAGTAAGTCTCAGGCCGGATCTCTTCTTTAATTTTATATGGGCCTTCCCAGTTCAGACCTAGAGAACCGGAACCAGGTTCCTTTGAGGAAAGGAAAACTCTCCTAAGGACCAAACCGTTGATTCGGAATGATCTCTTCTTGTCCTTTGAGTTGAAGCACCTCATCATTTTCCTTTGATATGTACCAAGCTTCAACTGGGAGTCATCTCTTCTTTCTTCAATGAAGTCGAGGTCGCACTTCCTAAGCTCATCATTTGTCATCTTACTAAAATGTAGACGCCTTGGAGACGGTAGTCCGACCTCAACGAGGCCCATTGCCTCAGTTCCAAATGCCATGAGGAAGGGTGTTTCCCCAATTGGGATCCTCGTGGTGGTTTGGATCACCCAAAGTACTTGTGGCAGCTCATCCACCTAGGCTCCCTTCGACACATCAAGCTTCCTTTTCAGGACATGTTTGATTATTTTGTTGACAGCCTCAACTTGGTCATTTGCTTGTGTGTGGCGAGGTGTGGAGAAATGCTTCTTGATGCCAAATTCCTCGCATAGTTCTCTGACCTTCTTGTTGTCGAATTGTCTACATTGTCTGAGATGGTCGAGTAAGGAATCCCGAACCGGCATATAATATTCTTCCATAAAAAACTTGGAAGTGTTTGCCTCTGTAATTTTTGCCAGCGGTTCGGCCTCAACCCATTTTGTAAAGTAATCGATGGCCACAATTACAGAGCTTGCACCTCATCTACCTTTAGGTACAGGACCTATGAGGTCCACACCCCACTTCGAGAAAGGCCAAGGGCTGGAGACTGCAGTCAAATCCTGTGACGGTTGTCTTTGTACCGAAGATAATCGTTGGCATTTGTCACACTTTCGTACAAACTAGAAGGCGTCCCTTTTCAGGGTAGGCCAGTAGTACCCTGCCTCAATATTTTTTGTGCTAAAGATAGACCTCAAGAGTGATTACCGCACACGCCCTCATGGACTTCTCTTAATATGTAATTAGCCTCTTCTCCTCCGACGCACCGTAAGAGTGAAGAGAAAAAGCTTCACTTATAGAGAATATCATCAACGAAGAGGAAGTGGGCTGACTTCCTCCTTATCTTGTAGGCCTTAAGCTTGTCAGTGGGAAGTACCTAGTCTTTAAGGTATACTACAATCGGCTGCATCTAGGTAGGGGTCCCAGCGATCCACATGGCATTGGGGGCCTTGGTCGATGGTAGGAGGAGGTGCTCTATAGGTACTATCGTGAGTAGTTCTAAATCCTTGCTACTAGCGAGCTTGGAGAGTGCATCCGCATGAGAATTTTCGATGCGGTGGATCTGGGTTAGTTCGAATTTTTCAAAGGATGGGATGAGATTCATCACCATTTTCAGGTAGGAGGCCATTGTTTTGTCCTTGGCTGAGAAGTTCCCATTTACTTGGCTAACAACCAGTTGGGAGTCACTACTTATGAGGGGCCTCTTTACTTGCATTTCCTTAGCCAGCCTAAGGCCTGCAAGTAGTGCCTCGTATTCTGCTACATTGTTGGCGGCCTTGAACCCGAACCTCACCGTCGAGTTTAGCTTGTGAACTTCAGGGCTGATGAGGACCACTCCAACACTTGAGCCGGCATCTCCAGCCGACCCATCCACGAATAAGTTCCATGTAGGGGGCTTGGCAGGTTCCATGATTTCATCTACGTCGGGTAAGTTGGTGAATTCTGTCACAAAGTCAGCCAAGGCCTGACCCTTGATGGCTGCTCTAACCTTGAACATGAGGTCAAATTCGCTTAGCTCCACTAGCCACTTCAATAAACTTCCTGAGGCATCAGGATTTTGGAGCACTTGGCTTAGGGGAAAGTTTGTCAGCACGTGGATGGTGTGAGCTTGGAAGCAGGGTCTTAGTTTCCTGGAGGTCATGATCAAGGCCAAAGCGAGCTTCTCCATATCGGGGTAACGGGTTTCTGGCGATAGGAGTGCTTTACTTGTATAGTAAACTGGAAGTTGGATGGCCTCATTTGAGAAGACCATCTATAGTTGTAGGATTTCTCCGGGCTTCGATTTGGAGAGGAGGGGAGCCTGTCCCAGGTGCCTTTTCAGACCTTGAAAGGCCTCTTCACATTCCTCGTTCCATTGGAACTTCTTCCCAGCTTTCAGTACTTTGAAAAATGGGAGGCATTTGTCTGTAGCTTTGGAGACGAATCGGCTAAGCGCGGTCACCCACCTAGTCAAACTTTGCACTTCCTTTAGCTTTTGGGAAGACCTCATCTTGTATAGGGCCTCAATCTTCTCCGGGTTAGCTTCAATTCCGCATTGATTGACCATGTATCCTAAGAAATTGCCGGAAGCCACTCCAAAGGCACACTTGAGGGGGTTGAGCCTCATCCTATATCTTCTCAAGATCTGGAATGTGCTGTTAAGGTGCGTTATGTGGTCCTTAGCCTCCAGACTTTTTACCAACATGTCATCCACATATACCTCCATCGTCTTGCCGATGAGGTCCATAAACATTTTGTTGACGAGCCTTTGATAAGTTGCTTTGGCATTTTTCAACCTGAAGAGCATCATTCTATAACAATAGAGGCCTTGATCTGTGATGAAAAAAGTGTGCTCCTCATCGGCCGGGAGCATGGGTATTTGGTTGTAGCCGGAGTATGCGTCCATGACGCTCAACAACTCGTGTCCAGCCGTGGAGTCTACTAGCTGGTCAATCTTTGGGAGAGGAAAGCTGTCTTTCGTGCAAACTCTGTTGAGGTTGGTGAAATCGATGCACACCCTCCACTTGCCATTGTGTTTCTTTACCAAAACCAGGTTGGAGACCCACTTCGAATAGGTAGCTTCCCTGAGAAAGCCGTTTTGGATGAGTTTTTGAACCTCTTCCTTCAGAGCCTCGTACCTTTCAGGATTGAAGGCTCTCCTTTTTTGCCTGTGTGGGACAACCTTAGGATCGAACTTCAGGTGGTGGTAACTGACCTTGGGGTCTATGTCTACCATGTCCTCATACTCCCAAGCAAAGACATCAAGGTTCTACTTAGGAAATCTTTAATCTTTTCCTTTAGAGTGTTGGATAAGCCCTTGCCTACTCTAAGCATCCTGGATGGGTCTCGGGGGTCCACCGAGAAGTTCTCAAGTTCCTCGACTGGGGATGCTTGAGGTTCGTGTTCAATTATGGAGGGATCGATCTCGTCAATGAACAAGACCTCCGGATTGGGTGGTGCATCTATCATATCGATATCTTTTGGTTCAGTGGGAGCATCACCTGGGACATCAGCCATAACTATATCAGCTATGATTACATGGACGTCCCGAGGCTCTACCTTTTTGACGGAGCTTAGATAGCACTCTCGCGACCCTCTTTGGTCACCTCTCACCGTTGCTACCCCATTTTTCGTCGAGAATTTCATACATAGGTGGTGGATGGAGGTGACTGCTCTCAATTCCTTTAGGACTGGCCTACCTAATACTCTATGGTAAGCCGATCGACTGTCGACAATGAGGAACTCCATGAAGTTCATCATAGTTGGGGAGACTCCCCCATCTCCACTACAAGCGTTATCTTTTCCCTTGGAGTGATGCTATCTCCTGTGAATCCATACAGAGGAGTTGTGGTGGGTGTCAATTGATGATCCAATATCATCTTGTCAAAGGCGGATCCGAATAGAATGTTGACAGAGCTACCGTTGTCAACTAACATTCGCTTGAGCCCATTTCGGGCTATGACTGCCCTCACAACAAGTGCATCGCAATGGGGGAAGTGAACTCCTTCGACATCTTCCTGAGTGAAGACAATGGGTGGAACTTGGTTCCTCCGGGAGCTGCTGTCCACAATGTAACTTGTCAAAGGGGGTGTTTAGCCTCCTGGGCGTAATTCCTTTTGGCATTTCGTGTTTCACCACCAACGCACGGGCCTCCAAATATGGTCTCTATCTCGTGGATAAGTGCCTCATTTTGGAATTATCGATTTCTTCGCTGCCTGTGTCCTTCCCTAGGCCTCTTCGTATCATGCTCCCTTCATCGTGGGGAAACATCCCTTTGACGAGGAGTAGCCTCCTCGCGCCAACATTGGTTGTCGTGCCTGGGCGGGGGCCTGTTTGCTTGGGGCGATTCATTTATGTGCCTAGGGGTTCCACCCTGGAGTGGTGCGCAAAGTCTCGACAATCTGCCGTCGTGTCCATAGGACCTGTGGTGTACACAGTATCCTGGTGGGTTCTGATTCGGCCTATTTCTAGGTCCCAAACCCCTGCCTCGACCTCTCCCTTAATGGGATCCTTGGGGGATTTCCATCTGATGGGTGTTAGTGATTAGGTTGATATCTTCATATGCTAAGGTAGGAATCGCGTTCAAAGTGGTGGTGGCAAGTGCTTAGCCAGAACTCTCATTCCCAGCCTGGTTCATTTGGTAGTTCATTAGGTGGGAAGTCGGCCCTCTAGTACGCTACCTCTGAAGAGGTGGGAGGCCTCTACTTGCCTTTTTCCTATACTCAATCAATTCTTCATTGATGATTTCCCACCTCATCATCTCGAGTAGGGCATCATATGTGGTGGGATCTTGATTTTGCACGTCCCTCCAAAATAAGGTATTCATGTTCAGGCCTCCCCTTAAAGCTGATTGTGCCTCACAATTGGTGACTTGTACGCAATACGTCATTTCGTCTGTGAAGCAAGATAGGAAGCTCTTTAGGGATTCCCGATGTGCTTATCTCATGTCTTGGAGACGCTGGATGGGGGCCTCTCCTTCTTTGCTTACCGCGAACCTCTTCAAGAATGTTGTCTTGAACTCGGGCCAGCTTCTTATGCTCCCTGGTGGCAACCTGCTATACCATATTTCAGCCGTTCCACTAAGTGTTAAATGGAAAACTCTGCACTTCACAGCTAGGGTGGCGCCCCTTAGGCTCATGTGGGTTTTATAAGCATTCAGGTGCTTCTCAGGGTCCCCCTTTCCATCATACTTTAGTATCTTTGGCATTACATAGTGACTTGGAACCTGGGCATTTCTTAGTTCCCTTGAGAACAGCAGATTCTCATCATCATCGTCCAAGTCACAGGACCTCTATTGTTCATCTGAATCATATTCCTCGGCCTCTTGTCGTGGTTGTTGGTGAGAAGTCTCGGGACGGTTCCTAGCCTCTTCTTCCCTCCTCTGGCACCTATTTCTAGGCGGAGTAACACGGGGGACATTTTCATGCCTTTCTTCCGGTTGCTAGGGCATCGCAAGTGGAGGATGTGGTCTTGTCCAAGGCTGATGTGTTTGCTGTTGCCTAAGCCTCGGTTCAACAGGGCTGATTCTGTCAAATACACTGCCTGCCCTCCTATGTCTTGACTCTTGCTCATATGGAGGTGGGAAGTTATCATGGTTTAATGGGACCTTGGTGGGTCGGTTAGAAGCGTAGTTGGAGGAAATATCAACTTCCACTTCCCTTTCAAATGGGCTTCTACCTCGACTATAGTCCAGCGAGGTAGTTCTATGACTTTGAATTTCGTCTTCTTGCTGGTAATGCCCCTGAGGGGCGTAAGGAGGAATGGGGAAGCTCCCCTGGCCTTGGATTTGGACCATGAGCTCCCTCATAGCCAAGTTTTGGCTAGAAATGTCTCTCATGTTGGCGGCCATGACAGCCATTTCTATTGACAGCGGGGCCGTTGCCCACATTCCACCTCTTCTTTAGTGGTGGTGGAGTCTTTGCCAGGCTGCTGGGGCAGCAGGCGGAGGAGGTACATTTGCATTTTCTCTTACCCTCCTGGGGGGTGTGTTTTCGTTTGAACTCATTTTATTTTCGTCCGACTTCAGATTTTGCTAAGTTGTGGGGCTTCCTCTTGTTCTTTTCCAAGAACAAATCCTTTTTCAAGGGGGTTGCGCAAATGTTCTTCAATAAGCTTCCACCACAAGGTTGTTCGTGGTTATGGTATTGTTTCCCACAGACGACGCCAATCTGTTGACCCCAAAAAGTGTTGCCAATAGATGTCGGACCCACTTGCGCACACGTGAGCGAAGGTCCTATACGCTAAGACACGTGGACGGTCTAGAACGAACGAATTGAGGGCATGGAAGTAGCTCAACGAAGCGGGACGAGAACGTTCGGAATCCGACGAGACGTTCTTAATCCAATTGTACAATAATTACCAATCGACGTTTGTAAATGTATATCTAAATATGTATGAACTCGTTTGTGTTGCAAGATAATAACAGAGTAAAATGTGGTTTCTTGTATTGATTCTTGCATTAGCCCTTCAATGTTATACAGGGAAAGTATTTATAGTGTTACATGTGAAATGGCAGCCTTTAGCTGTGGTGGCATGTGGCCTCATCTCCTTAATTCAAACATCCAATCCTAGGCAACATCCTTGACTTGCTAGCTTGCAGCGCATTTATTGCTTGTGCAGAACCCCCATGCTAGTGATAAGACTTAACATATGCACTCATAATAAACGTTCCATCAATCATTCAAACAAGATCTTTATGTAAAAGATCTCTTGGGAGAGATGATCATGGAAGAAGTTCCTCCATGGTTCGGGGGCTTCTGCCGCTCACGTATTACTTCCGCTTCAGGGCTTTAGAAATCTCCACAGGCCTCGGTATATGGACCTCGGCATGAAGAGCCTCGGCCATACATGCCACCTCAGCTGGAGTGCCACCGTAGCTCGGATTGAGTGGGCCATAGGCCCACGTATGTTGGCCAAGTATGACAACACATAACACTTTCCTTAAGAGAAAATTTTTCTAAGTGTTGCAGTACATGCAACCTCTGGTTGGCTTGCTCGAGATGCTCGAGAGTAGAGTACTACACAAACTCTTTTTTAGTATAAAAGGGTTTACATAATACATTAAATTTTCTTTTTTATTGATAATACTTCTTATGCTCGACATTCTAAGGGTGCAGTAGAGGTCTTCATTTCATGTCTTTTAGCTCATAAGTCCCTTTAGGTAGGATCTTAAACACTTTATAGGGTCCCTCCCACTTAGGTCCTACGGATCCAAGGCTGACATCTTTTGTAGCAGGGAAGATTTTTCTCAGAACTAGGAAGCAGACTTCAAGTTCTCATCTTTAGACTTTTTAGTTGTAATTCTTCGCATTACGCTGCTTACATATAGCATTTTTGAGCTCGGCTTTATTTCTCATTTCCTCTATCAATTCCAATTCTTCCTAAATGGCCTTTTCCTAGTGGGATCAAAGCTTTCATCCTGAAAGCTAGAAAAGAAGGGATTTTAATAGTGCTATTCCTAGATGTAGTGCGCTAAGACCATAGCATACTGGGAAATTCATCAATCCATTTTTCCTTAAAAGCATCGAGCTTCACCTTGATTGTATGACAATCTTATTGATTGCCTCAACTTGATTATTGGCTTCGGAGAGGTTCGGCGTGGAGAAATGTTTTGTAATGCTAAGTCTATCAAAAAAGTCAATGAGACAAGTATTGTCAAATTGGTTCCCATTGTTGATCACAATGGAATGAGGTGTTCCAAACATACATATGATGAATTTCCAAAAGATTGCGAACTTGGTTCCACCCTTTTCCGGTGGCATGGGACAAATAGGAAGTGATTTTATCGAACCAAGTTGGCTTTGGATCTACCGTCATAGATATTGTTTATTCTTTCTCGATAACAGGGTATGGAATTTTTCCTATTGGAATATTGTCAAACTTTTTAATTTATTCCCTTGTAGCTATCTAAATTTAGGCATCAATGTGCTTGTCTATGTTCAGGAGATTTATTTGACTTAGATGGATGAAAAAATTTCAAATAACTTTTTGACAACTTGGAGATAGTTATTTATCTTTTTTTCCTTTACCTGGTAGGTCTTGTTGATTTGGTTGACCACGAGCTATGAATCATCGCAAATTATTAAGCTGAGAATAATTAACTCTTTGTTGACCTTACTACGACTATCAATGCTTTATGTTCAGCTTCGTTGTTGGATGCCTTGAAGAAAATGAGAGAGCTTGGCAAAATTAATGCCGATCAGGACTGATTAAGACCATTCTGCTCCGAACCAAGCTTCGGTAGAAAAACTATCCACGAAGAGCTCCTAGGAAACATTGTATTGGAGGTCTTCTCCTGGTTCAAGACTACTCTGCAACAAAGTCAGCTAGAGCTTGACTTTTAATGGAGGTGCGAGGCTTGTACCTTATATCAAACGGGTCGAGCTCAACGTTACCGATTTGTTTGGCAAACATGGAATTCATAAGGTGTTGATATATGACACTAGCGTTTGTTAGACCAAAAGACATCATTCTATAGCAGTAGAGACGTCATTTGGTGATAAACGAGGTGTGTTCCTAGTCGGGCTCATATATAGGGACTTGGTTATATCCCGAGTAGGCATACATAAAGCTGAGTAGCTCATGTCCTGCCGTGGAATCGACCATCTGATCCACCTCGAGAGAGGAAAGTTATCCTTGGGGCATTTTTTTTTAAGATCGGTGATGCACACTCTCCAATCTACATTATTTTTCTTCATGAGCACGAGATTGGTATATCTAGCTTCGCAGATGAAACCGTTATGGAGCAATTTTTGCACTTTCCTATTTAGGGCTTCGTACCTTTCTGGATTTAGAGGACGACGTCGTTGCTACCTTGGCCAAACTAAAGAGTCGATGTTTAGTCTATGACAAGCGACCTTGGAGTCTTTTCCTTCCATGTTTTCATGACACCAAGCGAAAACATCAAGGCTCTATAGGAAAAACTCTATTAATTGACTTCTAATTGATGGTCAGAGTTCGTGGTCTATTTTGAGTTCCCTTGATGGATCATCCTAATTGACTAGTACTATAAGTATTGCTACATTGAATTTCCAGATTCTGCCCTTTTACTCAAATTAGCATAACTTGGGCTACATTACATGTTTTTGAGTGAAATCAAAGGGAATTGAAATGTTTACGAGTCTTTTAATAGTGGTCTTTGGGATTACCAAAAACATTAACTAGAGAAAAAGTTATGCTCATTTTCGTAAATTGCGTCGAGTCAGATCCAAAAATTCTGTCCAGCATTCATGTTTCAAACATTATTGTCGAGATCTCAAATTTTTTATTTGTTGTACAAATATGAATGTTTTAGTCTCTGCTAAAATTTCATAATTTTTAGTCAGCATTTGCTAGGCCAAACTTATTTTTCTTTTCACTGCTGCGCAATTAGTATTTGCTGATTTTTCCCTAAATGTTTTTTCCAAAATCAAATTTCACCACCATTGTCTAAGTATACATGGACAATTATCTCTCATTATTTTTTTTTTATATATTTCAAACTCAAAATTTTTTTCTCATTTACAAATTATTTTGGTTAATTTCAAAGGGGTCGAACCAAAAAAAGATTGATTTTTTTAACGCTTCAGGTTTTGAAAATTCGAGGCATTTCACAATCAATAGTTGCTTGTTAATTGATTTTCCTATTTCAAGATTTTAATTTTATCTTCAAAAATCTATTTTTGAATAGAAAAATATTTTTTGGTTGAAAAGTTGATCCGTAAGCATGGCCAGCAACATCGACTGAAGCTTTCATTAGCAACATGCACTCGACACAGGTTGCTTCATGGTGGTAGTATGGCAACCATTTGTGAGGTACCGTATGGGTCATGTGTGTGTGATAGCGTCGAATGCCAAGTGCACATCGTAGAGGTGTCCATCGATGGCTATAATAGCAATGCTCGTCTTAGCTATTGTAAGCTGTTGCGAGCACTACTAATGGGCATAGCGGCACCAGGAGTTGCTGCATCATCACTTTACAAAGGATTCTATGGATTTGGGTAAGATTTCGAGATAGAGGCTTATGATGAAATTTGTGAAATTTTGAGCCTCTTCTTGTAATTTTCAAATTGAGGGTCAAGTTGCAATTTCAAAGAAAGGGTGTATCATGAAATCTATGAAATTGAATGGTATCTTTATAATTTTAAAATAATTTGTTGTTTGAGTTCCATTTTTCATCAAAATATATTCTTCAACAGTGATTTGGTCTCTTTTCAACCACGTATTTTTCAATAAAATAATAGTACACGTAAACCTAATTTTTTTTTCCTATTTTGAATCACTCGTTCTCTATCATAAAACAATTTCAAAATGCATTTTTTTTTAAAAATGGAGCTCAAAAAACCCCTAAGGATCGGAGATTGCAATTTTCAAAAGGGTTTTGAATATAAATTTTGAAAAAGGTTTTAAATTTGATTTTCAAAAATCATTTTAACCTAAATTTCTATTTTGACCCATTTAAAATTTATTTTAAAATCAACAACTTTTATATCATAGTTTTGAATTTTTACTTAAATATTAAACTTTGACCCTAAATTGAATTTTATTTTATTTTATTTAGAAGTTTTATCCTAAATTAAAATATTAATTTAATTAGAACTAAAGTTGGAATCTAATTTGATATTTAATTAGAATGTGATTTTAATTAAATTACCCCACCTCAATATATTCTTGAAATTAGAATTGGACTTTAATTTGAAATGTAGTTAGAATTTGATTTTAATTAAATTGTCCTGCCTAAAAATTTTATGAAATTTGAGTTGGACTCTAATTTGTCATTTAATTAAAATTTGATTTTAATTAAATTAATCCACCTTTTTTTAATTAGAGTTGGGCTCTTGTAATTCACTAATTAAATTAATTGCTGATTTTGATTAATTAATTACTCAATTGTTTTGATCATTTTGTCTAAATTAATTTCGATGACCTTAATTGCCAGAAATTTAAATTATGTTTATTATAATATTAGATATTATATAGGAATTTATTTATATGATTGAATGTTTAATTAGTGGATGGCTATGGACTCGATCATATGGATGTGTTGAACGGTTAATTTTATTGTTGCTGTTTTATCGGCCTATGAGCTCTTATCTATTTTGGACATGTGAGTCTGTTATTATTATTATGGGCCTATGTATTCAATTTATTTAGGTCAGCGTTCCAACTATTACATGATACACGTTGCAGCTGGAGATACAAGAAAGAGGGGGAGACAATGGAGATGGTTAATTGCATATGTCAATGCAATATCCCCTAAGAACTAACCAAATAGTCTTTCTTTATCTTTGGAAGCCTAGATAGAATTAGTTCATAATTTTTCACACTATCCAAGTAGCAAAGTCACCTATTTCTTTGGGCAAAGGGCACTCAATCCTCCTAACTACTTTCACTTCTCTCAAGGACTACGGCTTTCTGAAGAATTCATGTGCCAACAGATGGATGAGATAGAATGGGCTGGCACTACTAATGAAGCCCAGTTCTTATCGATAGGCTGAGTTACAACTTTTTACTTTCTCTTTTAGGCTTTCTAGCTAAGTCCACTAGAAAAGGATTGGCGAAACTTGGCAGAAAAGTAGTAAAAAGGTGCATGCATTTGATCGTTTGTCGATGCATGTTTATTTGCACGCTAGATATAAGATAAAATACGTATAATTATTATGATAAGACCTTTGTACGAAAAATCTCTCGCTAAAATATTACGTTAATTTATTATTCTCTTTTCATCATTATAATGAACAATCAAAGTAGTAAATCGATTTCAACCTGTCCAGTGCAATCAAAGCTCGTTTATTATGGAAATGTTTAACACTATGAAATTTTATATATTTTTGAGTGACGGGTTTCACTTAACCAAAGTTTATCTTTTGTCGAATACACTTAAGGAGAAAATTTAGAAGTTTGTTAAGCTAATTATGAGATGTGTGAAGACAAAGAGTTGCCAAATTAATAATCTAGGAGTTGTATGGAGATACAATTGATAACAATATCGACCTAAATATTTTATTAAGGCTTATTGAGTATAATCAATTTATTAATATAACAAATGTGAACCTAGCCCACTTGAAATCAAGTATGGGTTCTATTAATTAATATGTGAGGGTCATAAATTTATTTTAAATAGCGAGAGGATATTAATTTAATTAAAGACATATTAAATTAATTAAGGCATTTTCGTTACATATTAATTCTTTTGTTTATCGTCATCTACATTTTTTGAATCATGATAACCATATGAACTTAAGAAGCATATTGGATGCCAATAAATTGACCTAACCAAATTTTATTGATAGGCAATGCAATATGAGAATTACTATCAGGCATGAGAAAATCGGCTATCTCCTTGCGTAGCTTTTCCAGAGACATTAAATGAGGACTTGACTCAAGAAGATATGGTTGCTTATAATAAACACATTGATGACGATAGTTTTGCGACATATGTGATACTTGCAGCTATATCATCTGGGTTACAAAGGCAACAAAGGGTATAAATGTTACATAACAATTTCTTGTAACATTCCAAAATTTTCATAAACCTAGAGTGTTATCCAAAGAACTCACTTTTCTTTACATTAAATGCAGATTGCTAGAACAAAATTTCGTTATAAAAAAATAACTAGAATATCCATAAAATTAAACCAAAACATGAAAAATTGTGTCTTTAAAAAAAATCACCTAATTAATTAAATAATATGTCTTTGAACGAATTAAACTAAATAGTAAATTGAAAAATAGAAAAACTTAATGTTTATATTTCTTCAATCCACTAGCAGTGATCCAATTGAGCCGAACTAACATGTAAAATTATTGTAAGAGTAAGTATTTAAAAATACTCAGTAAGATACATGCAGTTTCCATATACAACTATATAACGATAAAATAGACATTCCACACCATATTTCTTTTGGAGTATATAGATGACCAAGCGAGATGCCCATTAGTAATATTTTGAAAATTTGAAATATTTCACATTTCATTATAAAAAATCCAATAGAGTTTACATTTCATTATAAAGAACCAAACATAATTCATATTTCGTTAGGACGAAACAAAAAGTCCACTAGTAATTCATGCATAAATTACTGAATATAAAAGAATACGAAAACAAATCACTTGCACAAAAATATCTTACCTTGATATTTAAAGGTTGAAAAGAATAAAATATTGCTCATAAAAATTCTCCTATTATTTTTCTATACTTTTTCCTCTCATTCTCTCTTCCTATTTGCTATGGCTCTCTTTATTTTCTGTGATGAACTAATGAGATTTCTTGTAGTATTTATAGTTAAAATTCTCAATTGAATTTGTATGCAACTAGAATTGAAAACTCGTGTAATACAAGGAATTTAGTTTAAGGGTTGGTTTCGGAGTTATGATTAATATTAAACTTTATCAAAATCAAATTAAGATTACAATTAAACTTATCAAAATAGGATTTATATTCAATTATTGGTTTTTCCTAATTAAAATACTCAACCAATCCTTATCATCTACTAAAATTTATTTTAAGATATGACATGTGTAAGAATTTGAAAATTGGTTTTATTTGACTTTGCATGCTAATGTTAGAATTAGAATGATGAAATGTAACGAAGTTTTAATTAAATTAAGATTACAATTAACCATGATGAAAATTAGAGTTACAATTATCTTCTTTTTTTCTTGGTCATAATCCAAAATCAAAAGGTTATCTACACACGTGGCCATTGACAACTTTAAAATCAATAACTAACTTAATAAATAATAATAAATCTTAACTTCTTTAAACTTAAATATCTTGGGTCAAACTTATCCAAATTAAATTTTTTCGAGTCGAAGACTTCTAATTAATTACAAGCTACAAAAAGAGTCTAACATTGATATATTAAAACTCATTTACGAAAATATAATTATGCAACCCAAAAAAATATAAAAATCTAAAACATATTTCAATTTACCATCTCTCAAGTTTTCAAAATTATGAAAATGTGTCATAAGAATTTCGGAATGTTACAAACTCCCCTCCTTAAAATGAATTTCGTCCTCGAAATTCGTACATGTACAATTTGATTGTGCATTTGTAAAACTCTAATCATGTTTGACACGTAGAAGTCCAATTATGCTTAGTCTTTCAGCAACAATCTATCTCATTCCATGCTCATATGAATAATATTCATATAAAATATGAAAGAGGTTCAACTAATAAATTATGTGAGATAAATATGGTTATATATTTCATAACATAAAGCAAGGTGACTCATAGTCATGCTAAAAAAAATAGCATTTCATTTCATTTCATTTCATACCTTCGATCAATCGGAAAGTTGTCGAATAGTGAGCATTGCATGCCAAAGATTACATGTTTAAGACTTCAAAAATTTTACATTGTCCTTGAACTCCTAATATTTGTGAAAATATTTTATTTGTTATTAAATTTTTTCTAAAAGATTATTATTTTTTTTTCAAAATAAAAGCTCTTAGAAAGAGAATTTTCTTAAACTTGAAATGGTTTGAAATGTTATTTTTTGTCTTGTTAATTTGAATAGCACACAACCAAAAGGCTTTTAAATGGGGAGGGGGTCAGAAGTGGACTGTTTAAATTTCAAGTGCTTTTAGATAGTTTAGATTTTTCTTACAAAACCTTTCAATTTTGTGAATACGTAAATCAAGAAAACTCAAACAACAAATGGGACTAGAGATCTCTTAAAATATATTTAATTGATTGGCAAATTTCTATTAAAACTCATTTAGTTGAAACTAATAAAAAAAGTCTATAGAAAAGTAGACCTAGGCTTTGATTACTGTAACACCATAAAATTTTCATTAACTTAGAAGTGTTACCAAAAGAACTCACTTTTCTTTACGTTAAATGCGGGACGATGGAATAAACTTCTCAAAAAAAAAAAAAAAAAAAAAAAGAACTTGACTGCCCATAAAATTAAACTAAAACATGGAAAAATTATCTTTAAAAAAATTGCCTAACTAATTAAATAACATTTCTTTAAATGAATTAAACAAACTAATAAATTGAAAGACAAAAAAAAATTTAATATTTTTTTTTCAATTCACTGACAGCCTACATCACCATCCTATTATTGATTCCATAGACCCAAACTAATTAGTAAAATTATTGTAAGAGTAAGTATTTAAAAATGCACAGTAATATACATGTAGTTTTCGTACATAATTATATGACAATAAAATAGAAACTCCATACGACATTTCTTATGAAGTATATTGATGACCAACCGAGACACTTATCAATAGTATTTTGAATTCTTGAAAGATTTTTCGTTAGACCGAACCCAAAGGTCCACTGGCAGTTCATTCATAATTATTGAATATAAAAGCATATGAAAAAAATCAATTGCACAAAAGTCTCTTACCTTAATATTGAAATGTTGAAAATAATAAAATCTTGTACATAAAAATACTCCTATTATTTTTCTATACTTTTTCTTATCTAATGGGAATTCTTGTAGTATTTATAGTTGAAATTATTAATTGAGTTTATTTACACTTAGAACTGAAAACCTACATAGTACAAGGAATTTAGAAAAGAATAATAGAATTATAATTATTATTAAACTTTATAAAAATCAAATTAAGATTGTAATTAAACTTAACAAAATAGGATTTATATTCAATTAATCGTTTTTCTAATTAAAATACTCATCCAATTCTCATCATTAAATAAACTATATTAAGATATGACATGTGTAAGAATTTAAAAATTGATTTTATTTGACTTGCATACTAGTGTTAGAATTGAAGTAATGAAAAATAATAAAGTTTTAATTAAATTAGAATTATAATTAACCATGATCAAAATTAGAATTACAATTATCGTTTTTTGTTTTTTGTTTTTTTTTCTTTTCTTTTTGTCCTAATCCAAAATCAGAAAGTTATCTATAAAGTGTGGCCATCAACAACTTTAAAATCAATAACCAACTTAATTGAATAATAATAAATGATAACTTCTTTAAACTTAAATATTTTGGATCTAACTTATCTGAATTAAATTTTCTCAAATTGAAGATTTCTAATTAATTACAAGCTACATGAAGAGTCTAATATTGATGTATTAAAACTAGTCTTACCAAAATTTAATTATTTGACCCAAAAAATATAAGAAATTAAAACATATTTCACTTTAGTCTTTCTCCACTTTTCAAAATCATAAAATGGTACCATAAGAATTTTGAGATGTTACATTTTTTCACGTTAGGGTGTTGAATGATGAACGATCACACGTGAAAAAGATATGAGATTTCTTAGCAACTATACCAGTGTAAAGTGATAGAAGGATCCTCAGTCAGTGTTCATACCCTAAAGATGACTAGCTACATTGAGAATTTGTCTCAATTGGATTCAGTTATGGAACACGAACTAAGTATTGAATTGCTTATATAATCTCTATCAGAGAGCAATTCATAGTTGATTATGAATTTTTTCATAAATAAGTTCTAGTGATAGGCAAGTCTTGACCACTGATTCCTCTAAAGACACTAAAAGGAAGTCTAAAGTATGCTTTAAAAAAGCATCTAATCTCGCTAAGACAGTTAAAGTGAAGACAAGCAATAACAAATCTAAATGACCCTTATTATCAATTTAGAATGAAAAGTCATTACAAGAGGAATTTCAAAGCTTGTCTTTAGAATCTTCTTCTTCAGGTATCTTTATTGTTGAAGTTTAATATGTCTACGTCATTATCTTCTTAGGTATTTGATACTAGATATAGATCCCATACTTTTATAAATATGGATAAACTAAATTGAAGCAAACCACTGCAGATAGGAGTAGTGGACATGCACGATAGAAATGAGCAAGGGTTGTTTCATTACCTGTGAGAGCATACTTCATATCATTTCCTTTACACTTACTATTACATTAAAGAAGTGTTATTTTGCTCCCACTAATGCTAAAAACATTAATTCTATTTCATGTTTGGACATGAATAGTTTTTCAATTAATGTTCAGGACAATCATTGTTCCCTTTATCGAGATGAAATCTTTTATGATTCTAGTACCTTACAAAATGGAATTTACATTCTGGATACTGAGTCATCTATCATGAGTGTGTGTATATATATATATATATATATATATATATATGTATATTATCATTGAGGTAGAGAATATCCAAAAGGAGAATTTTATATATTATATAAAAGATAATGTGATTTTCTCGCAGTGGACACCACCATATGCGCTACAACATAGTAGTGTGTCTGAATAGGGGAATCACACACTATTAGATATGGTGTGATTAGGAATAAGACATACAAACCTCTCAAAATCGTTTTGACAGAATACATTGATTGTTAAATGCTACACACTAAATCTTGTCTTGTGTCTAAATTGATTGGTAAAACTCTATACGAGTTATAGTAGGCAAAATCCCAACTTGTCTTACATTAAAGTTTGGGTTGTGAAGGCTATATGAAGCGCACTGACTCGAATAAGTTTGATGCTAAATTCGATAAATGCATATTTGTGAGATATTCAAAAAAACAATTGGATATAAATTCTATAATCCCATTTAAAAAAAAAAGTGTTCATCTCAAGACATATCATATTTCTAGAGAAAAAGTTCACTCTAAAAGAGGATAATGGGAACAAGTTAGAACTTGAAGAAGTTTAAGAGTCCATGGGTATACTTGACAAATTAGATGAACCTAAATCTAATCACTCACTATTGAGGGACAAATTCTTGATGAGGAAGTAGAGACTTATCAAGACACGTTAGCTCTGCATAAATCTAGTAGGATCATTCAACCTTGTGGAAGGTAAGAATTCACGATTACTAATCAAATATTACTATTCAAGGATAATGAACCTACTAATTACATAGATGTAGAATCAAGTGTTGATTAGAGATGGTAAGAGGCCATGGAATTCGAGATGAACTTAGTGTATGTAAACAAGGTTTGGAACTTGGTTGACTTGCCTAATGGGATAAAACTTGTAGGTTGTAAATGGGTTCACAAGAAAAGGTCGACATGAATGAAAACATCCATACATACAAAGTAATGCTAGTAGAAAAAGATTATAAACAAAGACAAGCTGACTTTGATGAAACCTTTTCATTTGTAGCCATATTTAAGACCATTCGAATTTTTACTTATAATAGCTACATACATGACTACAAGATATGGCAAATGTAGGACAAAATATAATCCTTTAACAAAAACTTGCAATAGGAAGTGTACATGACACAGTTTGAAGGTTTTGAATCTAAAGATGCTTACAAGGTATGCATGCTTGATCAATCTATATACAGATCGAAGCAAGTCTCAAAGAACTAGAATCTTTGCTTTGATGAGACAATCAAAATGTCTGATCATATCAAAACAAAAAGAAACTATATGTTTGCAAAAGGAAAATTGGAAGTTCTATTGTATTCCTAATATTATATGATACATTATTTAGAAACGACATCCATATGCTTCAAACCTTGAAATTATGGCAGTCAAAGATTTTATCCATGAAGACATGGGAAAAGCAAATTGATCTATAAAGATAGATGCAAAAGATTGCTTGACCTATCCCGATAAAATCTTCCTATGATTCAATAACAAAATCCCAATACATCATTGCTTCAGAAACAACAAAGGTTGTGGTTTGGATTAAGAAGGTCATCAATAAACTTGGAGCAGTTTTTAACATTGTTGATCATATACCTCTCTACTGTGATAACAATATAGCCATCTCACAAGTGAAGGAACTCAGACCTCATCAATGATCTAAACATGTGTTAAGGCGGTATTATCTTATTGAAGAGATAATACAAAGAAATGATATAAAGAAGGAACGAGTTCCCATAATTACCAATATTGCAGATCAACTAAAGAAGAGTTGTCACATCATAAACATTACCGTCTTGTAGATTGTTATGGTATTAAATACGTAAGTGATTAGATCTAATGCAAGTGAGAGTTTATAAGTGTTATGCCCTAGGTCTAATCGATTTAATTTGTAAATACTTTTAATATAATTAATTCATTTTATTTATTTTACAAGATCTATTATTTAATTGAATTATTATTCTAATAAATTATATTAATAAAGTCTGTAGATTCAAGTCCTAATAACTTGTTAATTATAAGGAGTTGTGATAGTAACAAACAATTTACATATGACGAAATCTTAAATTATCTATAGACATAAGTAATAACAAGATACAAATATTATTATTATGGTTAGACCAGCACATGTGATACTTCTCACTTGTGAAATAAATTGTTGATCTCACAGAAAAAACATAGTGATATTTAACTGAACACATGGATGTTTCGTTGGAAGAACAAAACATTGGAGGCCCACTGGAAGGATTCAACGTCGATAACTATTTGAACATTAGTGGTTAATCTCTAACGTTCGATAGTAAAATTGGTTCTTTGATTTGAGATAATCATAGTGCTTTATATTAGGAAAATTATACTTTGATGATTTTAGATGTTGCTCTAATCAAAAGTCACTAATACGGCATTGTTCAGATATGTAAAAAATTATATGAAGGTTATGAATAATCCATAGAGAATTCGTCGCTCTTAGACAGTAAGAGTTTATCATCTACATTTCGTTCAATTAAGTTAATAACAATAGCCTTGGCCAATGTGTGATCGTAAGTAGAACATGACTTTTCAACTTATATTGACTTAAGAGTAAAATAAAACATATTATTTATGTTTGAGATTGACACAGTTCCATATTTTATAATTAATATATTGACAAAAGAATTATATATAGTTTTACAGAAAAGGAATAAGTTTGGTTTAATCATACCATGTGACATTTTTCTTCACATGTGTTACATTGAGACATTGTTAGATGTCAATTTGGGACGACGAATGTAAATTGATTAATCTATTTGAATTAATGATAAATTAAAAAGGTGTTTTAATTTATCTTATTTTAATCATAATAAAATAATAATTCACGCTGTTAGGTATCGTCGTTGAGAACCTAAAGGATCACACTCAAAAGAACAACTAGAAGACGATTTTACTAATTAATTAATCGATAAGTGTTGGACAATCAATTAATTTGATTACTTATTTAAATTTTTGTTTCCTATGCGGATTTCCATTAAAGGCTGGATAATTAAATGGTTGTCGATTGCAAATCATAATTATGATTCGTAGAATTAACTAAAGATATAATTCTTATTAGAGTTTCCACATAAATACAAAGAAGATTTTTGGTTGGAATTGAAATTATTTTAAATTCTGCTATGTATGATTAAGTAAATTCGCGAAAATGGGCTCATGCAAATCCTTTTAAAATGTAAAAGATAGGCAAGAATGCTAAGAGTTCATCTTTGCGCGAGTAAATAGACAGGAATTCATAGGTTGAAAACACACAATATAGCTAAAAGGCCACAAATTCATCTACATACATTATTTTTTGGGAAAATTACCTAGAAAACTATATTTAAAGACTAATTTAAAAAAAAAAAGATGAAGTTTAAATTTCATTTCAAAAATTAGGTGATAATTATATTTTAATAATTATATTTAATAAAATCATTATCTAACCTCACCCACCCTTGCCCACTCCGGCCCTACTTCCAATCCCATTTATCCCAAAATCGAATTCATTTTTACCCTCATCCTCACTCTCTTCTTTTCTCTGACTTCTCTCTCTACCCTCTAATCCATCCACCCCGCCATCTCCGATAGCATGGAGAGCTTTGCTAGGCCGACCACGCCATCGCTGTCGAAAGTGGCGACTCGCTGTTGTAGTGGTGGTAATTTTGGAGATGGTTGTATAGATGCGGTGGTGCTCTTAGTTGTTGTGGGGGTGTGATGATTTTCTAATATGAGGTTTGTTGGCTCTGGTGGCGGTGATGACGACTCTGTTGGTTGTGGTCGCAGTGGTTGGGTGCGGTAGTTACTATGTTGTGGTGGTGGCTCTATTTGACAGCTTACCTGACTTCTCTTTGTGTATACCAATTATTTTCAGAAATTGTGCATACCCTTTTAATTTTTTGTTTATATGTGTTTATGTAATTTGTATGTATAGATCTGAAGTTGGGTGTTTTTGTTTGTCGTTTAGGCTTTGGATTTGTGAATAATAAGGCAAAAACCATGAATGTGTGTGTAAACCAATAGAATTCATTGGTGGGTTGTGTTGGAAACATGGCAAAGAAGGGTGATTCCGACGGCGTCGTTTGTCTCAAACCTCGTAGGGTTGGTCTTCCCCTTCAATTTGATGAACCTATCAAATCGCCTTCTCGTTTGCTTTACATCACGTATGATTTAGGTTAATTTTTTGTTAGATATAATTTGTGATAACATATTATAGTTAGACAACAAGTCACATCCAATACATTACTGGTCACAATAGATCACAATTAACAAACTTGGTCACAAAAGGTCATAGTCAACATATTAATGGGTTACAAACTTTTAAAAATGAGTTGCAATGAATAATTGTGGCTAATTAATTTGATAATTTGCAATGAATAAATGAGTTGTGAAAGTTTTGATTTTTTGAGAGATGAATAGTTCGTGACCTATAAAAATTTTGATTCGTGGCCGATACATAATCTGTGACCTATAAAATTTTTGATTTGTGACTGAGTTAAGGTCAAGGTTCACTAGTCACAGGTTTGAATTCACAAGTCACAGTCATTTCATATAAGTCACAAATCAATATAAACGGGTCACGAATCAATATTAACAGGTTACATGTTGTTTTGTAGAAGTCACTGATCAAATTATAGGTCACATTTTATATTATGAGTCACGAGTAACAAATCACAGGTTGAAAAATATATTTTATATGTCACAATGTACACAGGTCACAGGTTATTATCTAGAACAAAGAAAAAAAATTGTGAATTTGATATATTTAATTACAAAAATATTTTTTTGATTAATTATTTCATAACTAAAATTTTAATATTATTTGATTTTTGAAATTGATGATATGCATATTCATCCCACCTGATTAGGTCACAGATTCAATATAACTGACCATAGATCACAATGTGCACATGTCACAGATCTAATACAATTGGTCACAGGACATCGGTAAAAAAGAAGAGAAAAAGAAAAAAGGTAGTCGAAGGAAAGGTGAATAGTCTCTGGAATAGTCGCCGGAACGGGATAAATCGTCGAAATTGTCACCAGAAGTCATCGGAGCCGTCGTCGGAGATGTTGGAGAAGCTGCCGGAGTCGTCGTCGGAGAAGCTGCCGAAGTCATCGTTGGAGGTGAGATGGGATGGAGAGAGAAAGAGAAGGGTTTGATATGATGGGTGGATGGGTTGGAGGTGGGGTAGGATAAGTAGATTAATTATACTATATTAAATTAAATATTTAATAAATTTAATTATACCTTATTTTTGAAAGATTTTTAGAAGTTTGTTAGCTTTGAAATTTGATTTTTACAAGGAGGATTTATGTGGTGTTCCCTTAGTGATTCAAAAACCTATTTGTTGAGAAGATCCACTCAATTGTTGTTCACTTGGATCTCAGCAAGAATTGGAATAAACCAAAAAATTAAAGGCAACTATCAAGATAACACATTCTTATAAAAAATTCACTTATAACAAAATACATTCTCAAAAAATCTATATGAAAATCCATACTAAAAAAATTCTACATCAAAATCTAATTTGTGTTAATTTTTATATTTTATATGTTGATTATATATGCAATGTGCAACCGACCATCATAAAGACGAGATGGCTGGCTATTTGCTAGCTCAATTCACATCTCTATAGTAACTTTGTCATTAATTGAGAAATTGAATTGTTGTTAAATATATTTATATATCAGTTATTGCATATTGAAATAAAATAATATATGCATATTAAGACATCCATAAATAAAGAGAATGGATGGATTAATGGAGAATACGTTTACGTTTGTGGAAAATAAAGCTATTAATTCTTGAGATTTGAGAATTAATTAGAATATTCCTAGAGATGGTTCGGAAAAAATGAGAAAAAAGAACTCCAAAAGAGAGAAACTTCTTAAACACGTCGTAGTAATAAATAGGGTCCAAAATAAATCATTTTCCTCCACCTCGCTGTTGTGATTCTCTATTCACGAAAAGAGAAGATAAAAGAAGAAAAATAATTCTATTTCTTACTTGAATAAAATTTTATAATAGAGTACTACAAACTCTCAACAAAAACCTCACAAAATCACTCTCTAATCTCTATTTTTTCTATCTTCTCCACTGTCTTTTTCTTCTTCATGGGAGGTATTTTACCCTTAGTGGAACCCTCTATTTATAGAGAATTTTAGTTGCAAGAACCGCCTCAATTTATGGGCAAAATTCTGGCAATTAAGTGATAAAATGGAAGTCAACAAAAGTGATTGCCTCCATGCACGTGGAGGACTTGTTTAGTGAGGAAATAATAACAATTGTGGCTGTCAACAAATCAAGAAATGCGGCTGAGAGAGTTTTAATCCAATTTTTCCACTTCGCATGTTGGTTACTACTTGTTTCATACAATTCCATACATGGTGGTTTCTGTTAAACAATCTAAAGAAAATAAAGAAGAAAAAGGAGGAGGCTAGTGTTTCATTGATACTACATAATTAATTAAATGCTAAAAAATGGTTTAACCTAAATACAAAGAGAATATATATAGGCTAAACAAAGAAAACTAAAAAGGACTATTCTACCCTTAATAAATAATAAATAATCCTATATTTCTTAACATCTCCCCTCAAACTCACGATGCGGCAGCTACAAGCATCGAGAGTTTGCGAACTAGAAAACGAAAAAGAGAAATAGAATACGACTTGGTAAAAAAATCTACAAGCTGCAAAGAAGAAGAAACAAAGGGCAAAGTAATTGTGCCATGCTTGAGATGATGATGAGTAAGATGACGATCGATCTCAATGTGCTTAGTTCGTTCATGAAAAATCGAGTTGTGAGCAATCTGAATAGAACTTTGGTTGTCACAATGCATAGGAGTGGGATGAGAAAGAAAAACTCTCATATCTGCAAGTAACCAATGTAACCAAACAATTTCTTTAGTAGTAGATGCCATAGTACGATATTCTGCTTCGGTGGAAGATTGAGAAATAATAGATTGTTTCTTATTTTTCCAAGAAATAAGAGAATCACCCAACAAGATACAGAAACCAGTAACAGACTTGCAATCTATGGGATCACTGCCATGATCAGTATCAGAGTATGCACGCAGCTCCAAGGAGGAGGTGAATGGAAGTAATAGACTCTTAAAGACTGTATCCCGAAGATATCGCAAAATGTGAAGAACAGCTGCCCAATGAACTGTAATGGGAGAAACAACAAACTGACTAACAATATGAACAGCATATGCAATATCTGGACAAGTAATAGTGAGATATACCAAGCTCCCAACAATAGTATGGTATAGGATCTGACAAAGGTAAACCGTCAGAAGAAGAATACTTCGTGTTAACCTCAATTGGAGTATCAACAATCTTATTATCAGTAAGTCTTGCCCACTCAAGAATATCTACAACATATTTCGACTAAGAAAGAAGATAACCTCTAGGTGAGAAGGCTACCTCAATACCCAAGAAATATCGTAGAGAACCCAAATCTTTCATTTGAAATTGTCTAGCTAACTCTGTCTTCAAAGCTGAAATACCATCAATATCATCACCAGTAATAATCATGTCATCAACATATAAAGATAGAATGATATGATCTGCATTAGTGCTCTTAACAAAAAGAGCAGAATCATAACTACTAGAAGCAAATACAAGGAAAGAGATCACAACAGAAAATTTCTCAAACCATGCACGAGGTGCTTGTTTGAGACCATACAACGCTTTCTTGAGCTTGCAAATATACCCAGAATCATGTGAAACACCAGGAAGGGGTGCCATATAAACCTCTTCTCGAAGATCTCTATTCAGGAAGGCACTTTTAACATCAAGTTGAGAGATACGCCAGTGATGAACCGAAGCTACTGCAATAAGAGTACGAATAGTAGTCATTTTTGCAACAGGAGCAAATGTCTCCTCATAATCCATACCATACTGTTGAGAGTATCCCTTTGCAACCAACCTAACTTTGTATCACTCAATTGACCCATCAGAATTAGTCTTGATCTTATACACCCAACGACAACCAACAACACTCTTACTAGAAGGTAAAGGAACCAAATCCCAAGTACCAGTCTTATGCAAAGCAGAAAGTTTCTCATCCATAGCTTGCTACAAAAGAGAATCAAGAATTGCCTCTTTATAGGAAGAGGGCTCAGGGAGACAATGAATAGAAGCTAAAAAGGTAGAAAATGATGAAGAATAACAAGAATAAGCAAAATCTGGTAACTTCGTAGACTTACGAATGCGTATGGATAGACGTAGAGGTGGATCCACAATCTCAGACGGAGCTTGAGGGACCGTAGGAGAAGAGGACGCTTCAGATGTGCCGGAGAGTAAAGTGTCAGTACCTGCGAAATGATTAGTACGAGTTAGTTGTAAAGACAACGGGGTAGGAACATGAGAATGGACATTTGAAGTAGTAGGCTCTTGAGAAGACAAACTGTCAGGATTGTCAGAAAAAGGATTTATACGAATAAGATCAAATCTAGTCAGACTATGAGTAATGGATGGAATAGAAAAGAAAGATATATGCTCGAGAAAAATAACATGATGAGACACATAAAGTTTCTGAGTTATTGGATCAAAACAACGATACCCCTTTTCACCTTCACCATAACCAAGAAAGACACCAATAACAAATGGAGATGACAACTTGTTGCGTTCTACAAGAGGACGAAAAACGAAACAAGTACAACCAAAAACTCTAAAGAGAGAATAATCAGGGGTATACCCATACAACTTTTCGAAAGGAGAAAACCCTGAAATATGAGAAGATGGAATTGTATTAATCAAACTTACAGCAGTAAGAACAGCTTCACCCCAAAACACACTAGGGACAGATGCAGATAACAAGAGAGAACGAGCAGTTTCAACAATGTGTCTATGTTTTCTTTTAGCAACACCATTTTGCTCAGGAGTATCTGTACACGAAATTTGGTGAATAGTTCCATCTAAAGCAAGAAGCTCACAAAATTTATTAGAAGTGTATTCCCTACCCAAATCACACCTAAAACATTTGATAACAGGAGAATGTAGTTTTAACAAGAGCACAAAAGGTTAAGTATATCTCAAAAAATTCAGAACAATGTTTCACTAAATAAACCCAACAATAATGAGTGTGATCATCAATAAAAGAAACATAATATCGAGACCCTCCTTTTGTGGCAATAGGAGAAGGCCCCCATATATCAGAATGAATCAAATCAAATGGAGAAGAAGAAACCGAAATACTTCGATTAAAAGGTAAAGTTGAAAATTTTGCCAGTTTGCATCCACTACAATCAGAAATATCACAAGGGTGTAAATTTTCTAAAGCTCCTGTAGAAGCTAAAAATCTCAAATGAGACGACGAAACATAACCTAGACGAGAATGCCATAAATAAAAACTAGAAGAAGAAGGACTCAAACAAAACGAAGACAAATCAACACTAGTAGCGGCAGCAGCAATTGACACTTTTAGCTCATCCAAAATATATAGTCCACCCTTCCTACGGCCTGTCCCAATCAGCTTCTGAGACTGCAGATTTTGCACATAACAAGAAGAAGAGGAAAATGTGACTAAATTACCAGAATCACATAACTGACCAACATAAGCAAGATTTAATGTGTGTTTCAGAATATGATAAACATTAGGGAGGAACAAGTGAGGTTTAACAACAGAACCAACACCTGCTAATGGCATAGGAGTGCCATCAACAGTCATGATAGCAATAGAAGACGAAGGGGACACAGAAGCAAAAGACGAAGAATCTGGAGACATATGATGTGAAGAACCAGAATCCAAGACCCATACAGAATGTGACATACCTGAAGAACTATGAGGCAACTGACCTATGGAAGAAGCAGACATAGCTTGAGGCTGTAAGGAGAGAAACTTCTGAAATTGCTCAGCCAAAGTACTAGGATCAGTGAAAGGACCTGATGAAGCTACTGCTGCAGTATTAGATTGTGGTGGTCTATGAACATTAGATCGTGATTGGTTGCCAGGCTTCCAAGCTTGAGATTGCTGCTGTAATTGATTTGACTGTCTCAACTTAGGACACTGAGCCTTCCAATAACCTTTATGCTTACAGAAACTGCGCTCGTCAAAGGCTAGCCTTGTGTAAGGCTTATTTTGATTATTAGAGGATGGCTTAGAAGACACTGCTAATACAGAAGGCTTAGAAGCAGAAAGAATTCCATTTTTAGCATAAGACTTAAGATGTATTTCTTCAGCCAATAACTCGCGGACAACTGAGTCAATAGAAGGAAGTGGAGAACGATGCAAAATTGAACCTCTGAGTCCTTCAAAATCACTGCGAAGTGCCCTTAAAAATTGTACCAACCGTTGCTGCTCTCTATGAGTAATATAGGCAGCACATGCCTTTTATTCTGTCGATTCTATAAGGGCCAATTGATCCCAAAGATCTGTCATAGCAGAATAAAACTCTTGAATACTCTATTATTCTGATAAAGAGCTCGTATATCACTCTCCAATTGATACTGCTTTGCAAAATTTGACCGAGTGAATAATCTTTGCAGATGATCCCAAATCTCCTTTGCTTTCTCATACTTCGCCAACTCTCTACCTATGGAATGCTCTACAGAGTTGTTAATCCAAGTAATAATTTTTGAATTGTTTGATTCCCAGGCATCTATCAAAGCAGCATAACCGTCATTGGTACTCTCAAGTTTCACAGAAGTTCCACTAATGAATCCCCACATCTTTTTACCCTTAAGAAAATTTCTCATCACGTAACTCCAATACGAATAATTCTTTCCATCCAACCTCACACTCATAGACTGAAGGGAATCGTCTCTTTCAGTAGCCATAAATAACAGATTGCAGAAATACCAGATTTAACAGATTGTAGAAGGCCGTGTTTGAGATTAAGTTTTGTCCCATGAAATCTGGCTCTAACACCATGTTAAACAATCCAAAGAAAATAAAGAAGAAAAAGAAGGAGGCTAGGGTTTCATTGATACTACATAATTAATTGAATGCTAAAAGATAGTTTAACCTAAATACAAAGAGAATATATATAGGCTAAACAAAGGGAACTAAAAAGGACTATTCTACCCTTAATAAATAATAAATGATGCTATATTTCTTAACAGTTTCTTCTTCATTAAGTATGCACTTGTGGTTGAATTTCAATATCTCCAGCTTGAAGAAAATTGATTCCAGCAAAGATTGCGACTGGATACATCAATTCTCTCCTTTTTGTCGTATCCAAATCAATTGTTATTTGACAATCATCCTAGCCATGTCTCTGTACATCTCTAACATCTTTCTTGGAATCACCTTTGTTAACATATTCTTTGGATTCTCATATGTGTGAATCTTTACTAATCTCATCAGCTGTTGATCCATCACCTCTCTTATTCAATGATAGCGAATGTCGATGTGCTTTGTCTGAGAATAGCACACTGAATTCTTGCTTAATTCAAGAGCACTTTTATTGTCACAAAGTACTTTGTAATCTTTATGCTTGATCTCTAATTCTTGGAGAAATCGCTTTAATCACAACATTTCTTTATTAGCTTCTGTCACTGCAATATATCTTGCTTCTATTATTGATAAAACAACACACTTTTCTAGTCTTGACTGTCATGAAATAGCCCCCCTTGCAAAAGTGTAGAGAAATACTGAAGTAGATTTCCTATTATCAAGATTTTCAACCATATTTGAATTAGTATAACCTTTCAAGATTGGATCATCTACCCCATAGCACAGACATATCTTAGATGTACCCTTGAGGTACCTGAGAATTCACTTGACTGCATCCTAATATTCCTTTCTAGGATTAGAGAGAAAACGACTCACCATGACCATTGCATGAGCAATATCTGGTATTGGTACACACCATTGCATACATCAGACTTTCGATAGCTGAAGAGTAAGGTACCAATGATATATCCTCTATATCTTTCTTGGATGAGGGGCATGAACTTTTGCTTAACTTGAAGTGATTAGCTAGCGGAATACTTAAAGGTACAACATTATGCATATTGAATCTTTTGATCACTCGTTCAACATATTTTTCCTGAGATAATCACAACCTTTGATTCTTCTTATCTTGAACTATATACAATACCAAAATCTGTTAAGTTGCGCCTAAATCCTTCATGTCAAAGAACTTGGAGAGTTCCTTCTTCAACTGACTGATTTGTGTTGCATATTGTCCAACAATCAACATATCGTCTACATATAATAGAAGAGCAATGAAGTCATTTGGAAATCTTTGGTTATAAACACATCGATCTGCAGCAATTCTTTGTAGCCTTGGCTCACCATGAACGAGTCAAACTTTTTGTACCACTACCTTAGTGCTTGTTTAAGGCCTTATAAGCTCTTTTTTAATTTGCAAATGAAGTTCTCTTTACCTAAAACTTCAAAATCTTCTGGCTGCTTTATATAAATTTCTTCATATAAATCACCATGAAGAAATGCTGTTTTGACATCCATCTGTTCAAGCTCTAGATTTCGATTGCTACCACCTGGAAGTTTACCCATGGGAGTTCTTGGTCATGTATCATTTATTGTTACTTGTAATCCATTTTGAGATATTTGTTGCACTTTATATTTGCTGGAAGTCAGGTCTATGTCCCCTCTTTTATTTGTATTATGGCTTTTATAATATAAAATAAGCAACCCTATAGTGGTATTTGGTTTAAAAAAAAAAAAAAAAATCCACATAATTTTGAGGTAGAAGAATTAAGGCCCTACCGTACTCACAGACCGGAGTTAAAAGTTCATCCCTTTCTAGTTGCTCTCTTTTGTGATAACAATTGTGGTGCAAAATGGCTGCAGCGGCAACCGAGGCTGCGTTTTCCATCTTCTGCTCTTGTTCTTCTCCAAAATCTCAATCTTGTTACAAATACGTACCCTCTTTGAGATCTTACATTTCTGCTTCTAGTCCTACATTTTTCCTTAAATCCCCGCTTTTTTCACTCCCTCTTCTCTCAACCTCTCATCCCCTCGAAACCACAAGATTTAAGTTACGCTCAACTTTAGGAAATGCGATTGCAGAAGAAGATGCAGAGCAAGCCCAGAAAGTTAATCAAAAAAGGAAACTTTTCGTGCTGAATTTGCCTTGGTCTTTCTCGGTTGTGGATATAAAGAACTTCTTTGGTGAGTGTGGAACTGTGGCAGACGTTGAGGTATAAAATGTATACAAAGATGTAGAATTGCAATTATATATGTTTTATGCTATATTTCTACAGAGAATCTCTTCTGAATATTGGGTTTATTTTTCTTTTTTGCTTTGGAAGTTTAGATTATCAAACAGAAAGATGGGAGAAGTAGAGGATTTGCATTTGTGACTATGGCTTCTGGAGAAGAGGCTCAGGCTGTAATTGATAAATTTGACTCTTCCGTAAGTTCTTTTCTAAATATGAAATTCTATTATTGTCTCTAATAAACTTGAAAGAGTGTGTATATGTTGTTTTATTTGAATTTTTTTTTAATATCTTCTGAGATAATTAAATCCTCTTATTCTGGAGAGTTTCTGGTTATGTTAAAAAAGCAGTAGTTCCTTACCAGTGTCCATATACTAATTATTCTGAGTTCACAAAATATTTCACTTCAAAAGTAAGACAAGGTTATTCATTCTGTCTATTTTGCAATGTAATTGTTGTCCATTGCTCAAGACTGTTGTTTGCACTAAATGTTTACTATCACCAAGTGATTGAACTATAACTATAGAATAGTAATCGTCTGTAATTACTGGCAACTAATGAGACCAAATATGATAACTGTCCATTGCTCGCCACAACGTAAATATATTATGTTATTAAAGCAATAAGATAACTCAAATCAAGTTTTTTTTTTTTTTTTAATTTATTTGTTTGAGCTTCATAGATACGATAGTCTGCATCCTGTTTTCTTTTGTGTTCACAGCTAGTTGTGTACTTAATCTTTTAGCCTGCAGTATAGAATAGAATAGATCAAGAATGGTTTACATTTAACTAACTAGTATTATTAAATTTGTAATACAGTTGAAAAATTTTCAGTTAATTAGTTGTTAAATGATATAAATGATTAGTTTACCTACATAGACTCATTCAAGAAGAAGATAACATTTCTTTTTCAATGGTTAATTTCTTTGTAAATATTTCTTATAATTAAGGGACATAACTAAAAATTTAATTAGACTCCTAAAGTTTGAGTATAACTTAAATAACTTAAATAAACAAACAGAAGTGGGGAGTTAAATGTTTCAATACCACTGAACTTTGCACCACGTCACGACTCACTCGCTAAACTTTATCAAACGTCCCAGCCATTGAACCTTGTTCCATCGTACTCCATCACTCATCTGATGGAATCTGTTAGTATATCTGCTTATGTGGATGATAGAAACATGATGTGGCTGGTTAAATGAGTCCAGATGGTAAATTAAATGCCAACTTACTGCCAAATCAGCATTTCCAAACAGATCCTTCACCATTTTGTAATTTTTTCCGTAGCAGCCATTTAGGTGTTCTTCGATGAGGCTGTTTAGCTGAATTGTGACAAGATTTCACGAGCAAAAGAAATTGAAAATTGGTATTGAGAAAAACACAGCTTACTTCAATCCTCAAACTCATTGCAAAAAATGAAGATGACCAAAATCTGTTAAGTTGCGCCTAAATCCTTCATGTCAAAGAACTTGGAGAGTTCCTTCTTCAACTGACTGATTTGTGTTGCATATTGTCCAACAATCAACATATCGTCTACATATAATAGAAGAGCAACTAAGTCATTTGGAAATCTTTGGATATAAACACATCGATCTGCAGCAGTTCATTGTAGCCTTGGCTCACCATGAACGAGTCAAACTTTTTGTACCACTACCTTAGTGCTTGTTTAAGGCCTTATAAGCTCTTTTTTAATTTGCAAATGAAGTTCTCTTTACCTAAAACTTCAAAATCTTCTGGCTGCTTTATATAAATTTCTTCATATAAATCACCATGAAGAAATGCTGTTTTGACATCCATCTGTTCAAGCTCTAGATTTCGATTGCTACCACCTGGAAGTTTACCCATGGGAGTTCTTGGTCATGTATCATTTATTGTTACTTGTAATCCATTTTGAGATATTTGTTGCACTTTATATTTGCTGGAAGTCAGGTCTATGTCCCCTCTTTTATTTGTATTATGGCTTTTATAATATAAAATAAGCAACCCTATAGTGGTATTTGGTTTAAAAAAAAAAAAAAAAATCCACATAATTTTGAGGTAGAAGAATTAAGGCCCTACCGTACTCACAGACCGGAGTTAAAAGTTCATCCCTTTCTAGTTGCTCTCTTTTGTGATAACAATTGTGGTGCAAAATGGCTGCAGCGGCAACCGAGGCTGCGTTTTCCATCTTCTGCTCTTGTTCTTCTCCAAAATCTCAATCTTGTTACAAATACGTACCCTCTTTGAGATCTTACATTTCTGCTTCTAGTCCTACATTTTTCCTTAAATCCCCGCTTTTTTCACTCCCTCTTCTCTCAACCTCTCATCCCCTCGAAACCACAAGATTTAAGTTACGCTCAACTTTAGGAAATGCGATTGCAGAAGAAGATGCAGAGCAAGCCCAGAAAGTTAATCAAAAAAGGAAACTTTTCGTGCTGAATTTGCCTTGGTCTTTCTCGGTTGTGGATATAAAGAACTTCTTTGGTGAGTGTGGAACTGTGGCAGACGTTGAGGTATAAAATGTATACAAAGATGTAGAATTGCAATTATATATGTTTTATGCTATATTTCTACAGAGAATCTCTTCTGAATATTGGGTTTATTTTTCTTTTTTGCTTTGGAAGTTTAGATTATCAAACAGAAAGATGGGAGAAGTAGAGGATTTGCATTTGTGACTATGGCTTCTGGAGAAGAGGCTCAGGCTGTAATTGATAAATTTGACTCTTCCGTAAGTTCTTTTCTAAATATGAAATTCTATTATTGTCTCTAATAAACTTGAAAGAGTGTGTATATGTTGTTTTATTTGAATTTTTTTTTAATATCTTCTGAGATAATTAAATCCTCTTATTCTGGAGAGTTTCTGGTTATGTTAAAAAAAGCAGTAGTTCCTTACCAGTGTCCATATACTAATTATTCTGAGTTCACAAAATATTTCACTTCAAAAGTAAGACAAGGTTATTCATTCTGTCTATTTTGCAATGTAATTGTTGTCCATTGCTCAAGACTGTTGTTTGCACTAAATGTTTACTATCACCAAGTGATTGAACTATAACTATAGAATAGTAATCGTCTGTAATTACTGGCAACTAATGAGACCAAATATGATAACTGTCCATTGCTCGCCACAACGTAAATATATTATGTTATTAAAGCAATAAGATAACTCAAATCAAGTTTTTTTTTTTTTTTTAATTTATTTGTTTGAGCTTCATAGATACGATAGTCTGCATCCTGTTTTCTTTTGTGTTCACAGCTAGTTGTGTACTTAATCTTTTAGCCTGCAGTATAGAATAGAATAGATCAAGAATGGTTTACATTTAACTAACTAGTATTATTAAATTTGTAATACAGTTGAAAAATTTTCAGTTAATTAGTTGTTAAATGATATAAATGATTAGTTTACCTACATAGACTCATTCAAGAAGAAGATAACATTTCTTTTTCAATGGTTAATTTCTTTGTAAATATTTCTTATAATTAAGGGACATAACTAAAAATTTAATTAGACTCCTAAAGTTTGAGTATAACTTAAATAACTTAAATAAACAAACAGAAGTGGGGAGTTAAATGTTTCAATACCACTGAACTTTGCACCACGTCACGACTCACTCGCTAAACTTTATCAAACGTCCCAGCCATTGAACCTTGTTCCATCGTACTCCATCACTCATCTGATGGAATCTGTTAGTATATCTGCTTATGTGGATGATAGAAACATGATGTGGCTGGTTAAATGAGTCCAGATGGTAAATTAAATGCCAACTTACTGCCAAATCAGCATTTCCAAACAGATCCTTCACCATTTTGTAATTTTTTCCGTAGCAGCCATTTAGGTGTTCTTCGATGAGGCTGTTTAGCTGAATTGTGACAAGATTTCACGAGCAAAAGAAATTGAAAATTGGTATTGAGAAAAACACAGCTTACTTCAATCCTCAAACTCATTGCAAAAAATGAAGATGAAATGTTTGAAGCACTCAATCAAGATCTTTGGAAACACCCATTGAAGCTTATCACGATAAATTTTATGAGGACAAAATTTGTTTGCTAAAAATTTATTAGATTTACAAAAGGATTTAAAAACTTGAATATGAATTGCAACGGTTTCCGATTTTTACAAATAAAATAATGCTTGCCATTCAACCGTCGTCACCAGTGTTCTTCAATGAGGCTGTGCATGAATTTGGCATTTGTTTCCCTTATGCATGGAAATTTTTCTCAAAACTATTGTAACCAATCAGTCCTAAAATGGCAAAAAATCACCAGGATTAGAAGCAAAACTCAGGTCCAAATCCTTTTTATAAGCCACCAAAACTGCTTTGCCTCTTCATCCTCCGAATCCTCAATGTAATACTATTTTCTAGCTGATTATCAGCCAAACATGTCTTACCCATTAGAATTAAACACGTGTTTCTCTCCGTGAAATTAGAACAGCTTCAATTTAGGGAAAATTTGAAATCTTGCAAAAAGAATTCTCACGCCCAAGATGAGATGAAGATTAAGATGATCCATGATTTTCTTGTAGACACCAGCGATGTTGCTTAAGATGCAGAAGTTAACTAGAATTTTTCTCTTTTGAAACTGCATCAAGAAAGGAACAGGATTTTTTTAGAAAATCTGCTTTTCTGTGGAAGGAAGAGGATTTTGTTGGATTGGGAGAAGACGTTGAGAGAATTTGGGGCTTAGGGTTACAAATGATTTTGGGCGTGACCTGGAGGTCACCTTGGCATTTAATTTACTATCTAGATGCATTTAACTGGCCACGTCATTTTTCCGTCATCCACGTAAGCAGATCTACTAATGGATTCCACCCGGTGAGTGATGGAGCGAGATGGAGCAAAGTTCAGTGGATAATGGGATGCTTGATGATGTTTGGAAAGTAAGTCTTGGCATAGTGCAAAGTTCACTGCCATTGAAATATTTAACTTCAGAAGTGGGAGATAAAATAAGAGCACGATTGTGAATCTTTTGATAGGACTTAATTGTCTTTTGAGTTGCGATATACAATTTAAATGTAAGTTTCCCTTATTTCTTTAATAATTATGTCTGGCAATGATTACATTACAATGGTAATTGGAGAAGGAGATGATACTAAGGATAATGAAAAATGAAAAAACAATTGCTTGGGAGATTAGATAGAGAGGGAAATTAGAGTAGGGATACCCAAGTTAAAACAATTGGACATCATACTATTTTCTTGATAGTATTTTCTCTTCAATTTAGCACTAGAATTAGCCCCTTAGGTTGCTTGATATATATTACATAAAGTAGGCTCGTGTTTGTGCTCTTGTATCTCCAAAAATTCAACTTGTTCATTCATTCATTAATTAATTTGCTAAAGATTCGATGCACAACTCTTAGACACTTATTGGTGTTTACATGCTACTTTGTCCTTTTTTGTGAGAGCACATGCCTAGCTAAAGTTTGTTTTTAGGAACACTTAAAATTTTGAAATCTTCTAGAAGCCTTAGAACTCTCTATCCCAATACTTAAAAAATTGGACCATTTCCGTTAGGCTTATAAAACCTCTAATTAAAAATCCGTCCCAAAACCTGTTAAACCGGCCTGTTTTTGGAAAACCCTTGAACTGTTCCCGGTTTAGCTAAGATCAACCTATGTAAATATATATATTTTTAAAATTTTTAAATTTATACATATTTTTTTAATTTTTGTAAATGTATATATTTTTTTTAATTTTTAAAAATTCACCGGTTTGATCCTGATTCAACCTTTTGACCCTTAACCCTTTCTCTTTTTCGGGTCGATAGCCGGATTTGTTTTTAAAATATTGCTCTATCCATAGAGGCAGCTATGCAATATACAGATATTAATTTGTACTTGGTTAAGAATTATATCTCAACGATGGGTTTTACTATAAAGCTGGTCTTTAATATTCCCCTGCACGTATTTTCGTTTGACCACCTTCAACTTAATGTAATTTGTTTGAAGTGGCATATCCACCAATATCATTTGTAAAATTTCTTTCCTGTGAAGGAGAATTCTTGAAACGCCTGGAATAATCGTCAAAAGATGAATTGGTATATGAAACCATGACTTTGCATTAGGAATCTCCAAAGAATTGGCTCTGAGAAAGACTAAGAGAAGACAGTTTTATGGCTATTTGGGAGTTTCAAGGAGTTGCAGGATCCAAATGATGGTGGATTGAACTTTTCCTTATGGGAATTGGGCATGAAACGGTGTTCAATATCTATTTTATTTTCTCCATCTCATAAACAATTTAAGATGCATGTGTTATATTTACTACGGTATGCTTAATGTAGTAATACATCAGTTAGGTAATATATGAGTGAAAAATACTTTGGTTCCTTCTATCACTACCTCAAGTTAGTATTTGCTAAAAGCATAAATATAAACATTTCGTGTTTGTACAGAGACAGACACCTTCGGCTGCTTTGGTGACATTTGATACAATTATTGAACTAGCAGGAGAGGACTTCAAAGCTTTATGTTCATTGTAAAGGATTTTCTGTACTTTCTACAAGCTCTTTAGAATAATTTCTACTGGTTTATGTTAATATATGAAGTAATTTTTTCTCCTACAGGAATTGTCCGGTAGGATTATCAGGGTAGAGTTTGCCAAGAAATTCAAGAAACCATCACGTAGTCCTCCTGCAGGTCCTCCACCTGGAGAGACACGCCATAAGCTGTACGTGTCCAATCTTGCTTGGAAAGTGAGATCTAATAATCTCAGAGAATTCTTTTCGGCCAACTTCAATCCTGTTTCAGCTAGAGTTGTCTTTGATGGTCCTTCGGGAAGATCGGCTGGGTATGGTTTTGTCTCTTTTGCCACTAAGGAGGAAGCAGAATCTGCAATTTCTTCATTAGATGGGAAGGTAAACATTTTAACACATTATTTGCTCTTTCAACTTTCTTATCTGTATGCTTCTATTAAGTTTTTATTGGATTTATTTGTACAACTCACTTAGTCAAACATCATAATGAATTTTAGTCCTTTGTTCAGTTATATTGATTATCACCATTACAAATTATTTATTTAATTTGCATTTTAAAATTTGCCAAATTTTATTGAAATCAGATTTGCAATGTAATTCTGAAAATGTTGGATTTTAATTTGAAGCTAAACTACCTCTTTGGTATTCACTGTGTCAACAATTGAATGGGTTGTTGATTTGTATTCTGTGTGTATTTACTTAAATTCAAAAAATATGAATAGCTATAAAATTTCCATTAAATAATATTACGTGGGAAATTTTTTTCTTGCAAAAGATATAACCCCATACAAAAGCATGGCTCTGAAGGAACACAGTTTTGTCATTGTGGTCAAATTAAATCTTTCATGTTTTTCAAACAGAGTACTAAGAATTTCAGTTGATTGGATGGAACTCATAGTTACAGTCCGCTCTGATTCAGCACCCCTAGAAGTTAAAGGGGGTATTGAAATCTGTTTGTGTTGAGCATATTTTGGTATCCGCTTTGACGTTGTATCTTAGTACGGAATGTAAGTTTTTTCTAGGGAGAAAGGGCTTGGACTTCCTGAACAAGCATAATTTTATCCATGTAAACATTTTGATATTTTGTTCATAAGAAACCAATACGTAATCTTTCAACACAAATGGAAAAGAAGATCATTGTACTTTTACATGTGTACATTTACAGGTGCAGAAGTAATTGTACATTTCATGAAGAAAGATATATTTGTCCTTTATTATTTCCCTTAGGCCATGTTTGATAGGGCCAAATTCCATGGAAAATGAATTCCATTTTCCACCCATTTCTTGGTGTTTGATAGCCTATGTTTTTCATGGAATTTGTTTTGCTTGCTTTTCTTGGAAATTGGTATTTTCTTGGTTTTCCAACCAACTGTTGATGTTCTGTATTATTATTATTATTATTATTATTATTATTATTTTTTTT
>NC_036244.1:11078217-11134190 GCF_002742605.1 Olea europaea var. sylvestris | reverse complement strand
GTAATAAAAACAAATTTTATTCGCAATACCAATAAATTTTATTCCTTTAATTGATCATTTTCATTTAAAACAAAGTCAAACGAACACCAAAAAATACTTTTATTTCAACATTTTTCACGTGAAAAATTGTATGAATCAAACTCAATAAATTGACAATTTCCAAGAAAACATTTTCCAAGCAATTTAATTTCCTGGAATTTGTTTTCTTTCCATTCAAATTTCATCTTTGCAATCAAACAAACCCTTAGTTCTTATGAAAAAGTCATACTACTATTGTAGCATCTTCATTGCTTTCTGGGAGTGATTCAAAATTGGTGTTTCACATGCTTGAACAAATCTCAGTTTTGAACTGAATAGCTTGATAAAATTTTTCACCAGTTCCTCCATTCAGTGGGCACTTCATATGCATTAATCATCATCATCATCATGCTTGATCAAGGAGCAAGTACTACAGCACGTGGTACTTGGTTCTTTTGGAAATGAAGATATTGTAGAATTCTGTCCAAGTCTCTGAAGATAAATGCTGCCCTGGAATTATTATGGTCCATTGTTTTATTCTTTATGCACGGTCCTTTAGAACAACTCTTTTTCAGAAAGTAAAGATCATGCATGCATGATTTGTAGGGGTAAATATGTCAGCACAATGAACCTTACTGGAATGTTTTGTAAGGTGGAATAGAAAAAATTAAACATTTTTAAAGAATAAAAGAAGTTAAAATCTTAAGTATTGTATTATTGAGTACGTGGTAATATATCAGCACAATGAACCTTACTGGAATGTTTTGTAAGGGACTAGATAAATTTAAACATTATTAAAGAAGAAAGAAGTTAAAATCTTAAGTATTGTATTATTGAGTATGTTGTAATACTACTTACTAAACGTCCACAAATGGTTTTTGAGCTTTCTAGGAAATTATATTAAGAAAATGAGTTTTTCGATATAGAGAAATTCAGTGGTGTTATCTTTATTGTACACAATGAAATTGAAATTAATATAATTTTCAGATTTATTTATTTATTTATTTTTTTGTTTTTGGGGGTCATATCTCAGTCGCTGTCATGACCTTAATTTGTCGAATAAAGTTGGTATTAAGGGGAGAGTTGTTTTCGGTCAAATGTTATCTGATTTGTCAATTATAGTGAACAGGGATCTGCTAGTTCTCTGAGTCAAATAGTTTATTCCAAGCCAAAAATTCAATTGTTGATGAATAATTAAAGTCTTAGACATTTCCAGCGAGAGATGAAATGTTTTTCTTCCACGTATCTATATGATTATTTCTGGTTCAGGATGCACGTTACTTTTTTCAATGTTTTTAATGCAGGAATTGATGGGTAGGCCAATAAGTTTGAAACTCAGTGAAAAGAATGCTGATGCATTTGAAAATGAGATGGAGGAAACAAACGAGGAATCTAAAGAGGCGTAAATTGGTACAAGGTTTTAGCTTTTTCGATGTTGCATTCATGTGTAGATAAAGAGAAAGTATAAAGTAAACCAAGAATGTATTTCCCATCTTGCACATAATCGTTTTGCACATTTCACAGAATATGTTGGCCATTACTTATGTGTTTTGCATACCTTCATGTCTTCTGATCGTTTAGTGTATCTATATTGAGTTTCCATAAACTACTATTGGTTTAATAGCTGCTTTTATGGTCATCAGTAGATGCAGATTATTATTATTTACTTCATGGATACATATTTGATATGGATTATATTGTTTATAATTATCAGATTAACAGTTATTGAAATTCTTTTTTCTTGGCTAACATTTTCAATTTCCACAAGACTTTTATGTTCTTGTGCTTTAATAAATATTAGAATTTTAATCTTTTGCTATCGTCGTGACTCCTCTTTGTAAATGATTTGAATCGCATTGAATCCTATCTTTGTTGGCTCTCTTTGAACTTCAAAAATATAGCTCCCAGATTTTTCCAAATATCTCACATGTAAAGAATGCTTAAGACATAATACATTGATAAGTAAAAACAAGGTCTGCTATTGTGGATATGTATTCTCAATAGTATTTCCTTATTCTCTTGATACATTTCTGTCAGGAATGTATTATTTTGTTCCCGAAACTTTAGTTCTTGTTGGAACATATGTACTTGTATTAGTTGCAATGACTTGACACAAATAGACGTATTAGTTCTGACATTCATGTGTGATGTTCATAATAATTGAGACTGCAATCACATTTTTTTGTTTTAGAGCATGTTTGAACCCCATTTTTCCCCAAATGCATTTTGGAATAGTATATTGATGGAGAATGTATGGTTAAAAAATAAGGAAAAGTTTTGAGTTTGCATGTAATATTGTTTTATTGAAGAATGTGGTTGAAAATAAGAGTAGAAAAATGTATTTTGGAAATAATGGGGACCATACAAGGGCTTAATTTCTGTGCGTGCTCCTCTGGACTCTGGTCAATGTGTGGATGCATGTCGGGTTTTGTACCCCACTTGGTTTAAATATCGCTAAATTCTTACCCGTTGTGTGACAAGTGTAAGATGACAGGTACGAGTGACCCTCTTTCTTTTCTTCCGGTCCCCTATCTATATCCGGTCCCTAGATCTAAGCGTGACCAAACCATTTTAGGTGGAAGAGTATTCTTGCATGTTTTGTTCTTAAGATGAACCATCTGTTTCTCTTTAGGTTGAGGAGGTGAGCAAAGATAATTTTGACAGGCTATTAATATTATGTTTGCGAATTTATCGTGATAATCTCAATGGAAATGTCTCTAATTTGAGTGGTCACCAATCTTTTAAATTTAGAAAACATAACGTACGAGCATATGTGGTGATAATTTTGATTTTCCAACCTACAAGGAAGAGATAGATTTTGATTTTTAAGCTAATCATCCCTCACGAATGTTGAGTTCTGGTCCTACAAGACTTTATCAAGATTCCTCTTTGCAAAAGTTACTTCTTTCAACTGAATTACGGATATTTGATTTTGATTTTACTATATTGATATGTGATTGACCCATATTTGAATGTATCCAGACATGCTTTGATTCTATGGTTCAGATATTCTTATGCTTATAGAGTTGGAGATTGATGCTTTTACAGGTAATAAAGATAGAATATATGCTGTTCAGTTCACATCCTGCTAGACTAGATTTCTACCATGCTGACTCTTGAGCCATCATGAAGTGTTGGAAGTATTTCTTATCATCGTTGGTTTAATAATTTTAACCATTAATTCTCAACGCTTATCCTCTACGTTTTGTAGGAAGAATTTGATGGAATTTAACATCGTTAAGGAGAAGAAAATTCAATATACTGTTCATTGTAGTAAAAAATGTATTGCCCCACAAAGAATAGTAGTTCTTTCGTTCATTCCATCTGGCCTCTTGATTCTCCCTTTTTATGTTGTGCCTCCCTGTAAAAAAGATAACATTAGTCAGGATTAGTAGGGTAAAACTCGGAAATCTGAGTCACCAACAAAAAATAAAAATAAAAAATAAATAAAATAAATAAATAAAAAATTTGATAACATGACTTGGCTTGTTAAGGGCATTGAGTGTCTTTAGCTAGCAAGGCACTTGGTATCGGACTTCCACTACCGAAAAACATGACTCAAGGCACGGATTTTTTGCTCGTGAAGATATAATATCTGTTACGTTTGATAATTATAACCATTAATTCTCAATGCTTATCCGTTTTTGTAGGAAGAATTTGATAGAATTTAACATCATTAAATAGAAGAAAATTTTAAGATATTGTTCATTGTAGTATTAAATGTATTGCCCCCACAACGAATGGTAGTTCTCTTTCCTTCGTTTCATCTGGCCTCTGGATTCTCCCTTTTCATATTGTGCCTTCCTGTAAAAAGGATAACATGAGTCAGGATTAGTCGGACAAAGCTCGGATATCTGAGTCAAAAAAAATTAAAAAATAAAATAAAATTGAATGATAACGTGACCTGGTTTGTTAAGGGCATTGAGTATCCTTAGCTAGTAAGGCACCTGGGATCCAGGTTTTCTTGGACTCCCACTGCCGAAAAATATGGCTTAAGGCACGGATTTTCCGTTGATGAAGTCATACTATCCGTTGCTAATAAAATTAACCATTGAAAAATGATCAACCAAAAATCCATTGTTATTTTGAGAGTTGTTGAAAGTAAACAATGGATTTTTCGAAGGTAAAGTGGGAAACTTTTACAAACGAAATTTTCAGATAAAAGTCTTTTCATTACCATTGGAGTTTTCGTTTTGAATACCAACCCAGAAACTTTCAATGCCAGCCAAAAAACAAGAAGGAAAGAGAGAAAATTGTGAAAGTAAAGAAGAAGAGGCTAATAATCTTGAACTTCAACGCAAGGTCAAGTGTCATTTTCACTTCTTTATTGAAAAGACAAAAAATAATAGTGCAAAATAATTTACTTATCTGTAAAGTCGTAGACAATAATAAAGCATTAATAACTCATTTATTTTTTTCCACAAATACTAAAGTGCTGAGAGTGCTTTGATAAAAATTCCAACCTACTTGATCACCTTTAGTCAACATACCATTATTTCCATGAAAGCAATTTAAGAAAAAGAAAAAGAGAAGGCCAAAAGAAAGAGAATTCCAATCAAAGCATTTTCTTGCTGCTTTTTACTCTGCACAACCCCACCCTTCTCTTCTTTTGCAGATTGCATCTTCTTCTCTCATTTGTTGGATGAAATTTTTGGGTGTCAATTTGAGCATTAAGCAATTTGTTTCTAAGTTAACATGGGGTCTATGGGCAACCCCCAGACTTGGGTGCCATATATAAACAGTAAGGATTGTACTCAAGGTTTTTGTAGTTTGTACTGCCCACAGTGGTGCTATCCGATCTTCCCTCCTCCGCCTCCCTCTGATGAGTTCCCCGATGACGACTCGGGACCGAATTTTTCGCCACTCGTTATCGCCATTATTGGAATATTGGCAAGTGCCTTTCTCCTTCTTAGTTATTATGTAATCATCTCCAAGTATTGTGGCAACAGATTTTCATCAAGAAGAAGAGAAAATAGTGAAGCCAACGCAGAATTCGAAGACAATCAAGAGCCTTCAAATCATGAGTTCTGGCATGTCCCAACAAATGGAATTGACGAGGCTGTTATCAAGTCTATTACAATGTTCAAGTACATGAAAGGAGATGGATTAATTGACGGTACAGATTGTTCCGTTTGCCTCAGTGAGTTCGAAGAAAACGAGAGCCTTAGGCTTTTACCAAAATGCAGCCATGCTTTCCATGTACAATGTATAGATACATGGCTTAAATCTCACTCGAACTGCCCTATCTGTCGAGCAAATATCGCTTGTGTCAATGCATCATCTCCTCAATTAGCCCCTTGGATTTCAGAAACTCCTCTTGATCGTAATGAATCTCGACCCCAGAGCCTGGCCGAAGATGAGAATCCAGATGTGGTAGATAACATACAGATAGATATCAGAGAAGATGAAACTTTACAAAGAAAAGAACAGAGTTCTGCTGGGGATTCAGAGCTTAGGAACACTGGAATTCAAAGTAGAAGATCAGCGTCCATGGATAATATTTCTGAACATCATTTTTCAATTGCTGATATATTTCGGAATTGTCCAAGCAAGTTGCAGCTTGCAATCCGTACTGAGGACAGAGTTTTAGGGTTAGCTCACCCTCGTGGAATCACGACCTATTATCCTGGCCATGTTAGCACGTGTATAGCCCAGGGTACAAGGGACAAGATGATACAGAAGAAAGATTATGAAATGGAAGAGTGCCAGTTCTTGAGTGATATTGGAACATCCAAAAGGTCAGTAGAAGAAATGAATAGGTATAGTTTTAGTAGTACAAGTCCTGTTGGCATTAAGAGATCACATTCATGTGGGAGGTTCTTCTTCTCCAAACGTGGAAGAGGAATAATTCCATACTGAAATTTCCAATTTTATTAATTGTTTATTTCATTTGTCCTTCAAATATAAAAGCTTTCTTCTTCTTCCCTTTTTTTTTTTTTTTTTTAATAGAGAAATTCTTTATGTTTATTGGGAGAATATTATTTACTGAATTATAAGTTCATTTTCCATGTTTTGACAACTTTCAAGATGATAAAGTTGGATAGAGGAGTTGAGTGCGAGCGAGTGCATAATTCCATCTTTAGTGCGATTTTTCATTGAATTTATTGAGACATGTACTTGCCCTTTTAACAAACCACCACATAGGTGAGGAATTTATTATTACCAATAGAAATAAGTAAGGTTTTCACCCTGTCCCCGACATTGTTCTCCAACGATGTCCCCTGGGCAAAAAACTTAAAAGGAAACTAGACTTGACTATGGACCCTATAAGGTGTACATTGCCACATGGGCCCTGCGCACACCTACAGGTGCCCTACCTATAGAGGGGAGCCACTTGGCTCCTCTGGTTGTACAGAGCCCATGTGGCCATGGTAAACAAGATTAATCCATGATATGAAGACTCAAATTTCTTGGACCAAATATTAGAGAATACATACCAAACGAAACCAAAATCCTCTTGAACAGAATTCACACCTGAAATCGCTTACATGGGTTGAGTTTGGAGACCTGGTCTTTAATGATAAAAGAAAGTTCGATTCTCCAAAGAATCCATAGTCGGGCCGGGGACGAAGAAGGAGGACACTTTTGACTACTACTCTTAACACGAGTTTACTGTTGTAAAGCCTAAATATTCTTATTATTATAATTTTCATTCAAAAGTCAAATCAAGTTTTCCGTGTTGGGGGTCACATCGTAATTCCTCTGAAGTGGTCGAATAGATCTAAAAGCTCTCCAATGTAATGTAAAAAATTATCACGCAAAGCATTAATAGTTCTCGTTAGGTATGAAAATGTGATTCTTAGAGGAATTGGTTTGTCCAAAATGAGTTCGTTGGTTAGATATGGACAATGTGTTTCGTGTTCAAGACATTAGGGATCGTATAAATTTGATCACCAATAAAAGACCATTCATTCCTAATTGTCTATTTTTTAGTTGTGTTAGTTATACTTGAATCTCTCTAGTTAAGGCATAAATTCCTTGGATTCTAAATCATTTAATTCATGTAATATAACATAATTAAAATGCTCATAAAAGATTTTAACCCATTAATGGGCACATTTGGTAAGTAAAATGTGTAATGCGTGATAATGCGTTTGATTGGGAATCAAATAAGAAGCATACGAGTAATTATGTATTTTCCAATATTTATATATTTTTAAAATATTCTAACTAATAAATAAATAAAATAATGGATTATTTGAACTTCATATATTCTTTAAATTTTCAAAAACAAGTATATATCTACATATATATGTACATATACATATATATATATATATGTATATAAATATATGTACATATACATATATATATATATATGTATATATATATATATATATACACACACACACACACACATATATGTAAATATATGTACATATATATATACTACAATTACTTTATAATCATTTCTTATGATTAGATTAGAAATAAATACCGACCTAAAAATACCGTAAATGTTGTCTAACTCTTTATGGATTCCAATTCAATCTTCTCTTCTTCATTCAAGTCATCTGACGCAAAATCATCTTTATTGGACTCCCTTATTTCAACTCGAGAATTTTTACAACCTCTTGTAGATCATAAGATATAATTGTTAACCTCCTACTCATCTTCACAACCATCAATAATTCTGATTGCGTGTTACTAGTAGCACTTGCTAGTAAAATTAGAGGAAGATCGAACAAGGAGGCTCGGGCTCGACATAGATAGTTTGTAACTCTACAAAAAATTTGTTTTAATTTTTATATTTTTCTAAATGTTAAAGCCTACAAATTGCTGTGCATAATTCATGGACTTGCATGATTTTGGCTAAGTGGAAAATACAGGGGAACATGTATTTAAAGATTAAATTTCAAAATAAAGTTTAAAATTTACCTATACAAAAATCATGTGCAGCATCGCTATAGAGAGTGATCGACGATTTTGTTCTTTTTTTTTTTTTGTTGAAGTGGTGGTGGTGGTGTTTGTTTTCATGTTTTGGTGTTTGCTGGGATTTTGTGGTGATGCAGGTGGTGTTGGCTACAGCACTGCTAGTGGTGATCGATGGTGGTGTGGTTTTTTTTTTCCCCTCTTTTTTTATTGTTGGTGTGGTGGTTGTGGTTTCCATGTTTTGGTCATTGGGTTTTTGTGGTAATGTAGGTGATGGTGCTGGCAATGGTTGCAAAGTGGTGTAGAGACAGTAATGATGGTAGTTCTGATTGCCAAAAATTGTGGTGATAATGTTGATCTTGGCGTGGCATTCTGTTCAATAGGTGTGGAATGAGTTGAAGAATTTGTGACCAATTATTTGGATTATTGTGACCAACTAATAGTGCCAGTGGTGGGGTTGGGGTCAGGGTCAAGACGGGAGTGGGAGTGGATGAAGATTGTTTATGATCGACTATTTAGGTGTTTGTGACCAACTATTTTGATTATTGTGACCCATTATTGGTGTTGGAGGTGGGATGGGATGGGAGGGGGAAGAGTGTTTGTAACTAACTATTCAAGTGTTTGAAACCAACTATTTGAAGATTTGTGAGTGACCGATTATTTGGAAGATTTGTGACCAACTATTGATATCAGTGATGGGATTGGGTCGTGGGTGGGGTGTTTGTTGTTTGTAATCAACTATTTGATTAATTTGTGACCAACTATTTAATCTGTGACCTAAAAATTCGATGATTTATGATCAATGGTAATTTGAGATTGAGAAATAATTTGTAATTAGCTAATTTGATAATTTGTGATCTATAAAATTGGTGATTTGTGATCTATAAATAAATTCATCTATAATTTTCTTGATTTTTAACTAATTAATTTCATAATCAATTAAACTACTTGTACAAAGTAGTTTGACAAAAATGGTTGACAAAGTGGTGTTGGCAAAATCAAGACCAATGAATTTTGTTGCTTTCAAAAATTATTTTTGAATTAAGTGGTCTTGATTTTGCCAACAAGCACTTTGTCAACCTCTTTTGTAAACCTACTTTGTAAGCATAACATCACTCTTTGATAATATATGACCAATAAATAAGTTGTTATCTATAAGTACGTAACTATGACCATAAATTGTATAATTATGACCTTAATATATTTAATTAATAAAATATTTTTAATTATTTATTTACCACCTGTGTTTTGGAATTATAAACTTGTTTTCTTAAAATTGAATTGACCTATACTTGAGGCCCGAGATATGATAATTTTTTCCTTTGGCTAATTTGATGTTTATGGGGGCTCAATTTGATATAAAAATGGTTAAACTTTGTTTTGATGTGTATATTTTGATGTTTAAGCGCATATATGTAGTCAACGAAATTGTTTGACCACATTATCACATGCGTATCCCATATGAGAGGCATTTTGAAAACGTCTCGAGTATAAGTGGGTAGAACACTGATATTTGGTGAGATTAGATAGAACTAGATAGTATTACTTAAAAAAAAAAAAAAAAAAAAAAAGAGGAAAAAGAGAGGGAAAAAAAAAAGAAAAATTAAAGTTTTATTTACAATTTTCGATACGGTCTAATATTGGATATGTAACTAAAAATGCATGAAAAGTAACATAGTCAATAGAATTTTTGGACAGCTGCATCTCTTTTGGTGTTTTTGTTTTGATTTGCTATTGTATGCTTGACTAATTTGGTGATACATCATATTAGCATTTTAAAGTTTTAAAAATCGTTTATTCTATCAACAATGTTCGTTAAGTAGTTATTGTTAAGAATCAAGATCCTACGTAATTATTCCTTGATTTTCTCTATATTTTTTGTATTTGATTTTATGTAGTTTCTCTAAATCAGGGTATTAGTTAGGAAAGTTGTTATAGTTAGGCATAAAATTAATTTCTTCTTCTTGTATAAATTACCTGCTGTATATCAATTCAAAACACAGAATATACATGATTCTTCTCCAATTCCCTATCCTTTCTTTACGTGTTTCACATTTCCTATCACTTTACATGTTATTAGAGCTCTGAAATCTCCATAGCCCACTGAACTCCAAACTTCCTTTCTTTTCAATTTCCATGGCAAGTGATATGATCCAGGAGTCGGGCCCGATGAAGGCAAGTACGAGACGAGACCCGTTGATAGTCGATGGTGGACCAATGACGCGATCAAGGACAAAGTAAGTGAAACAAGCGATGGGATTGCTAGTTCAAGAAACCATTGATGGAACTATGCTCGGGACTCAAAATGGAGCAACTTTCATGTCGGGTCGAAAGCCAAATCGACTTGGATCAATTTGTTATCAAGCGACGAAAGTGGAGGCAGAAAACAACACCATGCGGCCGCACACATGCATACCGAAAATAAAAATTGTTTCTTTTGTTGAACCATGCGATCGCATGGATTTACACCATGCGGCCGCACAAGCCAAAAAATTGACGAATTTTCTATTTTTGGCTGAATTTCCTAGTTTCGATAGAATTCGTATGAAATCAAATTATTACTATAATTTGATGGTTTTAGACGTTTTTATTCATTAGTATAAATAGGAGATTACTTTTCAGTGTAACAACTTTTGAACTTTTGACTTTTGAATTAATATTATAGAGAGAGAAATTTATTCTTTCAATTTATTATTCTTCTTGAATAATCTTCGAACTTATCAAGAATCAACTTCTTGTGGCGTTCTAATCAATCGGATTGTGGGTTCTTTCAATTGTAATCAAGGGGTTTTAGGTTATTCGCTAATCTAGAATTTCTTGGTTCAATTCTTGGGGTTCAAGATCCAAAACCGAGTTAGTATTGGCGTTCTTGGGTTCCGCATCAATCTCGTTGTGGGTTTCGTAGTTTCCATTGCTACGAGGTTCGCATCAGTTGGTATCAGAGCTTTGGCTTCAATTTAATCAGGCTATATCCTTTGTTTTCTAATTTTTTCAATTCCTTGTGTTCTTATGTCCAAAAGGTTTTCTTGATTCTTTGATCCAAAAGTTTCATAAAAAATCTTCAAATTCTGTTTCTGGGCTCAATTTTTGCCCAAATTAGTTTTCGTTTTCTTTGTTGGTTTTGTTATTTATTTCCGGATCTTAAAAAAATTTGTTACAATTATTGAATCACATCCGATTTGGGGAATTCTACACAAATTGATTGATTGATTGAGTTCATTGATTATTCCTAGAAGCAATTGTTGAAAGAATTGAGTGGTAAAAGGCAGAGAGGTGAGCTTAATAGAGGGTAAAAGCCCTTGTGTGTGTTCCGAGTGACTTTTGGTGAGGCAGTAAAATAAAATTTTAATGTTAGGATGTCAGAAAGGGCAGAATCAAACTCAAGCCGACAAGGCAATAATAGCAATGCATCGGAGGATTTAGTGCTAAGGTTTGAGAGGGCATTTGGAGATGTGAGAGATAGGTTGGAGAAGCAGGAGGCTTGGATGAATAGATTAGATACATCGGTGGCTAATCTTAGTCGGGGGCATCGAGTGGACGTATCCAATGCCAGAGGACCGGATAGATGGGAGCCTAGGAGGGAAAGGGGAGAGGAGTAAGGATATGGGAGTGACATGGGCGAAGATGAATTTCACGGTGTTGTGATGGGAAGGATGAGAAATAGAGGCGATAGGTTCGACAGACGGGGTCGGAATGATCGCGGGGAGGAGTTGGATGGAAACTTGAGAAATATAAAAATGACAGTTTCTTCATTCAAAGGAAGGAGTGATCCCGAGGCATACCTAGAGTGGGAAAGGAAGGTTGAAATGATCTTCAAGTGTTATAACTACTCGGAGGAGAAAAAGGTGAAGTTAGCAGTTTTGGAGTTCAGTGACTATGCAATTTCATGGTGGGATCAAGTGATTACTTCACAACGTAGGAGTGGGGGAAGACCAATCAACACTTGGGAGGAATTGAAGTCATTGATGAGAAAGAGGTTTGTTCCCAGCCACTATTACCGAGACAACCATCAAAAACTGCAAGGTCTATATCAAGGGTCGAAAAGTGTAGAAGACTATCATAAGGAGATGGATATACTCATGATTAGGGCCAATGTGGTGGAGGATCAGGAGGCTACCATGACACGATTCTTGAATGGGTTGAATAGGAAATTGCCAATGTAGTGGAGTTGCAACATTATGTGAAGTTGGAAGACATGTTGCATGTGGCTATGAAGGTAGAGAGACAGCTGAAGAGGAAAGGGGCAGCTACGAAGCCGTTAGGAATTTCGAGTGTTAATCCATCTTGGAAGCCAGGGTGGAACAACAATAACAAAGATGATAAAGCTGCACCTAAAGGTAGGAATGAGTGGCAGAAAGAGAAAGAAGAAAGTACTAGCAAAACAGCACCCAAAACAGATTCACAACCATCAAGACATTAAGTATTTCAGATGCTTGGGGTTAGGGCACATTGCTTCTCAATGCCCAAATAAACGGGTAATGGTTTTGTTGGATAATAGAGAGGTGGTGAGTGAAAGTGAAGGAGAGTTTGAGGACATGCCTGCATTGGAGGACGTTGAAGAAGAAGAAAATTTGGAGTTTGCTGTTGGGGAATCGTTAGTGTCAAGGAGAGCTCTTAACACTCAAGTCAAAGTGGATGATTCGGAGCAACAGTGAGAAAATATATTCCATACACGTTATTACGTCAACGATAAGGTATGTAGTATGATTATTAATGGTGGGAGTTGCCCGAATGTAGCTAGCACAAGTTTAGTTGAGAAATTAGGACTAGCATTGTTAAGATACCCTAGGCCTTATAAGTTGCAATGGTTGAATGAAAGTGGGGAAGTTAGGGTGAATAAAAGAGTTTTAATTAATTTCTCAATTGGGAGTTATAGTGACAAAGTAGTATGTGATGTGGTGTCTATGCATGTGGGTCATATCTTGTTAGGAAGACTATGGCAATATGGTAGAAAGGTCACACATGATGGATATAGGAATTGTTATAGCTTTGTCAAGGATAGGAAGACTATTACTCTTGCGTTATTAACACCGGCACAAGTGTATGAGATCAAATCAAGCTGAAAGGTGAGGAAGACGAGAGAATAAGAGAGTCAGGAAAAAGGAGAGGCAATAGTGAAACCATCAATAAGAGAGAAAATAGTGAGGTGGCTGAGAGTGGAGAAAAGAGAGAGAAGCCACATGAGTGGAGAGAAAAGAGTCAGTTGAGAGGAGAGAAAAAGAGTCAGCTGAGCGGAGAGAAAAGCCAAAGGTCAACTTCTATGCAAAAGAGAGTAAGTTGAAAAAGGCTATGAACGATAATAGGCAAATGATATTGTTAGTGTACAAGGAGTCCCTCCTCAATTTTGAGGATTCTAACACATCCCTCCCTAGTTTGGTTAAGTCTTTATTGTATGAGTTTGACGATGTGTTTCCTGAGGAGATGCCAAGTGGATTGCCACCAATCAGAGGCATCGAGCACCAGATTGACTTTGTACCTGGAGCTGTCATACCGAATCGACCAGCTTACCGAAGCAATCCTGAGGAGACGAAGGAGCTTCAAAAGTAAGTGGAGGAGTTGATGAGCAAAGGTTATGTCAGGGAGAGCTTGAGTCCATGTGCTGTACCTATTTTGCTGGTGCCTAAGAAGGACGGGACTTGGAGAATGTGCGTGGATTGCTGAGCTATCAACAATATTATGGTAAAGTATCGTCACCCAATACCTAGGCTAGATGATATGCTTGATGATTTGCGTAGTGCTTGCATTTTTAGTAAGATTGATCTTAAGAGTGAGTATCATCAAATTCACATGCAGAAGGGTGATGAATGGAAAACGGCATTTAAGACTAAGTATGGATTGTATGAATGGTTAGTTATGCTGTTTGGACTCACTAATGCACCGAGCATTTTTGTGCGTTTAATGAACCATGTTTTGCGTGCTTTTATTGGGAAATTTGTAGTAGTTTATTTTGATGACATCTTAATCTATAGTAAAAACTTAGATGAGCATTTAGAACATTTAAATTGTGTGCTTCTTGTGTTGCGAAAGGAACAACTGTATGCTAATTTCAAAAAGTACACGTTCTGCATGGATAAAGTTGTTTTCCTAGGATTTGTGGTTAGTGCTAACGGGGTGGAAATCGATGAAGAAAAAATAAAAGCTATTAAAGAATGGCCAACACCTAAGACTATAACTGAAGTTAGGAGTTTTCATGGATTGGCTATTTTTTATAGGTGATTTGTAAGAGATTTTAGCACCATCACCACACCGTTGACTGAAATAGTAAAGAAGAGTGTAGGTTTCCATTGGGAGAATCTCAAGAAATTGCATTTAACACAATTAAGGATAAGCTATGTAAAGCACCTGTTTTGGCATTACCAAATTTTGATAAAACATTCGATGTTGAGTGTGATACATCAGGAATAGGTATAAGAGCAGTGTTAATGCAGGAAAGGAGACCTATTGCTTACTTTAGCGAAAAGTTGAGTAGGGCAGCATTGAATTATCCGACATATGACAAGGAGCTGTATTTACTTGTTTGAGCATTGGAGACTTGGCAGCACTACTTATGGCCAAAGGAATTCGTGATACACACTGATCATGAATCTTTAAAACATTTGTGAGGTCAAGGTAAGTTGAACAAAAGACATGCGAGATGGGTGGAGTTTGTCGAGACATTTCCCTACGTCATCAAGTACAAACAAGGTAATGAAAATATAGTTGCTGATGCGTTGTCTCGAAGGTACGTGCTTTTAAATTCATTAAGTACTAAATTACTTGATTTCGAACATATTAAGGGCATGTATGAATCTTACTATGATTTTCCTAGTATTTATGCTTCATGTGATAAAGGTGCATTTGATAAATTCTATAGGCATGAAGGATATTTGTTTAGGGAATATAAGTTGTGCATTCCTAATTATTCTTTACGTGAATTATTGATAAGGGAAGCATATGGGGGTGGTTTAATGGTACACTTCGGGATTCAAAAGACTTTATGTTAGGGGAACATTTTTATTGGCCTAAAATACGACATGACGTAGAACAAATATGTGGAAAGTGCATAACATGTAAAAAGGTTAAGTCTAAGGTTCAACCCCATGGTTTGTATACTCCTTTACCTGTACCTAGTAAACCTTGGGTAGACATATCTATGGACTTTGTGTTAGGTTTGCCTAGGACAAAAAGGGGTCGGAATTCAATATTTGTAGTGGTCGATAGGTTTAGTAAGATGGCGCACTTCATACCATGTCATAAAACTAACGATACTACTAACATTGCAGACTTATTCTTTAGGAAAATAGTACATTTACATGGAGTATCTAAAAGTATATTGTTTGATAGGGACGTGAAGTTTTTGAGTCATTTTTGACGTGCTCTATGGAGTAAGTTAGGAACTAAGTTATTATTTTCTACAACTTGTCACCCACAAACAGATGGACAAACTGAGGTAGTTAATCGAACTATGACTCAACTACTTAGGACAGTAATCAATAAAAATCTGAAATCATGAGAAGAGTGTTTACCGTTTATAGAGTTTGCATATAATCGAGCTACACATTCTACTACTTCGTTTTCTCCTTTTGAAATTGTTTATAATTTTAATCCACTAACACCTATGGATTTAATGTCTTTCCTGTGCATGAACGAGGTAACTTGGATGGGAAACAAAAAGTTGAGATGGTGAAAACACTCCATGAAAAGGTCAGGATGCAAATCAAAGAGAAAGGAAAGCTGATTGCATCAAAAGCAAATAAAGGAAGAAGATGCGTTGCATTTGAGCCTGGAGATTGGGTCTGGGTGCATTTCAGAAAAGAGCGTTTTCCAGAACAGAGGAAGTCAAAATTGCAACCCCAAGGCGATGGATCGTTTCAAATCATCGAGAGGATCAATGACAATGCATACGAAGTGGATTTACCTGGTGAGTATAATGTTTCAACTACTTTTAATGTATCTGATCTCTCTCTGTTTGATGTAGGTTCAGATTCGAGGACGAATCCTTTTGAAGAGGGAGGGGATGATATGATTCAGGAGTCGAACCCGACGAAGGCAAGTGCGAGACGAGACCCATTGATAGTCGATGGTGGACCAATGACGCGATCAAGGACAAAGCGAGTGAAACAAGCGATGTGATTGCCCATTCAAGAAACCATTGATGGAACCATGATCGGGACTCAAAATGGAGCAACTTTCATGTTCGGGTCGAAGGTCGAATCGACTTGGATCAATTTGTTAACAAGTGACGAAAGCGGAGGCAGAAAACAACACCATGCAGCCGCACAGGCAAAACTCCATGTGGCCGCACACATGCATACCGAAAATAAAAATTATTTTTTTTGTTGAACCATGCGACCGCATGGTGTAAATTCATGCGACCGCATAAGCCAAAAAATTGGTGAATTTTCTATTTTTGGCTGAATTTCCTAGTTTCGATAGAATTCTTATGAAATCAAATTATTACCATAATTTGATGGTTTTGGACGTTTTTATTTATTAGTATAAATAGAAGATTACTTTTCAGTGTAACAACTTTTGAACTTTTGACTTTTGAATTAATATTATAGAGAGAGAAATTTATTCTTTCAATTTATTGTTCTTCTTGAACAATTTTGGAACTTATCAAGAATCAACTTCTTGTGGCGTTCTAATCAATCGGATTGTGGGTTCTTTCAATTGTAATCAAGGGGTTTTAGGTTCTTCGCTAATCTATGGTTTCTTGGTTCAATTCTTGGGGTTCAAGATCTAAAATCGGGTTAGTATTGGCGTTCTTGGGTTCCGCATCAATCTCGTTGTGGGTTTCGTAGTTTCCATTGCTACGGGGTTCGCATCAGCAAGGAATGATGAAACTTCAGAGGCAACTAAGACCTCTACCAATGTGAACGATGATTCAAGTGATCCCTTTTTTTAAGTCCAATTGGAATTGTACTTGTGATTAGCTTTATTCGTATCCATAATCTAATTATTTGAGTTGTAATATAAGTCAAAAGAGTCTCCAAAATATAGGTTATTTGAGTTATAATTAGAGTCAAAAGAGCTGTGATAAGAGGATTTGAAGACAATTTAAGAAGATCAAGAAATGGACCTATAGGCACTAACAAACCGCTGGCTTTCCCATTCAAGCGCCGCAACGCAAATTGAAGCAGAACCCTAATGCTAGCTTGGCACTAACTTGATGCTAGCGTGGCGCTAGCTTGATGCTCAAGCATTGTATATATCTAAGTAAATCCTATTTTGATTAAATAGCTTATTTTCTTATCCTTATTCACACAAACACTTCATATTATAAATATCTAAACCTAGATCATCATAAAGATGTGTTGAATCATTCTTCCATTATAGAGAACACATTATTGAAGATCAAAAAATATATTCAAAGTTCTCTTGATTCAGCCCTTTCATTGATTATTCATAAATTCATCTAACACATTATTTGGCTGATTGAGCTATATTTTTTTACATCCAACCTAAGATCAAAACATATTAAGAACCTTTGATCAAATGCCAAAACCAAGCTCTATCTTTGCCAATTAATCTTCAAAGTTCTAGAGTTTTGAGAAAAGGAGCTTGGAGTTCTAGCATTGAAAAAGTGGCCCAGGGTCTTTGGAAGTGTCAACCAATGGAGTTTCTCGGTGATTTTAAAGTTAGGTATTCAGAGTCAGCTAAGATTTAACAGTATCTAAACTAGTTGTGAGTTAACTTTTCCAGTAGATTGTTATTGGCTTGGTGGTTGGAGTTTTTGATTGACACAATTAGTCCCGAATCACCATAGTGGATCGAAAACGTGACGTGCACCGATGATAGATGCTAACTAGATGTCAAATCTATCACCAAGGCTGACTATGAGTTACTTCAAAAAATGTATCAAAATCAAATGCTATGTAAAATATAATGCAATAGGCCAAAATTATTTATTTCGTGCTTCATCGATATGAGTCATAATACTCAGCATGTCATGTCGCTCTCATTCCGAAATTATTAGGCTCTTCCAGCTAAAAAGAATCAATTGCTACCTGTAGGAAAATTACGAAAAAATATATGAGTTGATAACTCAGCGAGTGGAGAAGTTCGAAAATATTATACTTTTTCAATTTTACACTTTTATCGAAAAACAAATTCATATCATTAAATAACTTGCAAGATAACATTATATAATTATAGCCAAAACGTGAGACATTCACATATGTGGTAAATTATCATCTCAAGTTATGATATGAACATAGCTTGATAATCATGATATAATCTTATCATATAAAATGTACTGAAAATCCACCAAAAATGTACTCTTTGACTAAATTCTGTAATCCGCCACTCGAGCTAAGAACTTTCGTCACAGGTCTTTGGCCCCTTCCGTGAACGAAAGCCGGTCTCAAGACCTCTAGTAATCAATTCTAGAACATGGCCAATGCCCCTCTGTGAACTATATGTACACGATTAAGACTGTGTCAGGTCAAGACCCCTCCGTATAGGATAGAACAAGGCCAAGGCCCCTCTGTGAACTAAAAGAAGTATATAATCATTGGCACTTTTCTGGCCGATCTCAATATTACATGTCTCACATACCAAACAAATCTCAATATCACATGTCTTACATACCAAGTTACAAATATGCCATAAATGATCTTTGAGATTCCACATGTATCATAATAAAAGAGATTACCATAATAATCATATAATCGAATACATAATTGTACATACTTTGATAATATATTTAATTTATAAATACTTTAAAAATAGTTATATTTTTTTCACTCACAGAACTATGTTGCCAAAATCAACTTAGTTGGTAAGATGTCTCGATATCCGTATCGTCGCCTGAAATATGGTATAATTTTTAAATTAACAATTAACTATTTTAAGAAATCTCAATAATTAAATAGGCAATACCCAAACTTAATTATTTCACGTTTAGGCGATTTTTACAGTCTTTTTAATCACTAAAACTAGTTTTTCTTTCACTTTACTCAATTTCCTAATTTATTATACTTAACTCCTTCAATAAAATTGAATTTAGTCTAAAAATCTAACAACTATAAAATTAAACATAGCTTGGCAATAAGTAAATTTTTACTTATCTTTAAAAATTGAGAAATTCAAGTCTAATAGTAAAGATCTCTTATTTTTTAACAACTTGGAAAAAAATTTCTATTTTTTCTCCTTTCTTCCTCCACTTTTTTTTTCCTTTCTGTATCTCGATTTCTATGGGTGTATATCTGTTTTTGTATGTGAATGGACTTATATATAAGTAAGATTAGGATGAAATGGATTGGTTAATATTTAAAACTTAACCACAGCCTCACTTTTCCACTTTTGTTTTCTTTTCATCCCCCCCCCCGCCCCCCGGTCTTTTTTCTTTTTATTCTGGCTTGACAATGTTGACTTTTCTTTCTTTTTAAAAAAAAAAAACTAAATTAAGGTATTACATTTCTTTGTGATCATATTTTGTGTTCTTATTTATTTACTACTTTTGATCTATTATGATTGTTCATACATAGGATTAAACTGGATTTATTAACTTAGTCATCTTTAAACAATTTATAAGTGACTTTTTACTTTTTATTGTATAATTTCGTACGTTGGGTCAAATAAACAATAATTTGAACTTTCAATTTTATCTCCATTATTTTGATTAACTAGGTTTGGTTATTGTAACTCAACAATTAACACAGGACCATTATCCTCTTTGGAGTCATGCCATGTTCATGGCTCTTATCACAAAGAACAAGGATGATTTATGGACGGATCCATTTCAATACCGTCAGAAGCATCCACTAGGGAACACAAGCAATGGACTCTCTACAATTTTTTTTTTTTTTTTTCGTTTCAATTTTTTTTTTTTTTTTTTTTTTTTGTCAAGGGTTAAATCCTCAACACCATTTTACTAAACATAGCCCAAATGTGTTGTACAATGACAGTGCCTTCAAGATTTGGTGATAATTAAAAAAACATTCCTTGCATGCAAACAGTGTGTACCTTTTTCATGTTGGATAGGAGATTCATTACTTTCAAGGAAACATAGGCATTGATGAAAACTACACAAATTTAAAAGGGTTATGGAATGCACGCGATGCTCTAAGTCTTCTTCTACCTTGTCATGGAGACATGGCAAAAGAACTTGCAGGACTACAAACAAATACAATGTACTATTCGATTCCTCATGAGATTCGACCTCATTTACATTGGAGCTCGAGGGCAGATCTTACTTATAGATCCCTTGCCACCTACGAACAAGGTATTTCTCTCATTATTCTAGATGAAAAACAACGAAATATCTCTTAGTAGGAAAATACTCAAATACGACTGCTTTTGCTGTAAAAAAAGGGCCACCAAGTTCTTCTGGAATTACTCACAATTCACATCTTAAATGTGATCGTTGCAACTTTGTTGGACATACAATTGAGAATTGCTGACAACATCTTCAGTGTGATCATTGTGGATATAAGGGCCGTATCATCAACGTCAACCACATAATTAAGAGAGCAAATGCTTAAGGGGATAAGAGAAATCTCTCAAAATCTTTCTCCTAAGCTCATCACGCGGATTTCAAATTTGACAAAGCTGAAATGACCCATTCCTCTTATAGTCTATCCGCTAATCAATATTATGATATACTTGAACTCGTTAATCAAACAAAATCCGTTAGTGTTGCCAATTAAGTGTCAATAGAGAGCAATCTTTCAGGTATTCCTACTTGCTATCATGTATTTGGTAAGGATATTCGATGGATCTTTGATATTGGAGCCACTGATCACATGTTTAGTTCATCTCAATTTTCACCACTAGCATACCTGTCACCAATCGTTATTGTTGGGTTTTTGATACCCAATAAATCCCGGGCTATGATGTTAACGTGGGTTAATATTATTTCATAGGCATAGGCCGATGAATGAAATAAGTCCAACAACCAAGTCCATGAGCTACACCCGGCCCAATTGTATTCCTTATGGATGGCTTGAATCTTGGCCCGTTTACCCCTTTAATGGCCCAACTTAAAGCCTAACCCTAGAGTATATATATGAATATAACCCTAGCCTCTTTGTGATGATGATTGAGTGATTTTGAGAGAAGAAACAAGAGAATCCCGGCTGCCCCCTTTTGTGTGAGAAAAAGGGTGTCCAGAAGTGTCCAGAACGCTGGTATAACGTGTGCAATTGCTGGTTCTTTCATAGTATACCTTTGTGGTGTCTTCTCCTAGCCTTTGTGGCCATAAATCATCATCCCTTCTTGTCCTACGTGGGTAAGATTGTATAGCAACCAAGGTGAATCAATTGGTTGGGGTTTGGAGCCGTTTGGATTGGTTGTTGGTAGAGAAAGGTACGTTGGACTGAGCCTGGAAAACCACTATTTGAAGATCCTTTAGAGAGAGCTTCCGCAACAATTGGTATCAGAGCTTCAAGGTGAAGGTTTTGGCTCGAAAAATCTACCAGAAATCGTCCAAAAAATCGGCAGAAACGAGGCAGAAATCAGATCGAAAAACTGTCCAAAAAACTGTTAAAAATCAGCCATTGTTTTGGTGTTTTCTGACCAATCCAGAAGGAGTTTGGTGAAAAGGAGGCCGGATTCGTGATCTGCAGGTGGAGGCGGTGCTGCGTGACCGGCGCGTGTGGGAGACGGACGCCGACGGAGGCGGCGCGTGGCTTCTCCGGCGTGGCGTGTGTGTGCGCGTGCGGCAGTTTCTGGGGAAGCTTCCTTCAGACAGTTTGTTCCTTGTATTATTTCTAACATTTTTCGTGTTGGAAGTTTTCTGTTTCAGGGTACGCAGAAGAATCTGGACAGCGTTGTTCTTCGGACGTTCGGGACTCGATTGTGATTTTTTGGTTGCTGCAGTTTCCAGAGACTTTAGGACAAATAGTGGTGGTCCTAAAGTGATAAATTCGCAACTCTCATAATTTACGGACTCAGATAGTCCGCTCTGGTATATTGGCTTAACTTATTTTTTAAATTTCAGCATTAGCAGATCATCGTGTGGGGTGATCGTTAGGATTGGGGGTTGTTATTGCTTGGCAACCATTGCTTGTGCTAGAAAATTTAGGAATTATTTGCTCTGTTTGTGAAGTGTTGAGTTTTGATTGCAAGTTGGTAGTTGATTTTGTGCTTTACCTGTCATATAGTCACTGTGTGAGGCTTGTTGCGTGGAAATTCAAACTTTTGTTTACATACCTTCGTGTTGCATTGATTTTCCTGTTAGAATACCTGGACTTGACCCGTTCGAACATTCCCTTGATCTAAGATCGTGAATCTTACGAAACCCTGGGAATCTAGAACGGTGTATATTGCGGCCGTAGGATAACTTTGTGTGACCTATCTGTGCTTTTGGTTGTTCTAGTTTTTTAAAAATGTCTTTACGCTTTGAAGTTGGAATTTTTAATGGGAAAGGGGATTTTTCAATTTGGCAACAAAAGATGAAGGGTATTTTGGTCCAACAAAAAGTTTCAAAGGCCATAGATGACAAATTTCCTGGAAATTTAACAGAAGCACAAAAAGAAGAGTATGATGAACTTGCATACACTTCAATTATTTTACACCTATCTGATACTGTTTTGAGAAAAGTAGGAAAATTGGAGTCTACAAAACAACTTTGGGAAAAGTTGGAGGACTTATATTTGCTTAAGTCAACTCCTAATAAATTGTACTTGCTTGAACGATTTGTCAGCTTTAAAATGGATCCTTCAAAGGATCTTGATGATAATCTGGATGTCTTTAACAAATTAGTTCAAGACATCGTTAACTGTGATGAAGAGGTATCTGAAACGTATAAGGCTATTATCTTGCTTAATTCCATGCCTGATTCATATAGGGAAGTTAAGAATGCAATTAAGTATGGTAGGGATACCTTAACACCCGAGATTGTCATAGACTCACTTAGGAGTAAGGAGATGGAGATTAAGGCTGAAAAAGAGGATAAGAGGAGTGGCGAGTTACATATGATGAGGAGTAGGATGAAGCTTAAGCAAATGAATTTGGGTAGAACTCAAGATGGTAGTGATTCGAGTAGTGACTCGAGTGAGGAGGGTAGTAAGAAGAAGGGCAAGGGACGAGACAAGTCTAGTGGTAAAAGGTGTTACAGTTGTGGTAAGTCTGGACACTTTATTAGAGACTGTCCCAAGAAGAAAGATAAGCTGAAGGGAAAGATGAGAGGTGAGACGAATTTGGTTGAGGGGTCGAGTTATGACCCCAGTGAGGTTTATTGAGTGTAAACCTAGTCACTGCATATGCATCTGTGTGTGATCCTTTCTGCATGTGTGTGATTGTCTAAATTTTGTTGCATAATTATCTGCTACATTTCAATGTGTTTGATATGTGCATTTGCATGAATTTGAGACATTAGGATTACTTGGTGTAATTGCTTGCATGCATATTGAGTTACGATGCATTAGCAGTGTGTTGTGTGTCTTTTGGTGAGGTGGAGTATAGATGCCTAAGGGTACATGGTGGTTTGTACCGAGGGATGTAGAGTGTGACATTTGGATCACGAGTGGAGATGTGATCAAATGTCTAGGATCCTTTATCTGGAAAGAGACCCTGATCAGGTGGAGTGTAAGAGAGACACTTCTATCACTTCTATTAGGTGGAGACCCATTATCCACGTAGGTTGGGAGAAGTGATGTGGAGATAGAGGATTATCCCGTGGACTTAGGATCTATTGTGACTCACCAGTTAGACATGAGTTGAGTGATCTGTCTAGTGAGCGTGGTGGGCGATGAGAGGAGATATGTGTTCTCGAGGTGTGAGCAACACGGAATGGGATAGGATAAGTGTGGTGAGATCCTTTCTTAGGGTCATTTATGCATGTGTTGCATATGTGGTTGACCGTGGTTTGATTGACTTGGTGTTAATCTATGGTTCTATGTGAACATGTTTCTGAAAAGATCTATGTGTGTTATCCTATAGTATATCGTCATCGTATATGTAGTTGCTCTTGATTGTTCACTGTTAAATATTTGCTTCTACTTGGGTGTTTTTAGACCTTAGCCCAGTGAGTACATGGAGCAGGTATGTGTGGTTGACCGTGGTTTGATTGACTTGGTGTTAATCTATGGTTCTATGTGAACATGTTTCTGAAAAGATCTATGTGTGTTATTCTATAGTATATCGTCATCGCATGTGTAGTTGCTCTTGATTGTTCACTGTTAAATATTTGCTTCTATTTGGGTGTTTTTTGACCTTAGCCCCAGTGAGTACATGGAGCAGGTATGGTATGTGTTTCAAGTTGGAAGCACGAGGTAAGGTCTGTGATCCAATTTTATTGGCTACCTTGATTATGCAAGTGTTAACTGTGTGTTTTGATTGCTTGCAGATTTATTGGGCATCAAGGTGGAGATTTGTTGGGTTTTTGATACCCAATAAATCCCGGGCTATGATGTTAACGTGGGTTAATATTATTTCATAGGCATAGGCCGATGAATGAAATAAGTCCAACAACCAAGTCCATGAGCTACACCCGGCCCAATTGTATTCCTTATGGATGGCTTGAATCTTGACCTGTTTACCCCTTTAATGGCCCAACTTAAAGCCTAACCCTAGAGTATATATATGAATATAACCCTAGCCTCTTTGTGATGATGATTGAGTGATTTTGAGAGAAGAAACAAGATAATCCCGGCTGCCCCCTTTTGTGTGAGAAAAAGGGTGTCCAGAAGTGTCCAGAACGCTGGTATAACGTGTGCAATTGCTGGTTCTTTCATAGTATACCTTTGTGGTGTCTTCTCCTAGCCTTTGTGGCCATAAATCATCATCCCTTCTTGTCCTACGTGGGTAAGATTGTATAGCAACCAAGGTGAATCAATTGGTTGGGGTTTGGAGCCGTTTGGATTGGTTGTTGGTAGAGAAAGGTACGTTGGACTAAATCTGGAAAACCACCATTTGAAGATCCTTTAGAGAGAGCTTCCGCAACAGTTATGTCTATTTGCCAAACCATGCTCTTGCCCAAGCAACACATATAAAGACAATCCATTTACTAAATTGGTTTTTTATAATGTGCTTTGTGTTCCTTCATTTAAATTTAATTTGATATCTGTATTCAAATTGACTCATGTTACGCAACCTTTACTAGCAACCTTTGTTTTATGCAGGACAAACATTCGAGGAAGATGATTGGGACAGGAACTAAGCAAGCTGGGCTCGATTACTTGGATACTTCAAAGTATGGTAGGTATCATGTCTTTGTTGCCCCTGCCACTTATACAATCATCATCTTTGGTATCAACGTTATACCTCTCCAATAAAAGCATGCAAGTTATTTATTTGTGTTCAAATTATGTTAAATCTCTTTTGTCCACGATTATTCTATTTGTTCACTTGCTAAACAAACTAGGCAAGGTTTTCCTTCCAGTTCTATTAATGCAAAAATGTTGTTTTAAGTTAATTCATGTTGATATTTGGGGTGGTTATCATGTTCTAACTTTACAAGGGGCAAAGCATTTCCTTACTATCATAGACGATTTTCTTTGATGAACATGGATTTATCTCTTGATTACAAAATCTGAAGCTAGAAATTTTTTTACTTACGTTTATAAACCTTGTTGAAACCTAATTCAATTCTCGCATTAAAATCATTATTAGTGATAATAGCCTAGAATTTTCCATTCCAAACACATACCATACTTAAGGGATTATTCACAAACTAGTTGTGTCTCAAATCCACAACAAAATAAAGTTGTAACACAAATATCAAGATCTACTCAATGAAACCCATGCCTTACTTTTCCAAGCCAACCTTCCCAAAACCTTTTGGGGTGATGCTATCCTTACTACCACTTACCTAGTTAAGTATACCTCAACCCTTGTCCATCGTAGCAAAACACCATTTGAGGTACTCTTTCATAAACACCCACTTATGATCATTTATGTGTTTTTGGTTGCTATGCTTTGCCTCTACCCATTATCACAAAACAAGCAAATTTGATGCACATTCTCTTCGTTACATCTTCCTTGGTTTTCTTTATGGTACCAAAGGTTATCGGGTATATGATTTAGCTATCGAAAAGATTTTCATTTTCGAGATGTGAAAAAACATGTTTTCCCTTATGTTTCCACTGCTCGTATATCCATACACCTATCACACTCAACTTTTTGGAACCAACCAATGTAGCTATTTTCCTACTGCAACACCTACATTTCCTATCACGGCATTAGCAAAATCCAAAGCCACGAATCGTAGAGCCAACTTATTCTATCGTGGTGTCATCAGCTCTGTACATTCCATATCCAATATCACCTATTGTGTCAACACCTTTGCTTATCGCGACACTTTCAGACCTAATTCTTCCCGTTGTAATGCTAATTTCTATACATCACTGAAGAATTCAATAAACTAAAAAAGAACACAAAGAATTATGTGGTTCGGTGCTAGTATAGCAACCTACATTTACGGGAGAAGAGAGAGCTTGTATATTATTCACTTATGTTTAGAAATTACAATGAAACATCTATAATCGCATCTCATCAAGGTTGCCTTATTAAGGATGAGGCAATCAAGAAAAGAGAATAACGAATTATGAAAATCTTCTAAAACTTGATTGCGCCATAATATTCTCTAATATTAGCAAATCCTTCAAATATCATCAAATATCTCTCTTGTCCAACAGTCCCAGCAACCAAACATCTTCTTTTCATGATGTCATGACCTTAGATAGTGCAAACTGCAAATGGCTTGGCTCCTCATCTGATTCTCCTACACTCGACACTCAAATTTAGTAACCCACACGAATACCCCAGCTACCTTGAATAGTATCATGTTGAAGCTTCTTTGCCCACTCTTTACCTATCATTGTTTCACTTGGTGTTGAATGCTTCCAAAGGTATAACTCATCCCTTATATCATGTTCGTAATTATGCTAGACTTTCTCCTATCCATTATACTTTCACTACTTCTGTTTTAGCTATCAAAAAACCTATCTTCGTTTCTAGGCTATCTAAAATCCAAAATGGTGTCTTGCCATAAATGAAGAACTTTGTGCTCTCCAAGATAATGGCACTTGATCTCTCTTACCCTTGCCTTCAAACAAAAAACTTGTGCATTGTAAATAGGTCTACAAGATCAAATTCAACCCTGATGGCACTGTTGAGCTCCATAAAGCATGCTCAGTTGTGAAAGTTTATAGTCGGATTGAAGGCTTTTATTATCATGAGACTATTGCCCGCATTGCCAAGCTTGTTTGCTAGATGCCTACCCCTTGCTGTTATATTTTCCATGATTAGTGCCTTTGAGAATTGGATGTTAGCCATGCTTTCCTACAAGGTGATCTTAAGGAAGAAGTCTACATGTCACTATCTCCTAATTTTGAACGAAAGAGAGAGACACATGTATGTAAGCTTAGCAAATTTTTGTATGGTCTTAAATAAGCTTTTCGTCAATGGTTTGCAAAGCTATCAAAAGGCCTCAACCTTGCACACTTTCATCCAATGCCATTGTACTCCCTTTACTACTCTTTTTGTCTATGTGGATGACTTCATTCTGGTAGGCAATAATCTCCAAAAAATTGAAGGAATTAAAGCTCATCTTATGTAGAAATTTAAGATTAAGGATCTTGGTAACTTGAATTATTTTGTGGGAATAGAGATACCTCGATCCAAAGAGGAGATGTTATTTCAAAAAGAAAATATGCACTTGAAATATTAGAAAATATGGGGTACTTAGTAGTGAGGCCTACCAATTCTCCAATTGAGGAGAATTTATCTTTTAGTAAGGAAGAGGGCAATTACATTGAAAATCCCTCTTCTTATTGAAGACTTGTTGAGCGATTGATTTAATTGACTATTACAAGCCTGGATCTGGTTTATGCCATTCATATTCTCTATCAATTTATGGAAAAGCCTCAAATTGCACACTTAGAAGTGGCACAATGAGTTCTACATTACATTAAGAATACACTTGAACAAGGATCTTTCTCTCATCCACAAGTTCATTGTTTTTGAATGCTTTTTGTGATGCGGAATGGGCCTGATGTCGAGACACACGAAAGTCAACCAAAGGCTATTGTGTTTCTATTCGGCATCCCCTCATTTCTCGAAAAATCAAGAAACAAGCAATGGTCTCCTGCTCAAGTACAAAGGCAGAATATCGTTCCACGGCAGCTGTTTATTGTGAGGTCACCTGGCGCCAAAACATTTTAATGCTCTTCGAATAGAGCATTCACAATCAATTTAGCTATTTTATTATAGTCAAGCTGCTCTACATATAGCTTTCAATCCAATTTTTCATGAACTAAAAAAACACATAAATATTGATTGCCACCATAATTGAAAAACGATTCAAGCTGGGGTAGTCAAAACATATCATATATCAACATCAAAACAACCAACAGACATCATCACTAAATCATTGGGTGTGCCACTATTTTCAAAACTCATCAGTAATTTAAGATGATTAACATCATCTATTCCAACTTAAGGAAGAGTGTTAGACCATATTAAAGAAAAATAAATCTTATTTATTTCAATACTATCAAACTCATGTTACTTTTAAAATTGTTAAAATTCGTAAAATATTATTGTTGTTTAATTTCATTAATATTAAGGGTCGACATCATTTTGTGTTGGTTACGGTTCTTTATATTAAGGTTTTAGTGCCGGAGAAATTCTTATCGTTCATTAAATTAAACCAAATTCAATCTCTTGAGTCCTTTTTTTGTTGTTATTGTAATTTTCATGCGGTGACCGCTTGTTGTTCATTGCTTCGATTCGGTATGACAATGTTCCGTTGAAAAGATTTTTTTTGTGGTCGTTGTTAGTGTAGGTTGTTGTCGGGTCTATTGTTTTATACATCTTTATCAATTTGATAAAATAAAAATTTGGGATTCCATCTTAAACATCAATCTTATTAAGATCGGATGAGTAACTCAAATTCTTATATTTTATTTATTTGATTTATATTTATTAAGTATGAGATGCTTAATATGCCATGCTAGCTGATGAGAGAACATAAATCTTGAAATCTGTGCATTAATCTGAGTCTTAGTTTAATTGAATTGCTTATTATTGTTTAATGAACTCTAATATCATATTAAAATTTTATTTTTATTTCAAAAGGTAAAACTATATGTGTTGATTATTTATTTTATAGTTATTTGAGGTAAAATTCATATAATTCTGTGGTTTGCATGCAAGCTAAGCCGTAAGATTGAAAATCATCCTTGATTAGGTGAATTCGGAAAAGCAACTCTTCTTTAAGTTTTACCATTTTTTATGTTGGATTTTGTTATCGGGTGAAATTGCCTTCCCTACTCCAAGAGTTCTCTTTGAGCTCATTTATATCCACGCTTTCACTTTGAAAGTAGCATAAAATTTTGTTTATATAAAAATTCCTCAACCCAATTGTCAGAATAACCGTTGTTAGGTGACTAGCCTGGAATGCTTACAAAGTTGTTAGACCTATCATTGTTCTAATAGTAGCAAGCAATGATGGTCATCTTACTTTTCTGAGAAGGAAATTAGGTTGGATGATGCTTTTCTTCTAGCTTTGTTGTTGGGTACTCCTATGATGTTAAGAAATTGGTAATGGATCATTGCCCGAATCTACAAAGGAAAATACACAACTGCAAATGTTTTAAAAATAAAAAATTTTGAAAAAAAAAATTTCAAAAATTAGGGAGTCATATTTTGAAACACCTGAAAAATGTGTGCGATCAATAATTTAATTAAACAAGTCACGGTCACAATTACACACAATTTATAATCACATACTAGAAGTGAAAAAGCACATTTTTGTAGGTTACAATTACATATTTAGTTACATATCACACATTTTAATAAGTCACAAATTATTTACCGTCACAAATTATCCAATTAACTTGTCCCATCCCACTCCACTCCATCCAGCGTTGACACCACTCAATTCATCATCGCCACCATAACATCTATTTATGTTCGAAATTACAAGTCTTGAAGATTTATTTACCAAATGAAGCAACAAGAGCAATTGAAGTGCTACACTATTTGAAGACATTGGATGTTTGTTTTCCAAATGCTTATATTGCTTACAAAATTTTGTTAACCGTACCGGTTACAGTTGCATCTGCGGAAAGAAGTTTCTCGAAATTGAAGTTGATCAAGACTTATCTCCGATCAACTATGTCACAAGAAAGATTGAACGGGTTGGCTATGTTATCAATAGAAAAAGAAATGGTTAAGCAGCTAAGTTATTCAGATTTGATTGATGTTTTTGCCTCTAAAACAGCAAGACGAATAGTATTTAACTAATTGTTTGAAATTTTTGGTTTGATGATTTATAATATAATCGTTTCTATGATATATTTCGTTATTGTTTTAATGTTAGTTTTTTAAGTTAGCAATAAGTCGCATAATACACCTTTGAATTTTGTCGATGGGAGGCCTAATTTTCATCATTCGCCTCAGGGCCCCGCAAACACAGGACCGGCTCTGCTTACTACCACTTACCTAGTTAAGTATACCTCAACCCTTATCCTTCGTAGCAAAACACCATTTGAGGTACTCTTTCATAAACACCCACTTATGATCATTTATGTGTTTTTGGTTGCTATGCTTTGCCTCTACCCATTATCACAAAACAAGCAAATTTGATGCACATTCTCTTCGTTACATCTTCCTTGGTTTTCTTTATGGTACCAAAGGTTATTGGGTATATGATTTAGCTATTGAAAAGATTTTCATTTTCGAGATGTGAAAAAACATGTTTTACCTTATGTTTCCACTGCTCGTATATCCATAAACCTATCACACCCAACTTTTTGGAACCAACCAATATAGCTATTTTCCTACTGCAACACCTACATTTCCTATCACAGCATTAGCAAAATCCAAAGCTACGAATCGTAGTGCCAACTTATTCTATCGTGGTGTCATCAGCTCTATACATTCCATATCCAATATCACCTATTGTGTCACCACCTTTGCTTATCGCGACACTTTCAGACCTAATTCATCCTGTTGTAATGCTAATTTCTATGCATCACTGAAGAATTCAATAAACTAAAAAAGAACTCAAAGAATTATGTGCTTCAACGCTAGTATAGCAACCTACATTTACGGGAGAAGAGAGAGCTTGTCTATTATTCACTTATGTTTAGACCTTACAATGAAACACATATAATCGCATCATGTCAAGGTTGCCTTATTAAGGATGAGGCAATCAAGAAAAGAGAATAATGAATTATGAAAGTCTTCCAAAACGTGATTGCCCCATAATATTCTCTAATATTAGTAAATCCTTCAAATATCATCGAATATCTCTGTTCTCCAACAGTCGCAGCAACCAAACATCTTCTTTTCATGATGTCATGACCTTAGATAGTGCAAACTGCAAATGGCTTGGCTCCTCATCTGATTCTCCTACACTCGACACTCAAATTTAGTGACCCACACGATACCCCAGCTACCTTGAATAGTATCATGTTGAAGCTTCTTTGCCCACTCTTTACCTATCATTGGTTCACTTGGTGTTGAATGTTTCCAAAGGTATAACTCATCCCTTATATCATGTTCTTAATTATGCTAGACTTTCTCCTATCCATCACTACTTCTGTTTTAGCTATCAAAAAACCTATCTTCGTTTCCAGGCTATCTAAAATCCTAAATGGTGTCTTGCCATAAATGAAGAACTTTGTGCTCTCCAAGATAATGGCACTTGATCTCTCTTACCCTTGCCTTCAAATAAAAAACTTGTGCATTGTAAATAGGTCTACAAGATCAAATTCAACCCTGATGGCACTATTGAGCTCCATAAAGCGTGCTCAGTTGTGAAAGTTTATAGTCGAATTGAAGGCTTTTATTATCATGAGACTATTGCCCCCATTGCCAAGCTTGTTTGCTAGATGCCTACTCCTTGCTTTTATATTTTCCATGATTACTGCCTTTGAGAATTGGATGTTAGCCATGCTTTCCTACGAGGTGATCTTAAGGAAGAAGTCTACATGTCACTATCTCCTAATTTCGAACGAAAGAGAGAGACACATGTATGCAAGCTTAGCAAATTTTTGTATGGTCTTAAATAAGCTTTTCATCAATGGTTTGCAAAGCTATCAAAAGCTCTCAACCTTGCACACTTTCATCCAATGCCATTGTACTCCCTTTACTACTCTCTTTGTCTATGTGGATGACTTCATTCTGGTAGGCAATAATCTCCAAAAAATTGAAGGAATTAAAGCTCATCTTATGTAGAAATTTAAGATTAAGGATCTTGGTAACTTGAATTATTTTGTGGGAATAGAGATACCTCGATCCAAAGAGGAGATGTTATTTCAAAAAGAAAATATGCACTTGAAATATTAGAAAATATGGGGTACTTAGTAGTGAGGCCTACCAATTCTCCAATTGAGGAGAATTTATCTTTTAGTAAGGAAGAGGGCAATTACATTGAAAATCCCTCTTCTTATTGAAGACTTGTTGAGCGATTGATTTAATTGACTATTACAAGCCTGGATCTGGTTTATGCCATTCATATTCTCTATCAATTTATTGAAAAGCCTCAAATTGCACACTTAGAAGTGGCACAATGAGTTATACATTACATTAAGAATACACTTGAACAAGGATCTTTCTCTCATCCACAAGTTCATTGTTTTTGAATGCTTTTTGTGATGCGGAATGGGCCTGATGTCGAGACACACGAAAGTCAACCAAAGGCTATTGTGTTTCTATTCGGCATCCCCTCATTTCTCGAAAAATCAAGAAACAAGCAATGGTCTCCTGCTCAAGTACAAAGGTAGAATATCGTTCCATGGCAGCTGTTTATTGTGAGGTCACCTGGCGCCAAAACATTTTAATGCTCTTCGAATAGAGCATTCACAATCAATTTAGCTATTTTATTATAGTCAAGCTGCTCTACATATAGCTTTCAATCCAATTTTTCAAGAACTGAAAAAACACATAAATATTGATTGCCACCATAATTGAAAAAAGATTCAAGCTGGGGTAGTCAAAACATATCATATATCAACATCAAAACAACCAACAGACATCTTCACAAAATCATTGGGTGTGCCACTATTTTCAAAATTCATCAGTAATTTAAGCTGATTAACATCATCTATTCCAACTTAAGGAAGAGTGTTAGACCATATTAAAGAAAAATAAATCTTATTTATTTCAATACTATCAAACACTTGTTACTTTTTAAATTGTTAAAATTCGTAAAATATTATTGTTGTTTAATTTCATTAATATTAAGGGTCGACATCATTTTGTGTTGGTTACGGTTCTTTATATTAAGGTTTTAGTGCCGGAGAAATTCTTATCGTTCATTAAATTAAACCAAATTCAATCTCTTGAGTCCTTTTTTTGTTGTTATTGTAATTTTCATGCGGTGACCGCTTGTTGTTCATTGCTTCGATTCGGTATGACAATGTTCCGTTGAAAAGATTTTTTTTTTTTTTTTTTTTTTTTTTTTTTTTTTTTGGATTGTTTTTTTTTTTGTTCCTTTTTTATTGGTACTGCTATTAGTTTGTTGCCTAGTTATCGTTGCTTCTTCAACAAAGTTGGCATCAGCATGGGTTTGTGTTGCCATGATTTACACAGTCGTGCTGTCATGGCTGAGTTTCATTTGGCCTCTTGTTTTGAGGTTTTGTGTAATGTGGTGGTCGTTGTTAGTGTAGGTTGTTGTCGGGTCTATTGTTTTATACATCTTTATCAATTTGATAAAATAAAAATTTGGGATTCCATCTTAAACATCAATCTTATTAAGATCGGATGAGTAACTCAAATTCTTATATTTTATTTATTTGATTTATATTTATTAAGTATGAAACGCTTAATATGCCATGCTAGATGATGAGAGAACATAAATCTTGAAATCTGTGCATTAATCTGAGTCTTAGTTTAATTGAATTGCTTATTATTGTTTAATGAACTCTAATATCATATTAAAATTTTATTTTTATTTCAAAAGGTAAAACTATATGTGTTGATTATTCATTTTATAGTTATTTGAGGTAAAATTCATATAATTCTGTGGTTTGCATGCAAGCTAAGCCGTAAGATTGAAAATCATCCTTGATTAGGTGAATTCGAAAAAGCAACCCTTCTTTAAGTTTTACCATTTTTTATGTTGGATTTTGTTATCGGGTGAAATTGCCTTCCCTATTCCAAGAGTTCTCTTTGAGCTCATTTATATCCACGCTTTCACTTTGAAAGTAGCATAAAATTTTGTTTATATAAAAATTCCTCAACCCAATTGTCAGAATAACCGTTGTTAGGTGACTAGCCTGGAATGCTTACAAAGTTGTTAGACCTATCATTGTTCTAATAGTAGCAAGCAATGATGGTCATCTTACTTTTCTGAGAAGGAAATTAGGTTGGATGATGCTTTTCTTCTAGCTTTGTTGTTGGGTACTCCTATGATGTTAAGAAATTGGTAATGGATCATTGCCCGAATCTACAAAGGAAAATACACAACTGCAAATGTTTTAAAAATAAAAAATTTTGAAAAAAAAAATTTCAAAAATTAGGGAGTCATATTTTGAAACACCTGAAAAATGTGTGCGATCAATAATTTAATTAAACAAGTCACGGTCACAATTACACACAATTTATAATCACATACTAGAAGTGAAAAAGCACATTTTTGTAGGTTACAATTACATATTTAGTTACATATCACACATTTTAATAAGTCACAAATTATTTACCGTCACAAATTATCCAATTAACTTGTCCCATCCCACTCCACTCCATCCAGCGTTGACACCACTCAATTCATCATCGCCACCATAACATCTTCACCTCAAATCCATCTCCACCACCACCACATTCACCTTTCCCTTCCCCTTCACCTTCAGTACACCTCAAATCCACTACCTAACTACAATAAATTACACATGCAGAAGCGCATACGTATCACAACCAGAACTAGATTTATTGATTGATGAAGATCCATGGCCGGAGTGATGGAGATGCCATGTGCGTAATTCATGATGATGGATCCATTGGCGGTGGCTGGATTCAAGGTTTTTGGGATTCACAATTTACGAATTTGGAAGCTTTCCTTGCAGATTTTGGAATGGTAGGGACTGTGTTTGGGAGGTGTGGTGGTTGGCAGTGGCAGCCGATGTTGGGGAGGGTAGGGCTATGGAGATGGTAGGGAGTTTTTGGGGTGAATGAGGGTCAGGGTTTATGCATAGAATAATTCTCCCCGTCCCGGGTCAGGGACGGGAGAAAGACAGGGGCACCACATGGTACCCCCCTATTGGAGGGGCGCCGGCCAGGGGCAGGCGCCCCTCCAATAGGGGGGCGCCATGTGGCGCCTTTGTCCCTGACCCTGTCCCTGACTCGGGACGAGGAGCAGGGTTCTTATGCATATAGTGGAGGGTGGGTATGGAATGAGGTGAGGTGAGAGGTTGGTACCTAATTTTTAAAAGAAAATTCATATTACCTTATAATTGCAATGAAAATTTGAAAAACGAGTGTACATTTTCCCAATTTGCGAATGGCAGAAAGAGTGCTAATTGCTTACGAAAATTAATGAATAATTTCCTTTTGTTTAGCAGAAATGATTGGAAATCAGAGATTAAAAGAGTTTAAATTCATTAATCGTTAACTCACACAGATTGTGAAGGTGATTTGCAAGTTTAAAAAAATATTAGAAGACAAAAATATGAATGCTAAAGTTATTTTTTAGTTATTGGAGTAAACAAACAAATAGAATTTTGGAAATTTCAGACTGTACTGTTTAAAACCAATTAATTTACAGCATACTTTTAACCTATTTTTAATTTAAAACTATTGCCTTTGTTTTTTGTTTACAAGTTTAACACAATTTTATTCCACTAATAACATTGTGTTGAAATTGGTGACAGCACGACGACGACAGTATATCGTAGTGTATTACAAGTGGTGGCAGTGGCGACAAGACAGATAGCGATGGTGGCAATGGCAACGATAGTGATAGAATGTGCAAAAACAATGTTTTGTTGCATGTGTTACGATTTTAATTTTAAAAAAAATAGAAAATTAAAGAATCGTGTAATAAAGAGCTAAACTGTGTTTTGAGAGAAAAAAATGTTGGGCATTATGTTGAAAATTAGTTTGTTATTTTACAGTATATGTGGAACTATTCCAATAAAATTTGACTTGGAGAAATGAAAAGGCGGAATTTCATAACAAAGAGATTGACTATGAACTATTTCAAAACTAAGAAGCAAGGTATAAAACTTCAAAAATCAAATACTAACTAAAATTTATTTATGAAATAATTAATTAAATATATTACGGTCACAATTATACAATTTATGGTCACAGTTACGTGATTAAATGTCACTATTTATTTTTTGATCACATGTCATGAAATTAATTAGTCACAAATTATTATTCGGTTACAAATCAAAAATTTTATAGGTCATAATGTATTCATCGGTCTCAGAATCAAGAATCTTAGGTTACAAATTATTTATCAGTCACAAATCACAAATTTTATAAGTCAAAATTTATTTAACAGTCATAGATTATCAAATTATTTAGTGACACATTATTTCTCGATCACTAACAAAATAAATTGTGAATCACAATCACAATTTTTAAAGCCACATATTATTTATTGATTATAAATTAACCAATTTATTTGTCACAATCAACCAAATAATCGGTCACATGCACATCATCCCATCCCATCCCATCCCATCCCATCCCACCCACGACCACTACAAAAAATTAGATTCAAAATAGTGTTATAGCACAACTAGACTGCGACTTCGTAGCAACCGCAATGCCACGCAACTACTACCACTACCACAACCACCACCAACACCAACATCATCATCAACTCACCATACCACCAAAAGCACCACCACCTTGACATCGTAGCCAACATCACAATCTCCACCAATCAAATGGCAATCACCAAAAGTTAGATACAAAAATCCCCAACAGCACCACCATCTCACTACATCCAATATCATAACAATCACTAACCAAGCACCCAAACACCAAAATTAGAGAACGTAAAAATTTTGTCGAGTAGTTACCTCATTATGGTCGAGCAAGGAGTGAAATGCTTGATCTCTTGAAGAGCCTGAGACCTCTTGTTCAATTCCAAACAATGTGTCTCTAATGACTCTGGCAATATAGCCTTGTAACTTTGGAAGGGATTTCCTCCTTAGGTCGCAGTGACAAGCTTTCTTCATCTCGTCCAATACTGAATTCAATTTCTTCAATAATCCCAATCTTCAATAGCTATTAAATTGTAAATCTCGTCCACTACTCATTGGCGATAAAGACGATGGCTGAAAATGAGGCACCGACTGCTGTAATGTTAGATAGAAAGATAGGTATCGTGAGAAGAGAGTGGAGCCGATTGTCGTATGTGAGAGAAAGAAATGGGTATCGAGAGATGTAGATAGAGAAATGAGAGGAAAGTAAATAAGGGCTGTGATGAATTTTGGTTGCATTATTAATATTAATTATTTAAATTAGTATTTGACTTTTGTATAAACAAACTTCATATTTGATTTTTGAAATTGGATCTTAAAATTCTGGTTTGATGTGATTACCACATGAAAAATATTTTAGTCAAAGGAAAATCCTTGACAGACTAAGCCCATTGAGTCCAAAACATGACTTTACATGGGCTGGGTGTCTTGGTCCACCCAAGACAACGTTAACCGGTCCTTGTGAGAGCTCAGTATTTTGTTGGTAAATGATTGTTTACTCATTTTCGATGAGAAGCCATTGCAAGTTGCTATTCGATTACCAATAAAGACTAAAGATTCTCGGTTGATAATTTCAAGATTCATTTATCAACATTTCATTTTATTCTTTATGTAAAAAATTCCGTACTTTGAATGTCGTACTATCTATAACCTTTCTATATATTTTCACATTGAGTGTATCTATTTTTACTTTTTTGTTTTAAAATAAATAGTCTTTGTAAGTTTTTTTTAAGCCTCCACCTAAATTCAGTGAGCGTATGGCGATGCCCTGATAATGTCTATTAATAAATCATGCAGTACAAAAAGTGGGACAGACAACCTTACCCGCAGCTTATATCATGCATAAGAGAAATTGAAATAACGACATTTGACTCAACTAACACCTAGATGGGACGAATAGGTGTTTTAAGTGGAATTTAATTAATCAATTAATAAAAGCAACAAATCACAGCTATTAATTAATTTAGATGAATTCACATGCATACTATTCTATGTTGAATTACCACGGCTAATAAATTATTGAAAAATAAATAACTCTAGAATATTTTTGAAGGAGAAAACCACTCACTGGACAAAAACTCAAGGGCCCAAGCTAGTAAGAATCACTATAAACGAATCAACTTTCAATATTATCAAACCCGACTAACTCTAGTACTCTCTGACCATCTGAGTGTAATCACCAAAGCCATCCCGAATTGTGTGCACATGCACCAATTAAGAAAAATAATTAATATCAAAACAAATCAATGAATTAAATGAAATCAATATAACGAACTTTGATCTAAGTCAACATCCACCATTGAAAATTTATAACCGGTCATTGATCCACAAATAATCATCAATTCACAATTTTAGCATTCATTGTGGAAAACAATTTTCCATTCAAAACGATTTCTTATTTCTCTTTAGTTTTAATTAATTAGAAACGAGCGATCCAATTAATCATAATTATCGAACAATCCCATACAAGCGCAAAGATTTAATTCAATAAACGTTTTATGAATTAGAGAAATCAATAAACTAGATAATTTAAGCACACGCGGTTGCATTTAACCTAGATATATATATATATATATTCTTCCTAAGATTTAATAAATTCCAAAGCAGCAAATTACTAATCCTAGTTACTTCACAAGTTAAATCAATCAAACAATTATGGATTTAAAATTTAACTTAGCTATAGATTGTAGAAAATAACAAACTAGTGTGCACCCTAGCAATTAAACTCAACAATCATAAAAATACATAGAAAAGAATATTTAATACCAAAGCATATGAATTAAACTAAGAAAACAAGATGGATTTCATAGGTATAATTGTTGTTCCAAGGCTTCATCTCCTTCGATCAAGTGAAGAGAAATGAGCAAAACAACTTCAATTCTAGAGCAAACAGAGAGAAAATTAGGTTTGGCGATGTTCTCTAGGATTTGGACAAGATTTGGGGTATATATATCATGTACAAGATTTGTTCCCATGAGTAGTTGAATGAAATTAGGAAACTAAAAATTGTGCCTCATAGATGAACCATGTGATCGAATGGTTCAAACGGTTGAGATCGTATAGAACAACTATTTTCAAGCCTCAAGTTCTCTGAAGCATGGTGTGCGATCGCATGGTTTTACTGCGTTCTCCGCTGGACAGCTTTTAGTATTTTCATCATAACTTTCTCTCATAATGTCTGATTGAGGTGATTCAAATTGTGTTGAAAAGATAACAAAAAGGACTAAAATTTCGCTAGAGATAGAATATTTCAAATTTGCAATTTTACTATGCCAAAAAGGGTTTAAAATAGAAGATAGAAATTTGAAGCGTAACTCTTTCGCTTGAAACTTATTGTGTGATAACGCTTTGACTATATTTCATCTCTCTGACTTCTGTCCTCATCCGATTGACCCCTAACACTCTTGAATCTTCATTCCATCATTTGTCTCATCTATGAATTATTTGCAACTTAGTCTTTGAACTTTCACTTGTTTCCATTTTGATCATTTCTTGCTCTTTTCTCCCAACTTTCACGGTTTCCATCCAATTGCAACATAAATCAAAATGTAAGAGTACTAAGTACATTTAGGTATTTTTAAATCACAAAAGTGCAAATATTAATGGATGAAAAAAATGGGATATCATGTCTTATCAATAGCTTTCCTAAGAAACTCGAACCTCAAACTATCAAACGGCTTAGTCAACAAGTCAGCTAATTGGTTTTCTATAGAGATGTGTTCAAGAGATACAACATAGATCTCTACAAGCTCTTGGATAAAGTAATGTCTAATATCAATATGTTTGGTCCGAAGATGTTGCATAGGATTTTTGAAATATTAATAGCACTTGTGTTATCACAGAATATAGTTGTAGTACCATGTTTAATCTCATAATCACTCAATATTTGTTACATCCAAAGCAGCTGAGTGCGATAACTTCTCAAAGCTATGTATTCAGTATTAGCCATGGATAAAGAGATGGAGTTTCATTTTTTACTCATCCAGACTACAAGATTAGAGCCAATAAAGAAATAGCCTCCCAATGTGCTCTTTCCATTGTCGGCATTCTCAGTCCAATTGGCATCGGAATAATCGTCAAGATCAATATTAGAATCTCAAAAGTACAAGATTCCATGATCTACAGTGCCATTTACATTTCAAATGATACACCTTACTGCACTCAAGTGAGGTTTTTTAGGACCAGCATAAAATCTCGCACATGCCATAACACTAAAAGCTATTTCAAGTCTACTGGTAGTAAGACAAAGTAAATTACCTATCATACTCCTATATAGTGTCTGATCAACACTCTTACCTATGGGATCATGACCTAACTTAACACTTGTATTCATGGGTATTCGAGTGTGTTTCTTGCTGTCTAGGTTAAATCTCTTTACAAGGTCTTCTGCATACTTTGATTGAGATATAAACAACCCATCATTAGTTTGCTTTATTTGGAAACCAAAAAAGTAATTTAATTTTTCAACTATGCTCATCTCAAATTCTTACTTCATGTATTTAGCAAATTCATGAGCAAGAGAGTCAATGAGAAAACTAAGGATGATATCATTGCCATAAATTTATGCTACAATGATGGTTTCTTCAATATGTTTTATGAATAAAGTTTTGTCTGCATCCCATTTGGAAAAATCACGTTCTACTAGGCATGTAGTGATTCTATCAGACCAAGCTCTAGGAGTTCGTTTAAGACTATATAAAGCTTTATTTAATTTGTAGACATAATGTGGAAATTTAGGGTCGATGAATCCTTTTGGTTGTTGAACATAAGCTTATTCTTGAAGTATTATATTTAAGAAGGCACTCTTGACATCCATTTAATATAACTTGAGCTTTAAAGTACAACCAACAACAAGAAAAATTCTACTGGACTCAAGATGAGCAACAAGGGCAAAAGTATCATCAAAGTCAACACCTCTAACATGAGTATATCACTGGGCAACTAACCTAGCCTTATTCCTAGTTTTGGTACCTTGATCATTGGTCTATTCTTAAATATCTACTTAATATCTATAACATTACAATCATTAGGCCTAGGTGCCAAATACCACACATTGTTTCTCAATAATTGATTCAATTCCTCTTGCATCGCATTTACCCAGCATTCATCACTAAGGGCATCCTTTACTTTCTTAAGCTTAATCTGGACATATTGCTAGTGAATGTTAGGTTGCTTAAAATCGTATTGTGAAGTCTCATTTCCTTATCTAAATCTCCAATAATATTGACCTTTAGGATGATTGCATTTAACTCTAGATGCAGATTCCTTGGGATGTTTGGATTTATCACTAGATGATTGCTCCTTATTGGGAGTGTCTAGACCTTTAGGTGAGTTTCGGGGTTTGGGAATTGATTTTTCTTTATTCTAAGCTACTGTGATGGAACCTACACTTGAGTGATCCAGCTTATCCCAATCTCTTACAATCTATTCTTCACTAAAAGCATCATCTATCATGACATTTATAGACTCCATCACAACTCGTTTACAAGAATTGTATACACGATAGACTCTACTATTCCTTGTGTATCCTAGAAAGGTTCCCTCATTACTTTTGGAGTTAAACTTCTCCCAATTTTCTCTTTCTCTTAGAGAATATCACTTGCTACCAAACACACGAAAATATTTGATAGTAGGCTTTTTACTTTTCAAGATCTCATACATTGTCTTATCAATTTTAGGTCTAATGTAAACCCTGTTCACAATTTGACATGCAGTGTTAATAGCTTCACCCCAAAAATGCATGGCTAGAGTCTTGCCATAAAACGTGGCCTCTAGCCTTTTCTTAAAGCACATGATTTTTCCTCTCAACTAGTTCATTTTGTTGTGGAGTGATCAGTGAAGAGAACTCATACTTAATTCTTCTCTCCATGCAGAAGTTCTCAAGGTTAGAGTTTTCAAACTCTTTCCTATGATCACTTCGGATTCTAGTTATAGTGAAAATTTTCTCATTTTTCAGTCTCTTGCATAAGGATGTAATAGGGCTGAACACTTCAGATCTTTCTCTCAACAACTCAATCCATGCGTACCTAGAGAAATCATCTACCACAAGCAAAATGTAACACTTACCGCCCAAGCTCTTAGTCCTAGATGGTCCCATTAAAGCCGACATGGAGTAATTCTAAAGGCTTATTTGTCAAGATGCTAGTGTTTTGTTCATGATTACCTCTAAGTTGTTTTCTTTGTTGACATGGTCCACATATACTGTTTTCAATTTTTTCAAATTTTGGTAAACCATTATCAAGTTCCTTCTTTAATCCAACTTAGACAAACTCCGATAGTTCATATGACCAAGTCTTTGATGAAAAATTTCAGTCACATCAATCTTGGCACTACTATACACATAGTTTGAATTCGGAAGAACTCCATAACAGTTGTCTGAGATCTTTATACCTTTGAAGATAACATTTTCGATAGGATCATAAACAATACTCCTTTTTAGACAAAATTAACATTAAAATCAGCATCATGTATTTGACTAATGCTTAAAAAGTTAGACTTTAAATGCTTCACATAAAACACATTCGAGATAGCGTGTAATCCAAATATATTGACGGAGCCTTTACCAATGATACGTGCAGTAGCCCTATCTCCAAAAATAACCATACCACCATTACAATCATTAAGAGTAGAAAATAGAGCTTTATTCCAATCATATGTCGAGAACATGCACTATCAAGATATCACATAGAGTTTTTTTGAGCTTTAAGTGCAACATAGCAGTTCAATTTTTTACCATACCTAGGGAGATAACTTTCTTAAACACAAACCTTCTTTGTAGTAGAGATCAACTGTGTCATCATATCAATTAAGTGGCTAACCTGATTACTAAGGAAGTTCACCTTGATAGAGATATCTTGACTCCTATTTCTATTCATGACACCTAGGCCTTGTGTGTCCTAGTACAGCACAATTGTGACAAGTCAAATCCACGAGATTGCTGATATTAGTTTCTAGGTAAATTGGATCTACAGTGTCTAGTAGGCTTCTATCGTAAGTCACCCTTTCCATTGGGTTCAATATCAGCAAAATTCCTAGGTTTATTGGTGGTTGGAACAAAAATGGTCTTGGATGTACTGGCTATATTATGTCGGTCTGAACATATCTAGACCTTGCATATTTCAAACTGATTTAAACATCCCTAACAGATTATCAAGTTTCTGAGTACGACTTAAGAAGGAATAGAGTTGAGCATTGGAATTTTCTAGTTCGCTGGTTAAGATTTGAACTTTAGTTTCTAACTTCTCATTAACAACTCTCAACTCACCAAAACTTTTAGTAGATCCTGAAGGTCAGTTGTTAGTCTCTCTCTCTCTCTCTCTCAAGTTCATTAACCTTCTTCAGTATGGCTTTATTGACATTCTTTATCCTCAAACTCTCTTTAAATGATTGTTAATAAGCCTCACGAATCTCTATCTCATCCTTGGAGTCTTCCTCAAAATTCTCACTGTGTTCTTCTTTCTCGACCTTCTCACTATCCTTATTAGATCAATCTTAACTATAGACGTGAATGCTATATAGTTCCTTTCATCCTCACTGCTACAGAAATCAATTTGATTACTTGAATTGGATTCATTATCAATTAGTGACACTACCAATGCTATACCCTTTCCTTTATTTAGGTTCTTCGTATAGCTAGAATATTCATTCCTACAGTGACCAAAACCTTGACACTCATGACATATAACTGATTGAGATTTCTTACTAGAGCTCATAGCATTAGTCCTATCACGCTTGTCTTTCTGGAATTTATAGGGGACACCCTTCCTCTTTTCTTGAAGTTTACTCTTATTTCTGAGTACTTTTTAGAGTCATATCAGTTGACTCATACTCTTCTTACAAGTTTCAAATCTTTATTTTTTTTCACTCATTTCTCTCACTTTTCTCCTTTTTCTCCGTAGATCTACCTCCAAAATCACCATATCCACGACTAATCTTCAAAATCTCACAATCAAAACCAATTACTTTTTCACTTCAAAACTCTTAAAACCCCATTTTTCTTCCACCACAACTTTCATTTCTCTCATTTTTTTATTGTCGATCACTTTCTAGATTTTTCTTCCACATTTTTTCATCATGCCAAGGGTTAAAATGTCGAGAAAAAAACAAAGAAGGGAGAGGTTGCCAACTTTTTCATCGAAGGATGAATCTGAGGTGCCAAAAAATCATATTGATAAATTACCCATCCTTATAGGGAAGACCATCGATTTTGCTAATTTTACTCTTCAAACACTTGTATTTCATGTAGAAGAATTATTTATAAGCATGGGTTGGGTCTCGACTGCATCTGTAGATCCTAAGCTCATGAGAGATTTTTACGAAAATATGGTTTATACTCCTCGTAAGGGTAGCATTTCTTAGTTTTTCAAAGGGAAAAGGATTACAGTTACCACAACCCTTTTATGTTCTATCCTTGAGCTCAAATAATGTGAAAATCAAGTTTTTTATCATATGGCTCATCCAACCTTTTCCAATTATAATCCTATCATTGCATGTCATAGAGTGACCGAGGAAATTTTTGAACATCCGATAAAACTTAGCACAGGCCAACTCACTTTACCTTGTAAAGTTTTGTACAATATCATTGACAATGTTGTCTTTCGTAGGAAAGGTCATCTTGATGAAGCTACTCACTTCAACCTATTTCTTCTTGACTCCTTTTTAGTCCAGTGAAAATTAGATTTTCCAACAGCTGTGTTTGGTCACATGAAAATCGTTCATTGTGCCACTCGCATCAAGGCTTTACTTTTCGGCATGCTTCTTACTAAAATTTTTAAACACTTTGAATTCCCTTTAAATGGTGAGATCTTCGTTTCACTTTGTATTACTGACACTATCAACACTCGTACTCTTAAACATATAAAATTGTTAAAGAAAATGGGCAATGGATGGCTCAAACTAAGGGATTTGATCTAAACTCGAGACCTTTGGCTTTAGCCTTCGAAGGAGATGAAGAAGAGGTTGGTAATGATCATGACAACGACGTACCACAAGTTTCTAGTCTTCTACACGATATCTCGGGATTGAGTGCTCCTCAACCTTCCAACAATTTTACTTTTATCGAGGATCACTACAATCTACTCAATGGACACATTGACTTACTCAACAGGTTTGGCAGGATTCTTCATCGACTACAAGTTCAACAAGATGTAATACAAACATAACAAGTGGCGATGCAATGCATGCTCAACAAAATACCTTTTATGTTTAGTTCGATGCTCTTTTCCCATCATCGTCTCCTCTGGAATCTTACATATGGTTTTATGCACTTGTATTTTAGTTCTTATGTTGATCTAACCTCTTTGTATCTTTACCTTTCGTTAGCTCATGCTTTAACTTGCCTATGTATGTGATATCCTATTCTTTGAACATTCTAAGCTCATGTATTAACTTAAGGGAGAGTCTTTTATTGTTTCCTTTCGTTATACATTGATCTTAAATGCTATATCTTTTTGTTTATGACAAAATGAGGAAAATATGAGATGATATGTTTGATGAGAATATGATGATAAATGGATATTCTTGGGCTATCACTTGATATACTTGCTCAACACATGTCATTAATTTTAAGAAGACCACTCTTATTGTTCATGAAATATTTTTTTTTTTCGTTTTCTACTCAAGTGTACGGTTCACAACAAGTAATAAAGTGGAAATTGAGTCCGAATGTTGTCCTACAGAGATTGATTTAATTCAATGTTATCTATCCAACCCTTAACCGAAACTAAATTATCCCAATTGAATTTGTGATCTAATTGCGCTCTAACCTAACGAATTATTCATTTAATTATGCAAACAGTGAACAAAATGCAAATTGATATTCAAATGAACTAAATGCTATTTAATGTTGAGAATGCACGTACTAGCATCATGAATCCCCAAGTAATGTTCGATTTAACCCTAATTTCATAAGTTGACAACACAATGAAATTTTGAAGAATCAACACTCCTAATTCTATCAAACACACTCTCTCTCGAGCAGCGTCGAGCCTATTCTCATATACCACCAGCCTATATCTCAATGACGAACACAAATACACAAGAATGCATATGATTTTGTGAGTACTTAAAGATTCACGCAGGGCATGAAGGTATATCTCTCTTCCCTATCGGACCCTACGATGATTTATACTGTGTCAAACCTATTTTCCTTCTCTTGAATGCAAGAAACAAGTCACCCAAACTCACACAATTGCAGACCCTTAACTGCTAAAGAAATGAATTGCATATAAATCATTCAAATTAATCAAATGTGTTTTAATGTCAAAAATATGACGCAAAGAATTAAAAATCATATTACAAGGTTTATCAATCTCCTAGTACATATAAGTCTAGCCTAACATGGATAAAATAACAGAAAACATGATATTTGGAATAATTGACATCATTGGTTCAATAAATCAATGCAATTTCGTTGTTCTCCGTGAAATCTTTCGTTGTTATGGCTTCAAAATTGCTCTAAGATGTGCAATTTTCTCTTTTCAACGTGTTCTCTCCTTAATTTGATGGCTTCATTCTTTTTATATCGCATCTCGTATTGGTTTCTGCAAGAATATAACGAGACTAGGAAACTGCACAATCGTCCCGAGAAAACAACTATGCGACTACATAGTGAAAATGACTTCAGCCTTTGAATCCTCTGCCATGGTGTAAGTGACCACATGGAGTTCTCTACTATGCGATCGCGTAGNCATAGTGAAAATGACTTCAGCCTTTGAATCCTCTGCCATGGTGTAAGTGACCACATGGAGTTCTCTACTATGCGATCGCGTAGTGGAGTAATCTTCTAGTTAGGCCATTTTAGTCTTCGAAACTTATTCTCTTCCATTTTGGCCTCGTTTCTTGGTTCTTATCATTCCATCAACCATTATTAGCCCCCAATTCGTACTTAGCTCAATTAATTCCTCGATTCTTCTTTCGGTTCATCTTTGAGGTATTTGCACCTTGGTCCCTGAACTTTCATTTTTCTTCATTTTGGTCTTTTTTGCGTCTTTTCTTTTGAATTCCACAACATTCATCAATATAGCCTACAAAACAAAATTAAGTAGACTTAAGCCACATTCCAACTATAATTAAAACAATTTACTCATGTTTTGTGGCTCGAATAAGTGTGTAGAAACGCACTTATCACTTATCAACTAGACGAGCTTTAATGAATTTTTGAAAAGGGTGAGTTAATCTTGAGGGTGGAAGAAAAACAACAAAACTTCACCATGAATTCTCAACTCAAGCAACCATTGAATATTGTGGAGTGCAAAAGGATAGGCCATTAGAGAAGTCACAAGAACAAGAAGGAAGAATGTGGATTGGTTGGAAGGGACAACAATAGAAATCTTATAATCTGGAAACCCAAAGATGAATTAAAAAGATAGTTAGTGTAATCGGTGTGAGGTTGAAAAATCTCTTTTCAAGCCATTATTAACAGCCAAAACATCAAAGCCAAGCTAACGACTGTAAATAAGCAATTATTAGGAGGCAACCCAACTTTTTTCTTTTTATTTATTTTACTTTTTGAATAATAGATTAGTAAATTTATTTCATTTATTAGTATAGATGCCCATATTTCCTTTAGGATATGTTTGAGCTTATTAGAAAGTGTTCCAAGTTATAATTAATTTTATTATTTTGAAGGAACATGACATTTGAACATACAGGACAAGTGAAGAGACATAGCAAATGATTCAGCACTTTCAAGCCAGTCCATCGACCACCTATAGATTTATACTAGGGGAGTATTTAGTTCTCTTTTTTGCCCCTAATTTTTATATATTACTTGTTATATTTTAAGCATTAAGGGTAATGTCTAAAGTTAAGGGATTAGAAAATATCATATTTTTATCTTTTTTTACTATTTTGTTTTCTTCTTCGAGTGAAGAAAAATAATTTGAAAATTAATGAAAATTTGTTATTTTCAGTCTTATATTACTTTCGAGTGCTTGTGTGTGTTATATAAATTTGTCTACTATGATGCATAAAGTTGGAACCATGTGTTATATTATATATTGTGGAATGTTGCATGTTAGGTTTGATTTATTCTTATTTATGTGAAACACACATACATCGATTTTTCATTGGATAAGTAGAAATTAATTTTAACGAATTTTGAAACAATTTAGAGTTTTGATATATAAATTTCAATGCTGAGACCAAATCCAAATTATCTAATCATGTTTGTTTAGATTTTTTCTTTAACTCAAATTATAATTTTGTTCGAATACAAACAAATGTTCATATTTGGGGATGTTTGATAAGTGTATTTTGTATAATTATTTGGGCTATTAAACTAGGGTATTTGTTGTTGTTTTAGATGAATTATAACTTAATTATATTTTAATTGTTTTTGTTATGTAAAACTTGAGGACAATTGGATGAATTTGGAAGAAAGGAATGAAAAATGACGAAAAATGAAGTTAATCAAAGTTTGAGGACTAAATTGCACATTTCCAATAGTTGAATCAAACGTAATATCGATTATTGGAAAGTTTTTGGATTCAACTGGAAGCTGAAAGATTAAAATGCTCTTAAAAAGGGCTTAAGATAATAATTATTAAAGCTGGTGGCTGAATCCCAAATGCCAAAAGAAAAGAAAAAAGAAAAAAAAAAAATAGTAGAAGAGTATTAATGGAAGGGATGCAACAGAAAAAGTGGGCGAAACCGTGCTGACTAACATTTTAATTTACCGTGAGCAAAAGTACAAGAAGGCCAATACACCAGATTTAAGGCAGAATTCTTACGAAATTGAAATTGTACACGCGTTTGGTTTGATTTTTGGACTCCTATAAATAAATAAAAAAACTTGGCCATATCTTCAAATTCAATAAGAAAACGGGGGGTCAATTGCTATAGTTTGCTAGATGAGATCAAATCTTAGCAAAAATTGAAGGTCAATTACATTATGGGTTCGTTTGATTGTAAGAATGAAATTTGAGTGAAAAGAAAACGAATTTCAGGGAATTTACTAGAATTTATTTTACCGAAAATTGTTAATTAAATGTATTTGATTGGTATAAATTTTTACTTGAAAAATATTTAAATTTTTGATATTTTCATATTCGTTTGACTTTGTTTTTCATGAAAATTGTCAATTAAAAGAATAAATTTTTTTTACATTTGTGGATAGAATTTGTTTCTATTGCTGAAAATTGAAATAAAAAAAAAAAAACCCTGGGAATTGGATTTTCACCAAGTCAAGGAAAAAGGTCACGTGGGAGGGGGGGAGGGGGTGAATTGAATTTTTCCATGGAAATTTATACTTTGAAAGAATTTGTCTGATAGAAGTGGCCACACATCTATACAAGTTTCGGATTTGTTTTTTTTTTTTTTTTTTTCCCAATGTAAATGGAAATGCCTCGATAGCGTCATAAACCCACTTATTTTGCTTTGACCTCTGCACGATGTTATACTTTGAAGAAGTAGGACAAGTTGCTCAATGGTGACTCTTAACTTAGCAATTTGAATATTTCAGCATTAGCTGCAATAAAACATCAAAATTCTTCATCTTACATAAATATGAAACTCGAACTTGATGGACTAATGTTACGTACGAATATAATTATATCCACCTAGGCGTCATGTTGGCAACAAAAGGTCCACACCATGCTCGGCCTTTAGACACATAATCCTTTAACAGCAAAATCTGGCAAGTTCGACCTATTTAGGGCAATAAACACATGCTTGCATGCACAGTTGCTTGACAAGTGTCATAAAGCATAAACATCAACTAAACTTGAAAATTGGGCCTAATTATAGCTCCCAATTTAATGATGAAAGAATGTCAACTTATAAAAATGACGATGATACCTCTAAAAATGTCTATAAAAATTTTTACAACTAAAAATGAATTGAAAGCAAATATAGATAAAAAGCGTGTTTGGTTGAAACTCTTATAAAACTACTCAACCTCCGGCCAAAAAACATTTTTCTACCAAAATAATGTCGAACTTACGCTCTCTTTCTTTTTACTACAAAATTTGACTCCCAAACACCCAAAATTTCCCAAAAGGAGAAAAACCCAACTGAAATTCGACAAAATAACATTTTTACAACTAAAAATGAATTGAAAGCAAATATAGATAAAAAGCGTGTTTGGTTGAAACTCTTATAAAACTACTCAACCTCCGGCCAAAAAACATTTTTCTACCAAAATAATGTCGAACTTACGCTCTCTTTCTTTTTACTACAAAATTTGACTCCCAAACACCCAAAATTTCCCAAAAGGAGAAAAACCCAACTGAAATTCGACAAAATAACATGAATGTTCGTTTAAAAGTAGTTCCTATTTTTAGGATCTACCATATCTATTGCAGGTGATTTTTATCTTTTCTAAGAGAAAGTTTCATAGAAGTGAAAAATCTATAAATATTACTAATAAAATCATGTAATTTTGTTTAATAAACGAAAATGAAAAACAAATATATCTATATGATGCTATGAGATGGCTTGACGTGTTAATGGAGATATGGTTGAATGAGAAGCAAAATAATAACAATAATAATAGCAGTAGCATTAGTAATAATAGTAGCAGTAATAGTAGTAGCAGCAGCAACTATAACAGAGTAGGAGTAACAATAGCAGTAAGAGTAGTAGCAGCAGTGCAATAGTAGCAATAGCAGTAGGAGTAGCAATGCAGTAGTAACAGTAGCAGTAGCAGTAGGAGTAGCAGCAAGAATAGTAGGAGCAGTAGTAGTAGCAGTAGCAGTAGCAGCAGCACCAACAGCTAGGAGCAGAAGTAGCAGCAATAGTAGCAGCAGCAATAGTAGTAGTAGTAATAATAATAATTTTTTAGATGAAAAATAAATAATAATTGATTTTTCAAAGAGAATAGTTAAAAAATTGGTGTATAGATCACAACGCAGTAGGACAGGACGTTCAATATGTGAACTTGGCAAATAAGTTTGTTTTCTTGCTTTCCTTTCTCTCGATCCTAATTCCTCCGGTATGAGTCCACAGGGCGCATTTAGATCAAGAAAGTAGAAGATCTTCAATACTATTATGAAGAATTCAATATTTGCTTGCCACCAGGTCAAGAAATTTGTTCTATCAGAATGATCTAAATAACTAAGTCTTGGTTCGTCAACTTGATAGTAAGCACTATAGTTTCATTCTCCACTACAAATATCATTTTAGATTATAGAAAAAATTGATCTAGGACGGTAGAAGAAGAAGAATGAAACTCTGAATGACGAATAAGCATTTGAAGAAAGAATGACTTGAACACATGATCAATTACTGTTCTAAAATGATAATTTTGTCCTTGATTTGATTGTGAGATTGCTAGTGGGAAAACGGTGGCAAATAGTTAGAGGTTAATCAATAAGCGCAAAATTAAATAACCTTAAGGGACAAAGAACGTTAAAGAGTTTATGAAATTTTGATTTTTTTTTTTTAATTTTTTTGAAGGATTAGATCAATATATATGCTTTGAGCCCGTTTGAGCTCCATTTTTTAATTTTTTTTTTTTTTTATGAACATGTATTTTAGAATAGTATTTTTATGAAAAATATGAGGTTAAAAAATAATGAAAAATTTTGAATTTGCACGTAATATTATTTTATTGAAAATATGTGATTAAAAATAAGGGAGAAATTTTTTTTTGAAAATAATGGGAATCAAAGAAAGGCATATATGTTCACCAAAGTCTAAAATATCATCTATTAACAAGTGTTAAAGAGATAAGCTATTTTAACATATCCCGCATCATTACATTTGTGATTCCACAATTATCTTATCCAAGTTTCATTATTTGATTGTACTAGTCGATTTTCGAACATATTTATGATTGTGTGTGTTTATATGTACACAATCACTAAATTATTATTATACTAACACGAAGACAGGAAATAACTCCAAGAATTTCGAAATTTGCATAAGGTTAAATTAAAAGATAGAAATTTGTAGTTCCTATATGTTCTTCTTCTTCTCTCTCTATTCGTTTTCTTTATTTTTCTTGGTAGTGTCATCTACGACTCTGTTTCACCGACATATCGCTGTCTTAATTACAAGGGGAATTGTGTCTCATATGCACTCATAAAGCTGCAGCCACATGGTTTTGAGGGGATCAATACAAATTACGATTTGCGTTTATTCCTATATGACATTCAGTTTTGTTTCACTATGAAAAATCTATCCCGCGTCCTCATTAAGATTTATGGCATTTTGTGGAAGTTGATAAAGACTCAAAAGGCCTCCCAAAACAAAGCAGCAGCGGTGGGGTTTTGGAATTACTGATCATTCTTTCGACTTTTCTAATTGTTCGTACTCGGAGAGGTGTAATACAGGTTTCTTATGGCAAGGAATAACCGGGAATGATTTTTGGTAAAATCTTGCAAACGTATATGATCATTGATAAGTAATAGATTTGATTAGAAGAGTTAACGTCTCATAGATAATAAATTTCAATTCAAGTTTACTAGTTTTGCATGGAATTCGAAATGTGTAAAACAAAAGATATTTTTATGTGATTTGTCTCCAATACTACAACAAGTAACTAATTATCTAACTAGTGGCCAAACAATTAAATAATGTAATGAGTATGTAAAATTAATTGAAAATGCAAGAAATACTAAACTACTAGATTTGAATTTAAATAAATAATAGAGTTTATCTTTATCCAGTTGAAATACGGATCTACTCTAACATAATTTTATATAAATTACAAAAAGAATAATAGAAAAATATTACTGGGATCATGAAATAATGCAAAAAAAAACTTGATTTTCAATTTCAACGTTGAATTTTTTTTCAAAATCTTAGGGCCTATTTCATATGGAAAATTTTCCATATTTCCACTTTCCACCTTCTGAGTTGTTTGATTGTAACAATTCTATAAGATAAACTCTTTCAATGTATAAATTTCCATGAAATTCAATTTCCCTTTCCCCCCAAGTTCGAGTTTCATATATAGATTAAAAAAATCTGAAACTTGTATAGATGCTGAAAAGGTCATGTTTTTACCTAGAAATTCGATGCCATGTATTCTTTCAATGCGAAACTATTTATTAGGGAAGTTCTTTCAATTTCTAAGAAATATGTTCGTGCAATTTAAACAAGGTAAGTGTACTCTAACTTTTTAGCTTAACTCCATTGCCAACTCTGGATTGGTTAGAGATATTCTTTCAGTCCTTGAGATTTTATACCCCAAGTGTTCTTTCAATCTGATGTATGATGGTTTAGTTTATTGGAGCTAGTCTTTCACCCGTGAGAGTTGGATTGCACAAGATAAGGTAAGTCAACTTCGGGAGAAAGAGGCCAAAATAGGCAATTAACTCCTCTATTGGGTCTTCAAATAGAATGGAGATATATAATCCTCAATAAGTTAATGAAAAGAGGCCTAAATTGGACATCAATTCCTACATTGGTCTTCAAATAGAATAGAGAGAACTAGCCCTTTGAAGGACGAGGCCTTTTAAATGATGAGCCAAGATTGAGAGCTGGCTTTAGCTACAACATCAATGATGATCTTATGGTAGGGCTTGGAGGTTCTGTTGACATCTCGAATCACCAAGGACTTACAGTTGCTCTCCGTCCTTGCCATTAGATGATCACGAGTCAGTCCGCGAGGACTTACAACTTAGTAGTGATCGTAGTACATTTATCCGAGCCACTATTCCACCATGGACGCATCTCCACTAGGATGACTATCAGTGAACGCTGGCCTCCAACTAATAGAAGATAATCACACAGTACAAATTGACCTTCAATGGAAGAATCACCAAGAGCTAGCTTTGGATGAGCTAAAGCTTAACGTTGGTCTTAGGCCTCAACATGTAAAATTATTACAAGCTTAGACCCAACGGGGACGCCTCAAATAAATAATGACTTTCAATTGGCCAGCATAGGACCTTACATATATGATAATCTCAAGCTGAGGGCCCAAAAGACTTGCATACTACCGAGGCATCACTGAGTCAAGGTGCTAATATTTTATTGATGCCTTGGATCGTCAAGGGCTTACAGCCGATCCCTAGCCTCAAAATCCGATGATCATTAGATGAATTTCAGACTACCAAGACCTTGGAACATTTTTATGAGGCATCAGTCCCCTAAATCTGAACTGAAGACATTTTTGAAGAGCTTGGATGTGATAGCTATACGAGATTATCGAACATATTATGGTTGAAATCATTATCTGTTAACTCAAAAATACATTTCAAAACGTAATAATTAAGTTATTTAATCATGGTATTGGAATGTGCCAAAACACGTGTGACAGGCCAGTGAGGCATGTAAAGTATCTTGACTACTCCTTGGAAATAGAAATCATGATGTTTCTTGACATTCTAGGGCCTGAATTATATATCCACTAAGGTATCTCCAATGCTACACCAAATTTTGTACCAAATCAAAAATTTTCACCAACCATTACATCAAAATTTACACCAAATGAACAGTACTTTATTATTTTATTCATTCTTTTGATTTTTGACAATGTATTTATTTAAAAAAATATTTATTTATTTATTTTATAGCTATATAAATTACTAAATCATAATTTCGTTAAATTAACAAATATATTGATTACTAAATTATCCATATGTCTTATATATTATGTTAAATTGACAAAAATAATTGACTATATTATTAATTTATGATAAACAATTACGTTAAATTTACAAAAATAATAAACTTTAATAATAAATTAAACTTTAAACGTAAACTTTACGAATTAAGTTTTACGGTAAATTAATAATTACGTCAATTATTATTGATTATATTATTAAAAATAATAATTTTAATAATATAATTAATAGTGTAATTAATTAAGTAATTATTATTATTATTATTATTAGCATCGTCATCATCATCATTATAGAACGAAAATGACACAAATATTCTTAACTATTATCTTTGAAAAATGAAAAATAAAGGCAAAATGGACATTGCACCATTTGGTGCAAAAAAAATGGTGTAATGAATAGTGTTGCACCAAATATGGTGCAACACTATTCATGTTGCACCATTTTGCACCAAAATTTGGTACAATGGTGCAATGATTGGAGGAAGCTTGCACCCAATTTTGGTGCAATTTGGAGCAATGGTGCATCCATTGGAGATGCCCTAAGAGGGTGAATATTTTTATTCAATGATATTTATCTCGGTTGTAATGTCTATATAAATCATGATGTTTTTGTAAGGATTTTTTAATTAAAGATGGGCTTGTATGTGTGTAAATAATTGTGTGTTAAATTATAGGCTATCGAATTCGGTTGAGCCCGATTAAAGTGATCTAATAAGGTTTCGGTTTTGGGCTTTAATGTATCCAATTAAAGTATGAGTTTACATATGTGTAGAGACCGGGCCCAAGTCCTAATTCTATGATGAGACCGGGCCCAAGTCCTAATTCTATGATGAGCCGAATTAGGTCAAAGGGCATCCTCATATAAATAGGTTATGGTCCCCAGATCACACGCAACGAATTATTCATTCTCTACTGCATCCCATCACAGAGAGGAAAAGGAGACTGCGTGTAGATTTGGAAGATCATACCGCGAAATCCATATTGCATTAACCATGTCAGATTCAGGTATGCTTCCGCTTTAATTATTATATTTCTCGATAATTTAACATGAAAGATCCGGTATTTTAAAGTATTAAATTATCCAACAAGTGGTATCAGAGCCTCTTCATATTGAATCATTGAGAATCAAATGTTTTAATTTGGTTCTTGCAATACATTTTGAAATTTTCAGATTTAACAATTTTTGGTTATATGTTTTGTTAAATTTGAAAATTTTTGCGGTATAATTTTATTATTTTCGTATGGATTTATTCAGTTTAAGAAAATTCAGATTTGGAATTTGGAATTTTTATAGTTTCGGATTAAGATTTAATTAAAAAAAAATCGAATTGCCGGCGGCGGGTCTGCCGCCGGCGTCTGCAGCGGCTGCTGCGTTTTGCAGCAGCGCCCAGGCAAATTGGCCCCCTAAGTTCATAATTAATTCAAATTGACCCCTAAAGTTTCAAATTTTTAAAAATTTGATCCCTAAAGTTTTG
>NC_036244.1:11070682-11071734 GCF_002742605.1 Olea europaea var. sylvestris | reverse complement strand
TCTATATTATAATAAAATCTCCATTCTCTATAAATTAAATTGTTCTTGTGTTTTTATGATCTTTATTTTATATCGTGTCTATAATCTCACATTTTTTCCAGCAAATTAGTATTGTATTAATCCGGTTCCAGTTTTTTCGCACAACAGTAATTGCCCTATTAGTGAAATTCTTTGTCATGAAAGTTTCGACCAACTGTTCTATGGTTTGTGATATTTACATTTATTTTTAATTATTACAAATGTTTGTATTCCTAGTAAATTTAATTAATTTTTACATCTTGCATGTTCAAGAATAAAAATTTGTAACAACTTGTGATTCGAGGGGACCAATTTTTTGACCGAGTATATAGAGTATTATGTCGTTTTCATTTACGACTCGATGATGACTTTATGACATGTTTTTACAATCATCATGAAAACCTTTCATAACACTATGAAGATCATATGATATTTGGCTGTTATTAAATTCCAAAATCTTCGTGCATAAATAAATAGTGAAGCAGCGTAACATTACTAAGGTTTATTAAGGAGTTAGCTTCAAATTTAATAATTTATTGTACATGATGACAATAATTTGTTGGGAAAAATTGAAAATTGGTGCACACTATGGCCTCTTAGCAATTTTATTCCGGAGCCTATAAGACAGATCAATTTTGTCCTCAACCTTAAATGGCTATCGTACTAGTGATCTGAATGGACTCGTCTAGATTGTTTCGATGAAAACAAGGTATTGAATAGCAATAAAAGCTATCATTGGGAGAAATGAGGGATGGCTAATATATATCCATCACAAGAGTTCCATTGATAATTGCTCGCTTGCGAGTTTCATAGTAAATTATTATGGCTATAGAAAAAATAATTATACAACTTCCAATAACAATAATTTAAATACCTCTACTAGACAATTTAGAAAAGAAAATGAAAACCATATTCATTTGAACCTAATGTCCCTTGTTTGAGCCCTATTTTAGAGGGAAAATGTATTTTGGAATAATTATTTTTTGAAGAATGTGTGGTTAAAAAAAAAAAAAAAAAAAAAATTGGATTCAGAG
>NC_036244.1:11060188-11062400 GCF_002742605.1 Olea europaea var. sylvestris | reverse complement strand
TGTGTTCTATGAATTATTCGTAGGGAATAATTCGTGGATATTCGATGTCTAACACCTCATACTGCCACATACTAAGTTATTGGTACCATCGAATTTTGCACCTCGAATCTTTTATTGGCTGCAATCGTCTTTAGCACGTAGACGAGAAACCTTCCGCCATCTTTTAACACTATTTTACCCAATAGTAAATAACTCCCAAGTCAAATCGTCAACTCTCATACCACTTGTTAGAGAAATATTGAATGCAAAAAGAAAAGAAGAAAAAAAGAGACATAAGAATTCAATAAAACTTATCGATTTCCTGGACACACTTCAAAACTACTTCACTAACTTCAAAAGAGGAATATTACAAGGTTTAGGGAAACAAAAAAATTACCCACAATTAAGAGATTTTGGAGGCTAGACCTTCCTAAACCAATATCAACAAAAAAATGGAAACAAATGGTGATCGTTGCTTACCAAAGAGCTCCACTGCTCCTTTCCTAACCTTTGTATAATAAAAGGGCTCTTCTTATAGTTGCCAAAAGAGACCCTCTTTACTAAACTTCCGATGTGAAATTCAAGACTAAAGGCTAATAAACTGAATTCCCACAACAATGAGTTTAGTTTGTCAGCACTTTCAAAACCCAAATGGAATTCAAGACTTTAGGCTACGAAACCAATATTAATATCAGTCTCGACCCATGAAATCTTCTTATATGTTACAGCAATAGTACAATTCACTTAACTTGCAATCTAGTGTTCTACGCTTGAATACAAAACGTAGAATTTATCTCTCATTTCGTTTGATAGAAAGTTAAAGCTTGAGTAATTCACTTTCAATATCTTCCAAGATATAACAAAAGCCTTTCCTCAAAACTCGTTCGAAGATTGGTTACAAGCCTGGCATCCATCACTGCCGAGCATGAACTTGAAAAATAGGCACCAATTTCCCAGATCAAACAAAGGAGAAAACTATACATGCTTACAAAAAATAAATAATAAATAAATTATCAGACGGTTGGACTCCAATAGATTTTTATATATTTTTTTTAATCGAAACACTAGCAAAGCATAGATGGGATTTCGACTCCAATTGAGTTGTATTTATGGCTATCTCTAAGGGATTCAAAACAAGCCGATTATGTTAAATACATTCTCTAAAATCATCTATATTATTTCTCATTTCAGAAATCATATTGAATGTTTCCTATATCTTCTTTATTGCAGTTGGCTATGGAGTAAGGCTGTAAATATGCATCTCGTGTACAGACTTTTCAATTTTTGCGATTTTAATTCTGCATGCTCCGATTGTGCTGACATCAATTCTTCTGCTATTGATCTTAGGAAGATTTAGAGAGAAATGTTAAGAGACTTTTTACTCCAAGATGCTAGACTATCAGACCTCCAACGCATCCAGAATAAACACATCATGTAGTTTTTTTAATCCTTTTCTATATGAATTATTAAACTCTAATTATTTTTAGCAGAAGAGCTAGATATGGAACGCCTAGCTAATGGTCCTACATTAGTCCTTAACAAAATTACAGTTGACCTACTCGAAATTGAACAAGAATAGACAGAAAAGTTCAATATTCAATCTAGGATAGACAACATAGGATAGCTTCCTCCTCAATTATTCTTAACATGTGGTGAACTGCACCAGCTATTTCATCTGCTGAATTTAGCTGGCAACCTTCTTCCACCTGCAACAAGAATTTGCAAAATTAATACTAATGCACCTTTGAATATTTCCTAAATTTAAATGTAAAGACAACCCTATCTATATATAGAAATGCCATAAATATTGAAAGAGACACCATTTTCTCTCCATCATTGCACATGGAAATAATTGTGAATTTATAACCTAAGTTTATTACCATAATACCCTTATAATATGCATATACATCATATACATATATAGTCAAATCTGTAGTTCGTATTGAAGTACGTGTAGCATGTGTAAAGTAGATTCTTCTGCATTCTGTAGTCATTGTCTACAGTTTAAATTTTGTTAGTATTATACTCTAGGGTCTGGGAGACTGGATACGCGACATAACTCGATAAGTAACAATGTTATTTCTAAGGTATATATGTTCAATTTACGGACATGATCCTACAGACATACCTTGGCACTGATAGAGTAGAGCACGAGTGGGTCCAAAGTGGTGACATTGAGGTGAAGTATGGAGAGAAACATAGCCTGAAAGGCAGAAACAATCTTGGAATGCTG
>NC_036244.1:11048376-11056962 GCF_002742605.1 Olea europaea var. sylvestris | reverse complement strand
ACGAGTGGGTCCAAAGTGGTGACATTGAGGTGAAGTATGGAGAGAAACATAGCCTGAAAGGCAGAAACAATCTTGGAATGCTGTCGAAATCTTCGATGGGAAAGGATTCGCATGTTTGCATGGGTTTCAATCAAGGTGACTTCAATTTCTGCAATGGCTGCTGAATTCTGGGATGTATAATTGTTGTGTAAATTAGAGCAGCTGAATTGTGGATGTGAGAAAAATTGAGCAAAAGGGTTGATTTTTAACATTTTGTTAGAGCCATGCGTGTGGTCATTTGCATCTCCTGTCTCAGCGGTAGCAGCTTGTTGTAGTACGAATTTCTTAGCTTCTAGTGACTGTAAAACGTGCTCGAGGTCCTTTACGAATTCTATTGCACCACCAACAATTGAGGCCTGGTCACCCTGCAGCCAAATATTAAAAAAATAGAAATTTGCTATTTAGGGTTTTCTTTTTTGTTAATTTACGAATGAATAATCATGCTAATATGTTAATAGATTTAATAAAAAGATTTGGGGAAAGGCTGGAATCTTTTTTCAATAGATTTTGAATAGAACTTGAAGAAGAGCACAAGAATCTATGAACTAATTTATGCACTGTATATCAGATCTATTGACACGAGAAACTGAATTTGCCCTTGTAGCAATAAAAATATTCTCACAGCTGGAATTATTGGCTTTTCCTCAATCTAATCAAAACAAGAATATATGTCCAAAAAGACAGATAAATTATAAGATCTAAGCTTTGGAATCAAACCACCGTTGAACCATATTGACTAAAATTCTCATCCCACCAAAAAATTGCCCTCCTTGATGATAAAAATGTAAATATAGGACATAAAGTGTGCAATTTTTTTACTTGAAATTGTGTAAAAATAAAATTAGATATCGAATTCTTGCAGTAAAGAAAATTATCATACTCTTTGCACATAAGATTCCGGCATGAGGGATCGCAAGACGGCTAGATGCTCGTTCATTTGTTTACGGCGATTTCTTTCAACAGCAATGTGCGTCATTCTTTGTGTTTCAGCTTCCTCTTTATTCTTGCACACCTTTGGTCTTCTCCTTCTCTTCTTGCGGCCTTGCACGGTAAATTCCGGTGGCTTTTGGGTTGTTTCTGTTGCCTCTGGTGGGTGGCTCGGCGGTGGCATGGAGGAGCAGCCAACAACATTTGCTTGAGGTAACAAGCTAATAGCGTCTGACGAGTCATTGCAGCTATATGGGGTAGAAGAAATGGAGTCATAGATGACGAAGTTCAAGAGTTCGTTAGAAGAAAGGGCTTCTAAAGCCATGTTTCGATTGCAGTTCTTTTTCTCTTTGTGCAGTACAAGAGAATTGAGAATCCCATATATATTATTGACTTTGTTCGATTAAAAAGATTTCAATCATTTTTGGTGTCTTTAAAAACTTTTTAGTGCGAGTAATGTGTGTGAACAGGAGGGGGGGGCGGGTGGAGGGGGGAGAGAGAGACAGGTGTAGGTCTCTAGGGTTAAAATCAGAGTACAAATGTTCGCCGTTTGTCCCATCTTACCGACTGAGTAGCAAGTCGGTTTGCAGTCTTCTTAAACGAACAAGTTGGTCCTCAAAGTTTTATCAGCACAATTAAGTCCTATTTGACATGGCTTTTGAAAAGCCAAAATGAGCTTTAACATCCAAAAGTTGCTTTTAAATCGTTTGGCTAATTTTATGAAAGACTTCTTCTATTAAGAAGAGTTTTTAGAGGAAACTGGTCCAATGTACCATTCTTTAAAAGTATTTCTAGAATGAAAACCTCTTTTAAAAAATAGTTTTCAAATAGAAATTAAGATAATTATTTTCAAAAACTCTTCTATGAGAGATAAAAGTAAAAATCATGCCAACCGAGCCCTTAGATGTGGGCAGAATCTATTCACATCTTTAATAACTTGACATATAGACGTCATGTAAAAAAATTTCTATTAAATTTTTTGGGGCCAATCAAAATTGAGACAAAATAGTTTAACAATGTGGGAAAAAGTGAGGAATGCGTGATAATTAAATTGAGATTTGGAGGATGTTCATCATTATGACTTATTTTCACGTACATATAAGATTGAGTCCATTAAATTTGTTAATAAAAATTACTAATTTTTAACTTTTCGAGCTATCGTTCTTCCCGATTATCCTAGTGCTTACATTCAGTTCTACTTGGAGATTTTTTTATAGGATATGTTTCTCTAACCAATATCTACTTGTCATTGATGTATATGACCATAGTAAAGTAGTCAGGAAAGCTTCTTACAAAATGTTTTGATGAATATAATGAAAAGTGAAAGATTAAGGGGCACATTTGGCATGATCTTTGTTATCGCTTTTGAGTAGAAGGTTTTCTTGCATAAGGTATTGTAATTTTTGTTTGAAAACTAATTTTTTAACTTCTGATTAAATCAAAAATAAATGAATAAATAAATAATAAAAGTCCTATGAGCTCAAATCCCTTGAGGCGAATTATAAAAGTATGCAAGGGTAGTTAAAACGTAGATATAGAAGGCTCATGGAAGGAAGAGACGAACCACTCCCTATATGGCGGCAAAAGGCATTAAAATACACGAGGATAAATGTTAAAATCATAACTTTTAATTCAATGAATAATATGCGAATACATACAAGAATCAATTATCAGTCTACCACTAAACAATCACCACTCGTTATCTCTTAGAATGACCTAAAGCCTGCAAGGAAATCTATAGATACCCATGTCAAAGAGAATGAGACATGCAAATTCAAATATCTTCCACCGAAATAGCCATCTCCCTTCTTGCTCCTGTTTAAGCATCGAAACCACAAGCGAAATTCGTTGATTGTAACTTTATGGTCAATGAATTGGTGTCGTCTATCGAAAAGCACAGTGACGATCCCATGAATGGTAATGCAAAAGAGAAGTGATGGAAGGAAGAACAACGGAAGTTACATTTCCCTCACTCAACATTATTGCTTATGGAAGAAGATATCCACAATAAAGAATATATAAGAAATAGCGGAAAAACCTCACAAAACTAATAGCGGAAAATGAATCTTCGCGGGCAAAGTTCGAGAATTCAAGGGCAAGTTTACAAGGTGGATTCGGTGAGATTGTAATGAATCCTATTACCAACTTCTTCCCTTGAGAACAGTAAAAAGCTACAATAGTATGTCAGAAAGGAAGCTACTATAGTATGTCAGAAATGAAGCGAAATGAGCGACGAATAAATAAACCCACCCTAAAGAGGTTTGTAGACATGATGAACTTTCATGAAAGAAGGTATAATCAGCGCAATCGTCGTTAAGATTGAAAAAGCAAAAAATCTTATGAATCCTTATAACATTCCTCACCAACCTGCAACAAAAAAATATAGTAGAAAGGAGAATCTGATGTACTAGTTACTGATAAGCTCGATCAATAACTAGCCACCACTAAATTAGTTGTCTTAGGGCATTCGCTAAAAGCAGGATAGGATATGCGGATTGAATGGTGTGAGGCAAGAGGAATAAGAGTCATTCAAGAATGATTTAACATTGAACATATTTACAAATCCTTAATTTAATATGAATAATAAAATCGAATTTCGGATACTATTTCTTAAATCAATAAAAATATACTATGAGCTTGCAGCCCTTGAGGCGAAGTAGAAAAGTAAACAAACATAATTAAAATGTAGAAAGCTCCGGAAGGAAGGGTTAAACCATCCCCCATATAGCGGCAAAAGTTGTTATTAAAATACACATAGATAAATGTGAAAAGAATGACATCTAAACTGGCGATAACATGTGAATACATAACAGGACCAGTTATCAATCTATCACTAAGACGAACGCCACTTGTTATTTTCTAGAATAACCTAAATCTTCCAAGTGAATTTATAAATACTCTTGCTAAAGAGGATGAGGATATGAAAATTCAAATACCTCCCTCTCAATTTATCATCTCACCATTTCTCCTATTTGAGTGATAAGTGCATTTTATACGCTTATTCGAGCTTCTATTATTATCTATTTATATGTATATTAAGTGAATACCTACTCAATTCTGTGTAGATTATGTTAGTTGTAGAAAAATTTCGACTTGGATACAATTTATGTTAAAAGAAGTTATTTAGAGCTTATTAGCTGATGATTTGAAGCAATTGAAGATTAATCATAGTGCAAGAGATCAATTGAAAGAATTAATGGAGCATTCAATAAAACTTCATAGGTTTCGAGAATTAAATTCGGCAATTAAAAATTTGGGAATTAAATTACAACATCTTAAAACTTGCCTCGGGTCAACTATAATTAGAATGAAGAGGATTTAATTACAAATATTAGAAGATGAAAGACTAAAATCACATAAGAAACATAGTTCAATTGAGAAATGGATTTATTTCTTCCTTTCGTTTTCTTTTTTTCTTGCTCAAACGCTTTGATGGAAATCTTGTTCTATAAATAATATCGTAATCTAACAATAAAAGAAGACTTGTAAGGTTTCATTATACGCATATATTCAGGCCAAGACTTGAGGGATTCATTGTACATATATATTATACAAGTCCAAAGGAGGGGGAAAATCAAGAAATCAATTAAAAAGTTAGGGTTTCATGATTTTAAAAGAAGAAGGCAAAATTTTGGTGCAAGGCCTTCATCTTTTTTTGGTTTTCTCTTAAAACCCAATGGTGTACTTCAATTCAATCTTGATTTATTATATTTTTTCATGATGTGACATTAAATAATTAGTTAAAATGAATGATTGTGACCTAGTTTTGAACTTTAATTTTAGGCAAAAAGTTTTAAATCTCCAATTGATGTTGTAATTGTTTTTTACTTTTACTTTTAGTTTTAATACTTGGATTAATTGACAACTATTCCATTGATTTTGTGAGTGATAATTATATCAAGAGGCGGATTATTTGTTTAGACCACGTAGTAAAAGTTAGGAGATAGTATAAAAGCATATAAATGTATTTTCTAGTTAGTATGCGTTACACGAGTTCTTAAAAAATTAATGCATTTAACTAAGGTATAAGAATTCACATAGAGGTATAGAATTTAAAAAATTCTACATGTATATAATTATTGCATATAATGGTGTCCATAAAATGATGTAGCAATCATCCATAGGACTGGACATGGTCCGGTTCGGTTCGGTTCTGACGAGAACCGAATAGACCCGAAATTTTCGGGTATTTAGTAAGTGGAACCGTCGGGTCCAAATTTAATTACGGAACAATTCGGGTTCGGTTCCATTCGATTCGGTTCGGTCCGGTTCGGTTCCATTCGGTTCCGTATTATAATTAAATTTTTGAATATATACAAAGTTACTTTAATTTAATTAATAATATATTTAATATTAATTTTTACAAATTAACGTAGTTCAATATTATGTATTTCACGTCTTTCTTTGCTGAATTTTTCATAAATTTGATTATTAAAATTACAGAAAGAGAAATATAGCGAGCTCAAAATAATTAAGAGAGATGTTGTAGAACTTTAATTCGATTTTCTCCAGTAAAAACGACATTACAGTAGAATAACAGATTTGGATAAAATTGAGGTCAATTTAATTAAGTCGATTTTGAACTGAATATTAGAAATAGGAAAATCATATTTTGTGGTTTGAACTAAATTAACTAGTTAATAAATTTATTTAGAAAAAAGTAAAATAATTTTACTTATTTAAAATAAATTAATTTAAAAAATTATGGAGATTCGGTTCTTATTCGGTTCTTCGGGTCTTGGCCTAGAACCGAGAACCGAACCATACCCGTCGGTTCTTGATTCAAATAACCGTTCGGGTATTTAACTTGAGAAGAACCGTCGGGTTCGGTTCTGTTCGGTTCGGGTTCGGTTCGGTCGGTTCGGTTCGGGAGTTTTGTCCAGCCCTAATCATCCATTTATTGATGTGCAAGTGTAAAATTTGAATTAAAAGTTGGATCCAGCGCCACGTGTAATTATAAACAACATTATGTAGACAATTATGTACCTATAGCACTTCCCATAGAGTTTAACTAAGTTAAATAGAATCAATTTAAACTCGAGAGAGGCAAATTGAATAAGTTAGAAGAATCAATCCAGTACGCATAATCAATTGTTATAAAGTTTGGTCATTGAGATTAAGGAGATGGTTATGGTAAACTGATGAATCCTAAAACATCAACCATCATATAAAAAAATCACTTTTATTTACTTCGTATGTTTAAAATAAAAAATCTCAAAAATAAGATAAACACCTGTTATTTGTTTTCAATCGAATTGAACTTAAGAATAAATTTAACAAATGGTTTAATAGTAGTTCTCATGAAAACTATAATTTAGACTCATAGGTAAGTTGCAAGATATAAAATCGACAACATTGAGCATCGAAATCAGAGAGTTTGGAAGGAGAAAATCTCGGATGGATGAGAGAAATTTGTTGGTTGTAATGTCAATACTTTCTATTCTAGATATGCTTTTAAAAAAAGTTAAATTGAATCAACACCCTTTAAAAACTATTATAACTAGAAGAAATACATTTTTAAAATTAGCTAAACGAACTCAAAAGTAATTTTTGTTCCAACTCCTCGAAAACTATGTGAAATGAACACTAATTTACTCATTTTTAAAGATGGACTATCTACTTACCACTTGAACGATAAGTCGAGAGCCAACGGTTTGAGGGGGTAGAATGAACGATATGATGCACGTGAGAGGTCACTATAGATGTTTGTGCTTTTCTGCAGAAAAAAAGTTGGTGAAAAAAGGAAAGAGGTTTCTCTCTCCTCTTTCTCTCTCACACACACTCACGTTTCCTTCCCAAATTAATAATTGCTGTGAGAGTGGGGACCCAAATTTTATATTCAACTCTGCATAAAAACAAACAATTCGACAAGCTGCAAAAGCTACTCTTCCCGTTCATTTTTTGAGTTGGGATTTGAAAAAAAGGTCAAAAATATTACTGCTCACAGCTTGTTTTATGATTATCAACATTTTTAGATAAAATTATCAAAGTCCATGTTTTGTGTAGATTAAAAGATAATAAAAAATTAAAATTAATTTCAATCACATATTTTATTAATTTTTATTAAAATTTATTAAATATAATAATTTTAATCTATGCTAAACAGAGGTTAAGAATTTGAATCAAGTTCATGATATAATTTTAAAGATTTAGGCTTCGATATTACATGTGCATGATGTTAACATTTCAATTTTTTGCACTTGAATCTTAATTGGGCATTACTTAACCCCTATTTTGTATAAATTAAAATTAGATTTTTAGTAGATTTGGATCAAAGTTAATGAATTTTATGGTTAATTGTGGGTCCTAGGAAATATGTGATCGAAAATGAGTTTGAAGAAAATTGTATTGAAAAGATTATTTTGAGTTTAGTTTTGTTTTTATTAAAAAAAAAAATTCCTTTTGATAGGCAACAAAGGTTCTTAATCCCCTACTTGATTTAGTTAAAAATCAAAACTTTAATAATTTTATAAAAATTGATGAAATGTAATTGAAAAGTTAATAAAAGTAGTGAACAACCATGAATGTGTGAATTTGAGGAAAAATGAGGGCCGAACATGGACTTAATTTCTTTTGCCGAAGACCTAAACTACCATCTCGAGTAGGTTGGAAAAATTAGGATAATAGTATTGAATGTCTACTGGGGATGGAAGATGGGGGAGGTGAAACTCAGATAGAGCTCGTGAAACAATATTGGTTGGATCGGAGATGGAAATGGTCCACAACGGCAGGATAGAATTACAAGAGCGGGCTAGTGGACGATTAGGGATGGAGATATTGTGGACAACTAGAAAAGGGCTTTTGTATGGGTAGAAAACCTCATGCAATTTTACTCATTAAATTTCGCGATTGGTGTAGCTACCGGATTAATGCAGTTAATTACGTCTCTCCTAGAAGCTAGAATGATCATTCCATTCTCTCAAGCTACTCTATACCCAATCTAATGAGACTCGATTCACGCCTTGCTGGCAGCCGCAGTGTGGGGGTTCGATTCCTGAGACATGAAATTGAACTCCTTGTAAGCGCAGTGTACAGGCAGCTCTTGTTCCCTGGCCTGATGGGGCACATCCCGCGATTTACCTCCCTCACAAAGGTTTAGGGGCGGGACGGTGGGGGTCCTCAAGGTTGGGGTTCAACTATTTTTTTTAAATTTAATGAGACTCGATCAAGAGGCGAGATCTAGCCACTTTTTACAGTCATCTTACATTTTTAGTAGGAGCTAAAGCTATCTCATTTTCATAATAAAATATAATTTAAAACCATTAATCTTCTAAAAGAATTAATATAATAGTCCTAAGATAAGTCCATGACATTAAAAGGAAAAAGGAAAGTGGAGGGACAAAGGGAATTATTTTCCATTGTTATAGTCTAATGAATAAGAATATTAATAATGAGTGATAGTTCTCGTGATCTATCATACGTTAGAATCCATATCTCATCATAAAAAAATTGATTTGAAATTTTGTTGTCTAGTAATTGATTATAAGTAGACTTTATTATTTTCTGTTTTAGATTATTATTTCTCGTTTGTAACAAGGATTGTCCTTTCTTAGGATGTCCGGTGGGTACATGTTCCGCCAGTTGTGACATTTAGCAATTTTACTCGATGTTGCCACATTA
>NC_036244.1:11007314-11045484 GCF_002742605.1 Olea europaea var. sylvestris | reverse complement strand
GATTAAGAAAAATTTTGATGGCAATACAGAAGCATCGTAGCACTACGACGCCCAAAGGAGATGTCGTGATGCTGCATTACAGGTAGCCATAGGCTCACATGATGCCTGGGTGCTAGTAAATTAATAAGAATTAATGAGAAAAATAAAAATAAAAAATAAGGGGAAAGTGTCGGTGGCGTTGTAGTACTACGTCTCCGTCCAATTTCGATTTTTAATTTTTTTTCTTTCGGCAACAAATGAGAAAAATAAAAGTAAAATATAAAGGGTAATCAAAATCAAATTTTGGTATTAAAGGCTCTTTTGAAATACTGATTTTCTGAAATAAATTAATTGAAATAACATGGTACCATAGTAACCTCTTTTGTCTAAATTAATTTATTTGGAATATTAGGAAAGTTGTATGTACGTAATTCATGCGAGTATTGAATAGCCCAAAGGAAGGTTGATATTTGGCCGAATTATTTGCATACTTGTAGTAATAAATATGTGTCAATTTTAAAGTTTTCCATCAAGTAAATATTGAATCGGTCCAAAGCTAAACTTAATGTTTTGCCAAATTTATTGTCAATATTTGATTACTATACCAAGAGTACCATTTATGAGTTGATATTTCTGTTCAAAGACTAAATATCAATGTTGTGCTTAGTCTCTTGTGATTGGGCCTACCATTATTTGAAATTATAAATTGTCCAATACAGATGGCTATGTGAACATGTTATTTAAGTTTAAGTTATCTATTCAGTTAATCCACCTACTTTTACAATATTTGCCAACTAACTAATCAATTCAGTTTATGTGATTAAAGAAACCAAATTTGAAGGATTAAAAAGAGAACGTTCATAGCATTCTTGACAAAATTGATCTAGATCTTGCTCTAAGAACTATACAACCCATTTTTCTTATGGATAAAAGTTCCACTGATAAAAATGGGATTCATATAAGTGGGATCGTTTAAACTACATGAATCTTATGATCATGAAGCGTGGAATTCTGATAGCATTCAAGGGCGCTAAGGTAACTACCGCCAAAGAGTTTTTTGAGGAAATTGAAAATGCTTTTAAAAGGCAATAAAGTTGATCATACATTTGGTTTTAATTTCTCCTCCAACACAATTTAATCAATTAAAGGCCACTTACAACTGCAAAAGGGAAAATGAACTCTTAATGAGCTCATTTCATATTGTGTGCAAGAAGAAGAAAGACTAAAGTAAGATAAAATTGACAGTACTTACTTAGCAAGTACCTCTAAGGCCAAGTTAAAGAATAAGAAAGTTGCATTCGGTTCGATTCAAAAGAAACAGTAAAAGCTTGAAAATGACAAATCATCTAATTGTTACTTTTGTGAAAATCGGGGACATATGAAGAGAGATTGCACTAAATACCACGCTTGGAGTGTAAGGAAAGTACTCTTTTACTTTGGTCTATTCTGAAGTTAATTTACTTTTAGTAACTAAACACACTTAGTGGATAAATTTCGAAGTTACTATTCAAATAAGTGTATCCATGTAGGGTTAGTTGAATAGCCTAATACCAATTGATGATAAAAGATTCATATATGTGGGACGATAGCAAATCAATTAAAATTTAGGCTATAGGAACTTTTAGGTTATTATTAAAGACTAATTATTTTAAATTTGAACGAGATATGTACCGTAATTTAGACAGAATTTGGTACCTATTTTTACATTGCTCTTGTTCAATGAAAAATAGTCAATTTGATATTTATTTTTTTTAAGTCAAATATTATGGATACTAGTTTTTTATCCGATTATGATAACCTATATTTGCTTTTCCTCTTATAAAAAAAATCCTTGCATGTAGATTCACGTGGAATTAAACATAAATTAACCAATGAGAATTTCACTTCATTATGGCACAAAGCGAGCAAGCCACATCTCTCAAAAAAGAAAGGAATAGCTTGTATTAGAAGAAATTCTTGATCCCCCTAATTTTATGGAATTTAATGTTTATGTTAATTATATTAAGGGAAAACAGACAAACATAGTAACATTAGGTGCCAATAGGACTTCGGACATCTTATACCAAATTTATACAAATATCTATGGACCATTCTCTTTGACCTCTTGGAATAGTCAACAATCATATTACATTCATATATGATTATTCTCGCTATAGCTACTTGTATCTCATTCATAATAAATCACAATCATTGAACATGCTCAAGACTTATGAGGTTGACAAAGAAAATCAACTCGGCAAAAGAATAAAACAAGTTAGACCCCTAACTATAGTGATAAATACTATGGAAGATATGACGGATCAGAATAATAATGTCTAGATCTTTTACTAAATTCTTAGAGAAATGTGGAATCATCCTACAATACACCTAAACCTCTATGGGAAGAGGCACTAATGACTGTAACTTAATTTCTCAAAAAAGTTCCAAGTAACGTAATTGTCAAAACTATTTATGAGGCTTGGACAGGCAAGAAGCCTAACTTGAAGTACTTGTACATTTGGGATAGTCTACTTAAGGCAAGGCTTATAGGCCACCGAAAAAAATAAACTAGATTCTAGAATTGTCAATTGCTAATTAATTGAATACTTTTGAAACGTCAAAGGGTTACAAATTTTAAGATCCCACTATCAGGTCAATTTTTGAAACAGGAAGTGTCCAAGTCCTTGAGAATGTAGAGTTTGCGGAGGGAGATAAGATTATAAGGTTAAGGATTTTGTCTTGGAGGAAGAATATCTATATATTTCTTCTGTTGCAATTAACAATTAGAACTAGAGACCAATTCTTGCTCTAGATCTTGTTCAAAAAACGATTTCGGATCAAGATAATATTTACAAAACCTCTACACACAATTAAGAGATTATTTCAGAAGAACAAATTCAACAACTCCAAGAACAAATGTCATTAATGAAATCCACTAAAGAAAAGAGAAATGCAATTTGGATGTTTTTATAGTCTTTTTTTTTTTTTTTTTAAAGAAAATAGGGATGGTTGTGTATTGGTGGAAGAAGATGTGATCAATCAACTTTTATTGAACAATGTAAAGAAATAATTCTCTAGAGTGGATTGATGCAATGAATAAAGTGATAAAACTCATAAGTGACTATGTTGTTCGAGAACTCATTTTATTACCTGAAGGTGTGAAGCCCATTGGTTGTAAATGGATATCTAAACCCAAGAAAGTATATACTCCAAGTTCAGTGGGACATATTTTCTTGTATTGTATATCAATGATGTACTACTTCCCTACAATGATATAGGCTTATTGCATGAAATCAAAATATTTTTATCATGAATTTTTAAAATAAAAGATTTTGGTGACGTCTTTTTTGTATTAGGGATACAATACACCGGGATCATTCTCGAAATATTTTTTGGATCATCACAAAAGAGTTATATTGATAAGGTTCTTAAGATATTTGAGATGTAGGGTTGGAAACTACGTAATACACTTATTGCTACGAAAGACAAGTTTAGTTTTAATCAATGCCCAATAATAAACTTTTAAATAAGGAAATACATATAATTTCACATGTTCCTACAATTGGAAGTTTAATAAATGATAATATTTGCATACGTTGGGATATGGCATTTATTGTTTGAATGCTATGTAGATATTTAAGTAACTTTGGGATAGATATTTGGAAAGTGGTCAATTAAGTTATTCGGTATTTATAGATAACTAAGAATTATATGATTACATTCAAAAAAAATCAGACCAATTGAAGATTATTGGATATTTAGATTTTGATCATGAAATATGACTGTGAAATTTTGTCACTAGGTTACATATTTTGAATGGATTTAAAAGAGCACTCTAGTTATTTTGTAACAATAGCAGTCTTGTATTCCAACAAGAGTTCGACGATGCCAAAGTTTATAGACATTAAATTCCTAGTTGTTAAGGAAAGAATCTAGATTGTTCAGGACATATGGAGCAGATTAAGACAAAGTCTATACTTGTGGATCAGCTACTAAGGGACTACCATTTGAGGTCTTTCATGAGCATACTACTCGCATTGGTGTTTTACCTTTTGATGATATGCAAATTTAGTGGGAGTTTATATTCAAATATTGTCTGTTTTAGATACATATTTTTTTTTAATCTATGGGTATTCGGTTTATTTTAGAAATAATGTATTCAATTCATTTTCACTCTGATTAAAGTTTATAGTTGATCTCATTAAAGAATAATGTAGGACCAATTGAAAATGGCATGTTCGGATCACATTGCATGCAATTTTCATGCACACATCCGTATTTGATCTATGTCATTTGATTGTGTTGATATATATGACTATCAATGGGTTTAGTTATTATTCTTGTAATGAAAATCGGTTTGATCCTATATTGATATAATTGATGGATGAGATTGTTCGAAAATTCTTTTAGTTATTATAGCAAAAGTTTTGAACTTACAAGATTACGCAAATTTATAAAGTAATATATGTAGCCTAAGTGAGAGATTGTTTGAAAATTATTGATTTTTCATACAGGTCTACATATGTAATTAAATGTGTATAACGTTATCATAAAGTTAAGCCCAAAATTAAAACGATCAAATAAGAAATCAAATTATTGTGCTTAAGGCATTTAAGTAAAGTGTGACCTGGATCATCCATTAGAGACCAGATCTATTAGGATTGTGTTTCCTTGATGGACAGAAATTCATATAAAAATATAAATAGGGTTATAGTCCCCAATTCATATGCAACTTCTTCTTCTTTGTACCTACCATCGACACCAGAATAATTAAAGAAAGCTTATTGAAGAGAAAAATCTAATACCTACAATTATGATCTTGAACCAGTAATTAACAATCAACAATCAAGAAGAATGAATTGAAGGATCAAGACTACGAATAAAGAAGCAAAATCAAGAGCGAGAATTAAAAAATCAAATGAGAAAAAAATTCAAGATTAAAAGTGAAAAAGCCAAACATGAAAAGATTGTTCAATTCCCAGGATTCAAGATCTGGTAATAGGGAATATTCCTAATAAATTAGAGTATGTTCCGAATTTAATAATTCTTTTAATAATTTGACCTAGAAAATCTTGATAATAAAGGAATTCAAACTTTTAAGTTCTTAAGTTTCTAGTTTTTTATAGTTTCATAAAATTTTAAACAGCACATGCATTGCACGTGGTCTTAGGTCCTTAGTCCGATGGTTTTCGTCACTTCCCGTCAACTAGGCAAGCGGACTACATGTGGTCAGTACTTTGAGAAAAAATTGCAGCTTGTTCCCATACTTTAGAAAATATACCACTTGGATTTCTCTTAAATTTCTTGAATAATATATGTTTCCAAACCTTTTGAAATAGTCACTTGAGCCCTCATTTAGATGCTTTCTATTAGTGCCACCGTCAATTAGGTAAATGCATTGCCCGTGGTCTTAGGTCTTCATTTGGAGGGTTTCTAAGAAGTAAATTGTATATACTTATTCAGGCTTCTAAATTTAATTATTTATTGCTAAATTGAGTTGATATCTATTGTTAAATATAGGAAAAGTTTTGACTTAGATGCAATTGGCCTGAAAAGATTATTTTGACCTTAAATGGAGTTGATTTGGAACCACTGAAAATAAGAAGGATTGCAAATGGTCAATATGAACTACAATAGAGGAATTGGAGGAGACTCACAAGCTTTTGAAGCTAAATACATCACTTACAAAGTTTGGGAAACTCAATTGCATACTCCCAAAACTTGCATCACATCAATTACAAATGATTGTGGATAATAAAGATCAAAGTATAATTTTTTAGAGATGAAGGACCCAAGATGCAAATGGGAAGGGATGCAAGCTGATCAAATGGAGAAATTCAGGGACCAAAAGTGTGCCCTTGCAACTTTATCTGCGATCACAAAGTTGGTACGTTGTTTTGAGGTAGTTCAAATTCTTGTACCAGGTGATTGCAGGTTTTTAGACCATGCAAGCTCATATATGGTACATCGGTCAGCAAAGATTTATTTCCTAATTTGATTCAACGTCTTCTTGAAAAGAATTAAGGCACAAAATTTGACATCTCTTTATATTATTCAAAGAGAGAAAGCAATCTCTTTATACTATCCAAAGAGGTAATGCAAGGGGCCCTTATACATGAAACACATATTATTCCATATATTCAAAGAGAGCCTCTTGGATAGAAAATTCATATTTCTCGAAAATCTTTGATACAAAACACCAGTTGTACTTTTTTTTTTTTCTTTTTTTTTTTAAATCAATTGCTTGGCTTGAAGAAGAAGATGAAGAAGAGGGTATTCAAGGAGATTGATCAAGAACCATGGAAGGAATTTGTGATTCAATATTGTTTTTCCATCTTTCTTCCAACCTTTAAATTCGTGTGATGTTGTATCAATTATTATTATTATTATTATTATTATTTTTGGGCAATATTATGATACTTGTTTAGTTGTGTAGATGCATAGATAATGATGAAACCTATATCTTATAGTTTTAATATTTATTTTTATATTTTGGCGCTTAATTTTTATTTCTTTTTTTTGAATACTTATTATAATCTTAGTGGTTTAAATTAATTGGTTACTAATTGAATTGATTTGTGATTTTTATTGTCATTCAAGAGAAGGAATATGAAAGATAGCATGTGGTAACAAATATTGTGAAGTCCTATAAAAGTTAGGGATGATTTTCTATGATTTGCATGATCTTATGATTTAATGCAGCTTCTTAAGTTTGCTCTCGGGATTTGAGGTCTAGTGTTTTATTCATTATTTAGGTATTCATACACGCTTTTAGATTAGTTAGTTAGTTTTAAGTTTTTAATCTAAATAATCTTTCTATATAGTTGTGTTGTACAATTAAAATTAGATTAACTGGAAACTAAATTCAATGATTAGTCCTCATGGAATCGATACTTGAAGTAATGTCTACTTGGTTACTTGTTTATGATACCATTCACTTGCAAGATTTTAGCTCTAAAAGCTTTTGACTTGATTGTTGGAGGATAAAAATGAAAATCAAGAAGTTTTTGCGTCGTTGCCGAATACTAAGATATTTAATAACTTTTTAGTTACTTTTAAATTTAGTTTGAATTCATCATTTTTCTTTTATATTTATTTTTTCTAGTTGATCTACTTATGTTTCTTTGTTTTATTGACAATGAACAAAGAAAAACAACCGAGAAAAGATGAATTGCAATTATTAATCCCAATATTGATGACAAAGACATGCTTGTAGGATATGTCTTTAATATGCAACATGTTATTAATGAAGATATATTTGTGGGAGTTTTTTTCACCCTTCAACTGTTTAAAATGACAGGATACAATGCACTTGTTGAATTTAATGAGGATGACTTGCTCTTGGGATTAACGTGGAAAATAAATCTACCGATCTTCCAAGAACCGGACGTAAGGCTTTCCCTTGAGAGTATTATGTTGATTACATGTCTCTTGATTGGAACATCATAATAGTGGTAGTACTACTGATCATCAATAAGAAAGGGAGAAATCTCGTAAAGACTTCATTGTGCAGTAGTCCTAGACTGGATGGAAGACCAATCATTCAATTTGAGGAGATAATATCTAAAGAAGAAGAGCTTGTAGAGTGTGAAAAATTAATCAAAATGGAGCAAAAAAAGTGGTGGCTTTCAAACATCATTTTTTGTTTAAAAAATGATTTTGTCCTTCCAGCCAATGAGGGGGTAAAAGTCCTTATTATTAAGTTTTATTTGGGTAGATTAGGCAAGTTCTATTTCGTTGAAAATGACAAGGTAAAAGGTTGGAGGATCAACGAAAAATGGTGCAAAATCAACCTATGCAAACTACGCAAGGCATTAAAAACCATATTCAAAATGTTGTGAAACATCGTTGCAAAAGTCGAGTTGGAACTATAAACAAGCACTTATTAGTAGGCAACAAAATTTCAAACCTTTTTGTTTGCTTGTATTTAGTATTTTATTGCATTTAGTGAGTTAGGATTACATTTAGTACTTCAACATGTTTAATTATTGCTAGATTATATTTTTTGTTATTTTATATTTAGGATAGTTTTCCTAGCATCACAATCATCTCTAATTTCCTCCCATTCAACACATATCTACACTTGTACGATTTGCTTTAACTCACATATATTATATTCGTAATTATTTCCCTTTATCTTTTCAGGTTTCAAGAAAATATTTTTCAAAACAAATGAAGGAGAGAGAAGGAAGATAAAACAACAAAGTGCTAAAAGATAGCGTCATCATGTGATAAATCTAGTATTGCTAAGCTTTCTCTAACCGTATCTTGTGAACATATTAATGAAAATGTGTATTTTATGTTTGGTGGTGTAACTTAGTTAATTTGCTTTAGTTGTATGTGTGATTTGCCATAAAATTTCAAAAAATAGAAAGGAAAAATTGAAGAAAAATTTAAAAATTTAAAACATTTTTTTTTCTTATGTGTGCTTTGTGAGTTAAATAGTCTATTCGGCTAATGATGATGATTAGTTGAAATTATTTATGATTTATGGATTATGATTAGGTGATAATACTTTTTGCTAATTTAATATTAGTTAATGTGAGATTTTATTATTTTAAGTACAATAGTCATGCTAAATCATTATATATATTTGAGTTGAGTACATTAATAAAATACATTGAATGAACTTAGGTTATTAAAACCAAGATAAAAATAAAAACAAACCACTTAACCTATTGGAAAGATTAGTATGAGTGTGGTTGATTTGGTTTTTAGAGTTATCGTGATAATGTTGATTTTACGCTTGTTGAAAAATTGTATGAAATTTTTTTTGGGCTATTGGTGGGACCAAGGGGGTAATTATATTGTAGGAGTTTGATTTAATTTACTTGACCTTCTCTAAAGTATTATTGTAACGATCTAGCCTCTTGTCCAAGCCTTTTTATCATACCGACTGTCTGTTTTAGATGGACATCTAACCATTTACCCTTTACGAATTTCTATAGCGTCTCCAAAAGATTCAAATCCAAGACCTCTGTCTCATGGAAGACTTAAGTTGAATTCATAAGTTTCTCATTAGACAGATGTCTTGAGTTCGAATCTTGAGAGACGCGGTAGAAATCCTGAGAGGGGAAGTGGGCGGATATCCACCCAAAATGAACAGTATGTATGATACAATGGTTTGTGCATAGAGGTTGAGTCATTACAAAAAAATGCACATTTTTGTAGGGCTAGATATAGTCCAGTTTTAAAGAGAACTGAATCGGACCCAAAACTTTCGAATATTTAATACGTGAAATCATCGGATCCAACTTTGAATTTCTATCTCTTGTGTGGGGCCCATAACGACTATATTTTTCATTCTCATTTTTACAAAAATGAGAAACAAATGCTTCCTTAATTATGGAACCATTCCATTTCAATTACATTCGATTCAATTCGATTCAATTTGGTTCGATTTTAGGGTTTCGTAGTTTGATTAATTTTTTTTAATATTTATAAAACTATATTAATTCAATTAATAATATGTTTAATATTAGCTCTTACAAAATAATGTAGTCCAAACTTATGTATTTCTTTATTAAGTTCTTCATATTTATGATTGTTAAAATCACAGTAAGTGGAAGATAGAGAGCTCACAATAATTAAGGGAGATGTAGTTGAGTTTCAATTCGATTTCTCTAGAACGGTAGAAACGACAATAAAGTAGATTTGGATAAAATTTAGATCAATTTGATTAAGTTGGATTTGGATCGAAAATTAGAAATAGAAAAATCATATTTTTGGGTCTAAGATAAATTAAGTAGCAAATTTATTAGAAAAATAAAAATAATTTGGCTTATTTAAAATAAACGAATAAAAAAATGATGAAAATTCAGTTCTTTTTCAGTTTTTGATCTATAATTGAGAATTGAATCAAACCCGCTGGTTCTCGATTCAGATACCTATTTGGATATTTAACTTAAGATGACTGCATAGTTCGGTCTGGTACGGTTCGGGAGTTTTGTCCAGCCCTAATTTTTTGTAACAACTCGAGCTATGTGCCCAACCTATTAACTTGCGTATTTTTTGTTATGGGAGAGTTTGAGTCCATCTTATCTATCATAAATTTCTATCATGCCCTCAAGATTTGAACCCATGACATTTCTCTTAAATAAGACTTAAGTTAAATATCAGTACCAATATCTCATTAGATAGAGGTCTTGGGTTCAAATATTAGGGACGCAATATAAAGACATAAGAAAGTAAGTGAGCAAATTTCCACTCAAAGCAGACTGCACATATTATATAACGGTTTAGGCAAAAAGGTCGGATCGTTACAAAAAATACACGTGTTTTGGAACGACCGAAGTTCTACGCCCTAGTCATTAACTTACGTACTATCTGCTCTGGGAGAGACTAAGCCCATCTTATCCTTGTACGATTTGCTTTAACTCACATATATTATATTCGTAATTATTTCCCTTTATCTTTTCAGGTTTCAAGAAAATATTTTTCAAAACAAATGAAGGAGAGAGAAGGAAGATAAAACAACAAAGTGCTAAAAGATAGCGTCATCATGTGATAAATCTAGTATTGCTAAGCTTTCTCTAACCGTATCTTGTGAACATATTAATGAAAATGTGTATTTTATGTTTGGTGGTGTAACTTAGTTAATTTGCTTTAGTTGTATGTGTGATTTGCCATAAAATTTCAAAAAATAGAAAGGAAAAATTGAAGAAAAATTTAAAAATTTAAAACATTTTTTTTTCTTATGTGTGCTTTGTGAGTTAAATAGTCTATTCGGCTAATGATGATGATTAGTTGAAATTATTTATGATTTATGGATTATGATTAGGTGATAATACTTTTTGCTAATTTAATATTAGTTAATGTGAGATTTTATTATTTTAAGTACAATAGTCATGCTAAATCATTATATATATTTGAGTTGAGTACATTAATAAAATACATTGAATGAACTTAGGTTATTAAAACCAAGATAAAAATAAAAACAAACCACTTAACCTATTGGAAAGATTAGTATGAGTGTGGTTGATTTGGTTTTTAGAGTTATCGTGATAATGTTGATTTTACGCTTGTTGAAAAATTGTATGAAAATTTTTTTGGGCTATTGGTGGGACCAAGGGGGTAATTATATTGTAGGAGTTTGATTTAATTTACTTGAACTTCTATAAAGTATTATTGTAACGATCTAGCCTCTTGTCTAAGCCTTTTTATCATACCGACTGTCTGTTTTAGTTGGACATCTAACCATTTACCCTTTACGAATTTCTATAGCGTCTCCAAAAGATTCAAATCCAAGACCTCTGTCTCATGGGAGACTTAAGTTGAATTCATAAGTTTCTCATTAGACAGATGTCTTGAGTTCGAATCTTGAGAGACGCGGTAGAAATCCTGAGAGGGGAAGTGGGCGGATATCCACCCAAAATGAACAGTATGTATGATACAATGGTTTGTGCATAGAGGTTGAGTCATTACAAAAAAATGCACATTTTTGTAGGGCTAGATATAGTCCAGTTTTAAAGAGAACTGAATCGGACCCAAAACTTTCGAATATTTAATACGTGAAATCATCGGATCCAACTTTGAATTTCTATCTCTTGTGTGGGGCCCATAACGACTATATTTTTCATTCTCATTTTTACAAAAATGAGAAACAAATGCTTCCTTAATTATGGAACCATTCCATTTCAATTACATTCGATTCAATTCGATTCAATTTGGTTCGATTTTAGGGTTTCGTAGTTTGATTAATTTTTTTTAATATTTATAAAACTATATTAATTCAATTAATAATATGTTTAATATTAGCTCTTACAAAATAATGTAGTCCAAACTTATGTATTTCTTTATTAAGTTCTTCATATTTATGATTGTTAAAATCACAGTAAGTGGAAGATAGAGAGCTCACAATAATTAAGGGAGATGTAGTTGAGCTTCAATTCGATTTCTCTAGAACGGTAGAAACGACAATAAAGTAGATTTGGATAAAATTTAGATCAATTTGATTAAGTTGGATTTGGATCGAAAATTAGAAATAGAAAAATCATATTTTTGGGTCTAAGATAAATTAAGTAGCAAATTTATTAGAAAAATAAAAATAATTTGGCTTATTTAAAATAAACGAATAAAAAAATGATGAAAATTCAGTTCTTTTTCAGTTTTTGATCTATAATTGAGAATTGAATCAAACCCGCTGGTTCTCGATTCAGATACCTATTTGGATATTTAACTTAAGATGACTGCATAGTTCGGTCTGGTACGGTTCGGGAGTTTTGTCCAGCCCTAATTTTTTGTAACAACTCGAGCTATGTGCCCAACCTATTAACTTGCGTATTTTTTGTTATGGGAGAGTTTGAGTCCATCTTATCTATCATAAATTTCTATCATGCCCTCAAGATTTGAACCCATGACATTTCTCTTAAATAAGACTTAAGTTAAATATCAGTACCAATATCTCATTAGATAGAGGTCTTGGGTTCAAATATTAGGGACGCAATATAAAGACATAAGAAAGTAAGTGAGCAAATTTCCACTCAAAGCAGACTGCACATATTATATAACGGTTTAGGCAAAAAGGTCGGATCGTTACAAAAAATACACGTGTTTTGGAACGACCGAAGTTCTACGCCCTAGTCATTAACTTACGTACTATCTGCTCTGGGAGAGACTAAGCCCATCTTATCCCACATAAATTTCTATCTTGTCCCCCAGATTTCTAAACCCATGACCTTTTCCTTAAGTAAATTTGGCACTATGATTCAACTTAAATCTTACTTAGTACCAAGATTCAACCTAAATCTTTCATTAGACAGAGGTCTTGTGTTTGAAATTTGAGGGATGTGATAGAAAGCAATGAGGGGATAAGTTAGCAGATGCCTACTCAGAGTGGACAGTACGTATGATATAACAGCTTGAACAAAGACACTGGATTGTTACAAAAAAATGTGCATTTTTTTGTGACAACTCGGACTTTGTGTCTAAACCGTTAACTTACATATTTTTCACTCTGAAAGAGCTTGAGCCAATCTTATCCATCGCGAATTTCTATCGCATCTCCAAAATTCGAACCTATAACATTTTCCTTAAATAAGATTTAATTTGAATCTTGGTACCAATTGGTATCAGAGTTCAACTTAAATCTCTCATTAGACAGAGGTCTTGGATTAGAATCTTAAGGGAAGCGATAGAAAGTCGTGAGGGGAAAAGTGAGCAAATGTCCATCCAAAATGCACAGTACTTATGATATAACGGCTTGGGGAAATAGGTCGGGTCGTTACAAGTGCTTTTTTTTGTAACGACTCGGAATCTGTGTCCAAACTATTAACTTACTTACTATCCACCCTAAAAGAGCTTGAGCCTATCTTATCCCTCACTAATTTTTATTGCGTCCCCAGGATTCGAACTTATAACCTTTAGTACTAGGATTCAAGTTAAATCTCTCATTAGGCAGAGGTCTTGGATTCGAACTCCGAGGGACTTGACTGAAAGCCGTGAGAAGGTAAGTGGGCAGATCCCTATCCAAAGCGGATATATAACGGCTTAGGCATGGAAGCTAGATTGTTACAAAATGCACATTTTTTGTAACAACCTAACTTCCATGTCCAAACCGTTATATCATACGCAATGTCTACTTTGGATGGACATCTGCCCACTTATTCTTTCAAAGCTTTCTATCCTGTCCACTAGAATTCGAACCTAGTACCTTTGCCTAATGAAAGATTTTAGTTAAATCATGGTAATTGTCCAATTGATATTAGGATTCAACTTAACTCTTTCATTAGGCAAATGTATTGGTTTCGAATCCTAGGAGATGAAACAGAAACGCGTAAGGTAGTAAGTTGGTAGATGTCTAAACAAAAAGAATAGTACGTATTATATAATGGTTTGAGTATAGTGGTTAGGTTGTTACAATTACACTAACCATGACATGTAAGAAAAAAATTGCCTACATTGAAGTGTGGAGCTAGTTTTGAGTAACCAGTCCATATGTATCACTAATGTTAGGATACAATCTATTAGAAAAGAAGGCAACCAATAATGTAGAGAGAAAACTATATTTGAAAACCAAAGAAATGATTTTAAAAAGATAAGAAGGATACAATAAAAAATAAAGAATATATCAAAATGTGTTGTGATATTGACGAAACAACTATAAGCACTATTTCCATTCAGCTAAGTTTCGAATACTTAATTTGGGATCTAGGTTCCTTGTGAGACTATTAGCTTATGTGAAGCTTAGAAGTTGAGACTCTTAAACTTAGGGAGAATCATCACATAAGAATGTAGTAACTTTCATTGGTGAAACACAATGGAACTTGAGTGGGAAAGAAATGAGTATTGTGTAATCAATCTTAGAATAAACATCCCAAGTAAGATATTGAAAACAAGTTGAGGGTGTGCATCTCATGAGAGATGAAAGAGATTTTGGACCATTCAGGGTTTGAAAAATTAACCAACCTAAAGAATCATGGAGATTAGATTGACCATGTATACATGCACATCAATCGGACATTGAATAAGGAAATTTGTTCTGGTTGCATTACTTATGAATCTTTATGAATTATCATATAGTTTCATTACTTTATGCTAGTATGATGAGTTATCTAATGCATTAACATTTATGTTTGTCACTTATGTGTTAAGTAGATGATCTCTGGGTAGCCAAGAGTTTAAATTTGGAGGTGTGATGAATATATTGTATACATTAATCGAGGCTTTGGAACTTGATTATTTATTGCTAAATTGAGCAAAAATTTCTACCTAATTTATTTAATTGATGGAAAACTTTGACTTGGATGCAATTTACATAAAAAAGATCATTTTGAATTTAATTGAAATTGATTCACAGCGATTGGAGATAAACTGATCGATCAGAAATATTAGTAGAGCAATCAAAGAAGATTCACAAATTTCGAGAAAAAAATCAATCATTTGGAAAGTGTGGGGACTCAATTGCGGTACTCGGAACTTAATTCGGACTAATAACGATTGTGAACGATGAGATTTGAAGTACAATGATTTAACAATGAATGATCCGAGATGCAAACATGGCGGGATTCGAGTTGAACAAAAAAGACTAATACGAGGATCAAAGTCAACAGTGACCAAAGGTACGTCCTTGCAATCACAAGGCACATTAGCTACAATCGCAGCAATTGTATGCTGTTTTACAGCTGCTCAAATTCTTGTACCATGCGATCACAATGTTCATACCACGTGATCGCTTGGGTATTTCGTCCAGCAAAAGTTTGGTTTTCTAATTTGATTCAACAATTTCGATTATGACCAATATCCACTTGCATTAAAAAAAATATATAATAATAATAATAATAATAATAATAATAATAATAATAATAATAATAATAATAATAATAATAATAATAATAATAAGGCTCAACCATAAACTAGATTGTTTTTAAATAGAGAGAATTGAAACATCATAGGCCAAATGACTAAATAAGGTCCAAAAACTAGATTATTTCCTAGCCATTTTTTGTTGTTTCTTTTTAATCTTTTCGTTTACTCATTTTTTGATGTAGTATTGTTTATCCATCCTAAAGTTCAAGCATTCTAAGTTTTAAGTTGGGAAATTGTATAAAAAAATTTAAATCCGAAAATAAATTAATTCTTGAACCTCAATATTTGATTTCTTTTTCACTTCACCTCTATTTTTCTGATTTAATTTTATTTTATATCAAAGTAAAATGATATAAGAATCGTTTGCTGAAGATTTTGCTATATTTATTGTCTCATTTTCTATTGATATTAGAATTGGGCATAATCAAAATTAAATGTGGTCAAGTATCTAAATGTTTTTATCTCTAAATATTAATTAATTTGGAAATTAACTTATTTTTTCTCATATATATGTACCTTTTGACCTTAGATCCTTTTACTTTCTCGAGTCAAGGATTGGGTCGATTTTGAAAAAATTGGCATAGATGATAGGATAACGATGAAACATACGTTTTAAAGATTTTACATTTATTTATAAATTTTGACATTTAGATTTTTGTTTGATTTTGAATGTTTGTTATGATCTTAATTCTTTCAACTAATTGACCACTGTAATTTGAAAATGGAATAGAAAATATAGAACGTGGTGACCAACATTTTGAATTCTTATTAATGTTAGGGATAATTTTCTATACTTTGCAATATCCAATTTTTTTTTCTTGTGATTTAATTCATTTTCATAAGTATGCACTAAGGATAGATATATTTCGGTTATATGTGAGGATATGCTTTGTTCTACTCGATTGAGATTATTATATAAGATCGGAACATTGATTTTCGAGTCTAAATAATTTTATCAAATTATGGGATTAATATTAAGATGGAACACTATATGGGGATTAGGGGTTCTAGCATTTTATTCTTCGAGCATTCATGTACGCCAATTACTTAATCCTTGTTTGAGCTCCATTTTATTGTAAAAATGTATTTTGGAATAGTAGATTGATGGAGAATGTATAGTTAAAAAATAAAGAAAAATTTTGGTTTTGCATGTAATATTATTTTATTGAAGAATGTGTGATTAAAAAGAAGAGAAAGAAAAATGTTTTTTTAAAAATAATGAGGATCAAACAATGACTTAGTGAAATTAGCTAGGTTAGTTAGTCACTTTTAGGTTGTTCATATATACAATCTCTCTATATAATTGTGTTGTTCAATTAAAGTTAGGTTAATATGAAACTAGATTGATACTTAGTACTTATTAGATCGACATAATCGACTTTATTACTTGTTTACGATATTGTCTACTAGTGAAATTCGAAAATAAGAAGTTTTTGACTTGTTTGCCGGGGAATAAGAAATCAAAATCAATGATAGTTTCCGTCAATTCCACCATCAATTAGGCTTATGCATAGCTCGTGGTCAATATCTTGAGGGAAATTTGCCGCATGTCACTTTGGAAAATATACGACTTGCTATTTGATTCTTGAAACATGCATCTCAAATTTTTTTGAAAGTGCACTTAATTCCTTACCATTTGAATTGTTTCCGTCTGTTAAACTCTCTATCATGCCTATGAGTTGCTTGTAGTCAATCTCATGACAAGAATCCTGGCTATTTCCCTCGAAACGCTTAAGTAATGTCATGTTATCCATTCGTAATTTGTGTGCGCACACGATTTTCTCAAAAAATTGAGGCATGGACAGTCCCAATTAAAAATATTTCATTATTTTGAACAAAAATTTATATTTGATTTATTTCCTCTCTTTCATGACTGGAACATAAGATGATATACGTTATGCCACATTTCAGAATCAGTAAAGAAAATTCAAGAAATGACGATTCTTTTCAATTTATGATCGATAACCAAGCCGTATCTTGCCTATTATAAAGACTTTAGATTTTCAGTCCATATCTATGATATCAACAATTGAAATAAAATAGAAAGGAAAAATTCTGTCTTTGAGAGGGCATCTTGCAGATTTTGTATTTCTTGAAAGAATGGGAACTTCAACTGCAAATGTCTTAAAATTTAGTATTTATATGGATATAATAATACCTCCAATAAAAATAATTGTACGGATTAATGGACAAATCTAATGCAAAACCATATGCACCAAAAATGTATATAGAAAAAGATGCACCACCTCTTTCTCTGAGTTGCACAGTGTGCAGTTACTTGTTTCGAGAAATGCATGAGCAGAAGCAGCTCATAATACATGCAGATGAACGTGCTTGCTGATGAGAAATTGCTCTCACGGGGACCATAAACATGTGGCCAGCAGTGGATCACAACGTCAATGTGATAGTGTTGGTTACTGAGCTCTCGATCACTAGAGCTTATAGAGTGGTGGTAAATTTTACTCTGATAATTGAGTTACTATTTATAACATGTTTGTTCCCCATTAAAAAGATTTATATATTTATTATTATTATTATTATTATTTTTTTTTTTTTTAAGTTTTAAAGTAGTGACTTTTTGGAGAATGTGTAGTTAAAAAGTAGGAAAAATTTTGGATTCATGTGCAAAATATTATTTTGTGTGAATGTATGGTTGAAAATGAGTTTAAAAAAAATAAAAAAATAAAAAATTGAACAACGATAAGATTAATTGATTGGAAAGTAAGATAATAGGGTAACATTTCCTTGTGGTTCGGGTATGAATGATTCTTTTGAAAACCTTGTTCCAAATAATTTGATTGACCGTACTGGAGAATAATAAGTTAATTCAGAGGCTAGTAGTGATGAGCTGATTTTGGGAAGTGGAAATTACACCAGAAATGATTTTTAAAAATCGTAAATCAAAAATAAGTTATAAGGTTTAGTTATTCATAAATAAGATAATAATTCAATTATTAATATTAATATTATAAAATACCTTACCTCAATTCCATCCAACTTACCAAATTCAACCCAATCACTAACATTTTCTTTTCGTCTCTTCATCTACCCTTTCTCATAGGACAGGCAATCAGCTGGAAGACCTCATTCCCATCTCTCTCTACTCTTATCGCCATCGGTAGACTGCCACGAGAAGATTATAGTCGAGTAGTACTCATAGCGGTGCTCACACCTTTACAAGCGGTGTTGCATCATAGGGTCTCGTCACCGTGGGGATGATACATGTGCTGTGTGACGATGCTAGCTGAATAACATCGCGATGCTGCCTCACTGAAATTGCTGTGAATTTGGTTGTTCAAAACCAACAACAACAACAACAACAACAATAATAATAATAATAATAATAATAATAATTCGACCGCCCGAGACCAAATGGTCTCAGCATGGGTGAACCATGCGACTGCATGGTACAAATTTTTTACCGTTTATGGCCTTTTTTGTCATTGCAAACTTGAAATTGCTGACTTTTCACTTGAATTTTTAGCACTGTTTCGTACTTATGGTCGAATGCTATTTATAGGAGAGCCATGTTCAAGGGAAAGATGCTAGAAAAAATCTTGCAATCCATACTTTGTTCCAAAAAACAATCAAATCCCGAATTTCATTCATATTCATTTTATCTTCGTGTTTTTGAAGTTTTGGAGAATTTTACTATGTGTTTTGGTAAAATTCTCTTCAAGGTTTGTTACAATCTTTCAAACCATTTTTCAGAATACCCTTAAGCATCTCATAAATACCGAGGGGGCAAATAACATTTTAGGACAACGTCCCGCATTCAAGTCTTCATATTTGTTGTTATAATTTTCTGGTTTTGTTCCTATTGTTGTCATACTTCTTATGATTTTCCTTCTTGTTTCTTCTTCATCCCTCCAATATTTACAACATTCTCAAACATTATTTCCTGCGATGGAGAGCGAGACTACAATGATAGCCATAAAACTCATGAACCAAGATTTGGTGCGGTTGGATCGATGCGATGGCACTAACTTCACGCGGTGGCAAGACAAGTTAAAATTTCTCCTTACTGCATTGAAGATCTTCTATATTTTGGATTCAGATTTGACACCGTTACCTAAACCCACCAATGGAGAGACCAAAGCAATTAAGGCTGAAAGGGAAAAACGCCAAGAAGATGAATTAATATGATACGGTCACATTCTCAATGCGCTGTCGGATTGTTTGTATGATTTATATACCAACACAACATCGGCAAAGGAGATTTGGAATGCTTTAGAAAGTAAATACAAATCAGAAAAGGAAGGTATCAAGAAATTTCTAATTTCGAAATATTTTGACTTTAAATTTCTTGATAACATTCCTTTGCTACCCCAAGTGCATGAACTTCAAGTAATTGTCAACAAACTAAAGGTGGTAAAGATTGAAATTCTGGAGACCTTTTAAGTGGAAGCTATAATTGCTAAATTTCCAGGGGCCTGAAAAAGATACTGGAAAAAAATAATGCATAGTTCCGAATACTATTCTTTGGAACAATTGTAAAAATATCTTCGGATTGAGAAGGAATCCAGATTGTGTAACAGAAGTGAAAACTCTTTGGAAGGAACTTCTAAGGCCAATGCAATTGAAAAATCTGAATCCCCTGCAAAATCCATCAAGAGAAAACCTTCGAGAAATTTTAATAAGTCCAAAAAGAAGGCCGAAGGAGGGTGTTTTGTATTTGAAAAATATGGATACTATGCAAAGGATTGTAGACACCAAAAACAAATCAACCCTTGTAGACACCAAAAACAAATCAACTCCAAAGGTAAAATAAATTTCGTCCAAGAGGACAAAATTGTGGCCGCCGTAAGCAAAATAAATGTGATCAAAGGAAAGGTTCCTGAGTGGTAGTATGATACTTGTGCTACCACACATGTATCATATGATAAATCTTTATTCAAAACATATCATGAAGTGGATGGAGACCAAGAGATTCAAATGGACAACGAAGTTCGATTGAAGGTTATTGGAAAGGAAAATGTCGATATCATCTTCACTTCATGGAAAACCGTTATCCTTACAAATGTACTACATGTTCCGGATTTGAATAGAAACTTAATGAGTGGTAATCTCTTAGGAAAATCGGGCGTCAACTGTGTGTATGAATCCGGTAAACTTGTGGAAAAGGCTATTCTTGTGAAGGAATGGTCAAATTATGTACGGTTGACAATATAATAAATAAAGTTAATTTTGCTTATTCTCTTGATTTATTTTCATTATGGCATGCTATATTAGGTCATATAGGTAAAAGTACTATGAAACGATTGAAAAATTATTACTTGATTTCATATAATGAAAATAATGAATACAAATGCAAAACATGTGTGGAATCTAAGATGGTTAAAAGACCTTATCAAAGTGTGAAAAGAACATCTAGAATCTTAGAACTCATTCATACTGATATATGTGAAATGAATGGTATGTTAACTAGGGGCACAAAGAGGTATTTTATTACTTTCATTGATGATTTCTCTAGATACACATATGTGTACTTGATGAAACATAAAAACGAGGTGTTTAATATGTTTAAAGTGTATAAAAATAAAGTTACAAACCATCTAGAAAAGAAAATAAAGACGTTAAGAAGTGATAGAGGTGTTGAATACTTTTCTAGCGATTTTAACTTGTTTTGTGAATAACATGGCATAACTCACTAATGTTCTGCACCAAGACACTCGAACAAAATGGTTTGGATGAAAGAAAAAATAGAACCTTAGTAGAAATGATTAATGTTATGCTTATATATGCTAAGTTGCCGTTTAATTTATGGGGTAAAGCTTTATTAAGTGCATGTGGGATACTTAATAGAATTCTTTCAAAACATACAAAGGTTTTTCCTTACAAATTGTGGAAAGAAAGAAAATCGAGCATTGAATACTTCAAAGTGTGGGGTGTCTTGCTTATTGCAAGAACGTGAACTCTAATAGGACCAAATTGGGTCTTAGAGGTATTAAATGTATCTTCGTTGGATATGCTAACAATAGCAAATCTTATAGATTGCTAAACTTGGAGACTAATGTGATTATCGAATTAAGCAATGTAGAGTTCTTTGAAGATTCGTTATCTTCAAATAATGAATTGAGGGAAAATCTTGAAAATATCCCTAACTCAAGTGGAATACGTGATGAAATGTTTTCTGAAGATATTGATGAGTCTAGTGAGCCATGAAGAAGCAAGAGAACTCTAGTTGAGAAATTTTTGGTACCGGATGAAATTAATTCTCAACTTATCTCCATTTACTTAGTAGAGGAAAATTAGTTGAATACTATAAGAACAATTCTAGTTGTTCTATAAGTAAAGACTGACTCTAAAACCTATAAAGAAGCTATGGCTTCTCATGATAACATTTTCTGAAAAGATGCAATTAAAAATGAAATGAATTTGATATTGTCTAATAAAACTTTGGAACTTATCGATCTTCCATCGAGATCCAAACCTAGTGGATGTAAATGGGTATTTATGAGAAAGTATAATATTGATGGTTCTCTAAATACCTTCAAAGCTAGATTAGTAGCCAAAGGATATCGACAAAAAGAAGGAATCGACTATTTTGACGTTTATGCACCGGTAGCTAGAATAACATCGATTAGGATATTATTCATGTTGGTTTTGATATATGACTTGCATGTTCATCAAAGCGATGTCAAGACAGCATTCTTAAATGGGGATCTCAATGAAGAGGTCTATATGGAGCAACCTAAAAGGTTCGTTCTACCTGAAAATGAACATAAGGTATGCAAGTTAGTAAAATTATTATATGGTTTGAAGCAGGTACCTAAGAAATGGCATGAGAAGTTTGACTCCGCAATAATAACACTCAAATTTAAACATAATAGTGTAGATAGATGTTTATATTCTAAAGTGTGCGATGATTATGTGACATTTATATGCTTGTATGTTGATGACATATTGATTATAAGTAATCACATGGACAATATTAAAGAAACAAAGAGGTTTTTATCTTTCACAGTCAAGACGAAGGATCTTGGACAGGTGGATACCATTTTATGTATCAAAGTCACAAAAACTAGTGGGGGTTATCACTTAAGTCAATCACATTATATCGAGAATGTGATAAACAAGCTCAAACACTTGAACATAAAAGAATATAGCACCCCAATTGATCCAAGTTCAAAATTTGTAAAGAATGATGGAAGGGCGATTGCTCAATTGGAATATACTAGTGCTATTGGAAGTCTTATTTATGCAGTTCAATGCACAAGACCAGATATAGCACATGTAGTTAGTAAACTTAGTAGATTTACTAGCAATCCAAGCAACGATCATTAGATGGCCATTGGGAGAGTTCTTAGATACTTAAAAAGAAAATCAAGAACTTAGGTCTACAATATGATAAATTTTCGATGGTATTGGAAGGATTTACCGATACTAGTTTGATATCTAACACGTGTGAAAGTAAATTCACATATGGGTTGGGTTTTCACTCTAGGGGGAGGTGTTGTTTCTTTGAAGTCAAAGAAACAAACATGTATAACACACTCTTGACCATGGAATCAGAATTTGTAGCCCTATTGGATAACAGCAAAGAGGCTCAGTGGTTTAATGATCCCTTCTATGAGATATCTTTGGGATCGAAAAATATTTCTTCAATACCTATCAAGTGTGATAGTCAAGTCACATTAGTAAAAGCATAAAATGAGATATACAATGGAAAGTCTAGACACATGAGTCTAAGACATGACTATATGAAAAAATTAATCAAGGATGAAATAATTATCTTAAATTATGTAAAGTCAATTGAGAATTTAGCGGATCCTTTGACTAAACCTCTAAATAGAGATTTAGTAGCATCTACTTCGAATAGGATGGGGTTAAAACTCCTTAACTAAAAATGTCCACCAATGACAGCAACCCTACCTGTAGTTACTCAAAAAGTAATCCACCGATTCAAAGGGTAATAACAAGTCATTCGATATATGGATAGTGCAGCATTATAAAAATTCAAAATAATCCTATCCCAATTAAAATAATGCTAATTATTATTGAAATGAGGGTTGAGCTTTAAGCTCTTAATGAAGTTCTGTGCAAAATTACAAGTACCTCTAAAAGTAACAAAGGTACTGGAAGAATTTCACCTAAACAATCTTCAAGGTGATGCCACCAAATAGAGAGTTGGAGTTTCTGTTGTCGATTTTATCCCTAATTGGAAGGATCGCAACAAGTAGTAGAGTGGATCTTTTTTGAGTTCGAATTATAGTTCCCACAAGAACTATATTTTAGTACTCAATTTATTATTCCTAACTTCTATTTGATGAAAATAAATAAATAAATAAATGAATGTGTTTTTTAAATCTTACTACTATAAAATTTTGTAAATGCAACAAAAAATGAGTAAAAATTCAATTAATAAATGAAGATTAGGGCGGAACAAATTCATCTATTGGTTACCTTTACTTCTAATATCGAGATTCATAAATTAAAGTAGTGTTTGGTCAAATTCTTCTATGGTATTCAATTTACCCCTCTCGAATTCTCATTGTGCCTATTTAAAAAATTCAATTTCATATCTCTATGCGAACCAACATTATTTAAACGAAATAACAATTCTAGAATTCCTATATGACCACAGCAATTAATACAGTTATTTTCATACGTTATATTAATTTAACGAATTTTAATATGTGTTCTAAACAAGAATCCGCATCTCTACATAATTATTATTCACGAAATCATTGAATAATTAGCCAGAAAATTCAAAGCATTAAAAACATAATTAAAATTCACACATAAAATATAAAAGAACTAAAATCTCAAATAAAAGAAATAAAGGTTCCCAAATCAGTTATATTGTTCGCCCTAAAATTAAATTTAGCTACGTATATTATCGAGAAAAAATAAGAGATTATTAAGAAATTCATCTCCGGGTAATTTGACGGAACGTGAATAATTTGCAAAAATTAAATCTGCCGTTTTTTCTGCAACTTCGGCTTCTGCGTAATCTCCCTCTATTTTTTGTGTGTCAAGTAGCCCATCTGTGTCAATCCCTTTATTTATTTATTATTATTTTTTTTTTTTGCAGAAAGTGTGTGTAAGAATATATTGAATTCGCTGCCTCAATTTTCCCCTCTCTCCATGTGTATATATAATCTTGGCGGCAGGAATGTTTGACTCCAAAAAAGGAGTCCAGTTTCTCTTTTTTTCTACCCAACAGCAGCTGCCAATCTCCAATCCTAAGCAATAGGGAATCTCTCTAAATTGTAATATTTGCTGCCCTATTTTTTTTAGCTGTGCGTGTCTATCCAATTTTTATAACTCTAGCCACAAAGTTTGACTTTTCAAGGAGTCCAATTCAAAGCACTTAATATTATTTATTCTTCAAGTCCTTTAGTCTTTCAAGATTATGAAATTTAATCTCCAACTTTCATCCATTGGCCAATTTAATCCATGCACTTTAGATTTTGCCATTTTTGTCGACTTTTGCTTCTTTCTTTCACTTCCTTTTCATTTGTAGAGTTTCACATATTAAACGTAAAATACAAAAAATTTAGGATGTATTTTGTCAAAAGACGATCAAATATCGTTATTTTAGAGCCCCGAATAAGTGTATAAAATACAATTATCAAACACCCCCGAACTTAAACATTTATTTATCCTCAAACAAAAATATAATCTAAACAATAACAATCACAAAATCATGCAAAAATATTTTGTTGGACAGCCTAGCTTTTTATTTTGGGATTTGAAATCACCGTATTAAATCTACAAATCGCTTCAAAATCACAATACCAAACCAATATCCACTCTTCCAATGCAAAATCGACGTGTGTGTGTGAATAATTAAGTAGACATTAATGAATTCACAAGTTGTTTCAATTTCCAACCCTTAGTAGTCAAATATGTCCTTAAATCATTCGTAAGATTCACACATTTCCCCAAACTCGTTCTTTTCACTCATTTCCCAACGTGTAATCTAAAGCTAAATATTTCATTACTATCCTCACCCTCTTGAGTTTAGGTGGACATTATTAGTTGCAAGGCAACACTTCAGTGAACAAGGATTCTCCAATTATTTGATTGTTTTGACCTCCAAAACTCAACTAGCTAATTATCTTGCATCAAAAGTCAAATTCTCTCAAATACGTGTTAGGGCTTAACCAAGGTATTTAGTACTTTTGCTCTTTTCATACACTTGTTTTTCCTGTTTTTCACAAGTTTTTTTTATTTGTTTATTCTCTCCATTAAGTTTTCTAGATGACCCTTGTAGCAGGCTGATGATTCCCAAATCAAATGATTTTAGGGTACTAGGTTTTAAACACCCTTACAGGCTTACTGACCTGAGTCAAAAAGGTTTTAAAGAGAATGATTTTTTTTTCAAGTGCAACTCATCCCTGATTGCTTTCTAAATGACCCTTGTAACGAGTTTTAGACCGATGAATCCCTAGTCAGACGACTTTAGGGCACCGGGTTTTAAGATACCCTTACATGCTTAATTACTCGAGTCATAAAGGTTTCAGAGAGAAGTTTGAAATTTTTAAATGTATATGCCTTGATTAGTGCAATGTCCCTTATCACACACTTATTAAAACAAATTGACCTCAAACTTAATACTTTCGCCAAGTTTTATTATGTTAGTCTAAAACAATCCACACATAAATTTTCACACATGGAATCCACTTCCACATTCGTATCTTCTTACAATTGTAAAGTCACTCCCAAACTGTGCTAAATTTGGTCTAAGGATAGATAATTTACTATAGTTTAGGTAAAACATCTATGTCCAACTAGATCAACCTATCAAAAGTAAGAAACAATTTATTTAATCAAAATGTCAAACTCAATTATAGTGCCCTTGTAATATCAAATTTTGCAAGGTTAAGCTTCAATTAGTTTTGCATGCATCTTATCCACAGTTCATAAATTTACACCAAATCTCAAATTAAATCATCGTTGTCTGCCAGACTTTCGAACCCACACAAGCACAAACTCAATAAAAGAGATTTTTTTTTCAATTTTTTTTAACAAATACACAAAACGAACACACAAAAACATATAAACACATGAAAAATAAAAACTAAAAGTTTTTTCAAATACCCCCAAATTTAAAACTGGTATTGTCCTCAATGTCATAAAGTATAAATAAGCACATAAAGGGGGTAGGGAAGAAAATGAAGAAGGTACTACCCAAATTTTTCTGTTGAATGTGAGAGACACTATGTGTGACGACTGGATAATATTCGTCATCATGTTTTCCCTTGGATTAATATTGGTTTGAGTGTTCCACGACGTCATATTCCTGAAAAATCAAATTTAACAAATTAAATATAGGGAACAAGGGTTACTTAGCTCAAACAATTAGAATAACCAACAATAAATTCAAGGGCTTGAGGGCAGAAGGGATATGGATGATGACTCCTTAAAATTAAAATGTGACTAAATCTAATGCAACCTAGTAAACAAAACAAAACTATATACTATGCGATACGAAAAGCAAAATAAAAATAAAATGTTTGAAAATTGGTTTGCCTTCCAATAAGTGCTTCTTTAAAGTCATTAACTTGACTTTGTGCCACGGTCATTCTGGTACAGCTAGGTCAAGACTTTCTCTAGCGATGGGAAAATCTTCCATGTAGTGCTTGACACGTTGGCCATTTATTTTGAAGTTTCCTTTTGTTGGATGGTATAGTTCAATTGTGATGTAGGAAAACACCTGAGAAGTCGTAAAAGGGTCGGACCATCTAGATTTCAACTTTTCTGGAAACAGTTTAAGTCTGGAATTGTATAAAAGTACTTGATCTCTCACTCTAAAAATTCTTTGCCTGATGTTCTTGTCATGCCACTGCTTCGTCATTTCCTTGTAGATGGCTACATTCTCATATGCTTCTCTTCTGAATTCTTCCAATTCATGTAGCTGCAGTATTCTTGTTTCTCCAGCCTTTTCGATGTCCATGTTTAACTGCTTCAATGCCCAGTACGCTCTGTGTTCAAACTCCACTGATAGGTGGCGTGCTTTTCCAAAGACTAGTCGATATGGAGACATTTCAATAGGTGTTTTGTAAGCAGTGTTATATGCCCATAAAGCATCATCTAATTTCTTTGACCAATCCTTGCGAGATGCATTCACAGTGAGCTCTAGAATTCTTTTCAATTGTCTGTTCGAGGTTTCGACCTGTCCAGTTGTCTGGGGTGGTAAGAAGTGGCAATTCGATGTTGTACCCCGTACTTATGCAACACTGTCTGGAATAACCGATTGCGAAAGTGAGTTCCACCATCACCTATTACGGCCCTAGGTGATCCATAGCGGTTAAAGATGTGTTTCTTTATGAAGTCCACCCCCACCTTTGTGTCATTTATAGGAAATGCTTTAGCTTTTACCCATTTAGAGACATAATCTACTGCCACTAGGATGTACCGATTGTTGTGAGATGATGGAAAGGGACCCATAAAATCAACCCTCCAGACATCAAATATTTTCACCTCCAAAATGTTGTTAAGTGGCATCTCGTGACGCACTAATATGTTACATGTTCTCTGACACTTATCACATGACCTGCAGAAACTGTGGCGGTCCTTGAACAGTGTTGGCCAAAAGAAACCACATTGAAGCGCCTTTGCTGCTGTTTTAGTGGGGCCAAAGTGTCCTCCATAAGCCAAAGCATGAACCCGGGAAAGGATTGGTTTCATCTCATCCTTTGGCACACATCTCCTAATTATCTGGTCTACCCCTCTCCTATATAATTTGGATCATCCCAATAATAGAATTTTGCTTCATAAAACAGCTCCTTCTTCTGCTGATAGGTGAGATCAAGATCTATATAGCAACTAGCTAAGTAATTAACAATGTCTGCATACCACTGAGCCTTTTCTATCTGTAATAACTGTTTATTCGAGAAGACCTCATTAATATCCATGTCCTCTAAATCATGCAGTTGCTCTAGCCTTGATGAACAATCCGCTACCTGATTTTCTGTTCCTTTTTATCACGAATCTCAATGTCAAACTCTTGCAGTAACAAACCCATCGAATTAGCCTAGATTTAGTATCCTTCTTCTCAAACAGATATTTCAAGGCTGCATGGCCAGTGTAGACTATGACTTTTAAACCAATTAGATAGGAATGAAATTTGTCGAAGATAAAGACCACTACTAGCATCTCTTTTTCCGTTACAGTGTAGTTGATCTAAGCATATGTTAAGGTTTTGTTGGCATAGTAGATAACATGTAACACTTTTCCCTTACGTTGGCCAAGCACTGCTCCCACTGCAAACTCACTAGCATCACACATAAGTTCGAAAGGTAGATCACAATTATGTGCTACTATCACAGGTGCAAAAATTAACTTTTCTTTGAAAGTATGAAAGGCATTTATGCACTCATCAAAAAAGTGAAATGACACATCCTTCTCCAGTAGATTACACAGAGGTTTTGTAATTTTTGAGAAATCTTGAATGAACCTTCTATAAAACCCTGCATGTTCTAAGAAACTTTTGATCCCCTTAACTCAATTAGAAGACTGCAATTTTTCGATCACTTGTATCTTGGCTTTGTCAACTTCAATGCCCTTTGAGAAAATCCTGTGGCCCAGCACTATCCCCTCTTTTACCATGAAATGACATTTTTTCCAATTTAACACTAGGTTCTTCTCTTCACATCTTTGTAATACAAGAGCCAATCGATCCAAGTAGTCATCAAATGAATCTCCAAACACAAAAAAATCATCCATGAATACCTCGACATATTTTTTCACCATTTCAGAGAATATATCCATCATGCACCAATTGAAAGGTTACGAGTGCATCGCATAAATCAAAAGGCATCATTCTAAATGCAAAAGTTTTATAGGGGTATGTAAATGTTGTTTTTTCCTAGTCTTCTGGAGCAATAACTATCTGATTGTGCCCAGAATATCTGTCCAGAAAGCAGTAATGAAAATGACCAGCCAACCTCTCCTACGTCTGAACAATGAATGGCAATGGAAAATGATCATTTTTGGTTGCATTGTTTAGCTTCCTGTAATCTATACGTACTCTCAATCCTGTCACTAACTGTGTTGGTATCGACTCATTGTTCTCATTCTTCTCTACAGTAATTTCACCCTTTTTAGGCACCAAATGTACTGGACTCACCCAAGAACTATCAGAGATGGGATAGATGATATCTACATCTAACAATTTCAGCATTTCTTTTCGCACTACTTCTTTCAAGATTGGATTTAATCTGCGTTGCCCTTCCACTGATGGCTTTGACCCGTCCTCCATTAAAATCTTGTACATAGAAAGAGTTGGACTAATTTCTCTGATGTTAGCTATTGTCCGTCCAATTGTCATTTTGTGCTACCTAAGTACCTCCAACAATTTATTCTCCTCTTCCCTTGTCATATCATTCGCGATGATTACTAGAAGTGTTGTAGCGTTTCCCAAATATGTATAATGGAGATGTGAAGATAAAGGCTTTAGTTCAAGAGTATGTGTCTTTTCCACTAAGGGTATTGGGGGTAAAGGGTTGTCACCAAGAGATTCATATTGCTAATATCTCCTCCCTATTAGTTGCTCGGCCAAGTTGACAATACATTCAACTTTTCCTGTATCTGTTGCTTCCAATTGTGCAAGTTCTACCTCACAAAGATTTGAGTGATGCTCTGTCTCAAATGTGTCTATCACAAGATCTTCAAGAACATCTATTTGGCAACAAGTGTCGGAAGTCAATGAATGTTTCATCGCCTTGAACACGTTGAATATAACTTGCTCATTATCCACCCAAAGAATCATATTTCCATCGTAAACATCAATCAGTACTCTTCCAGTAGCCAAGAAAGGTCTTCCCAAGATCAGAGGAATGTTTGAATCCTCCTCCATGTCCAAAACAAGGAAGTTAACTGGAAAAATAAATTTGTCAACTTTAACTAGCACATCTTCAATAATCCCCTTCGATCATTTGATCGATTTGTTAGCCAGTTGCAAAGAGATGGTTGTAGATTTTGCTTTTCCTAATCCAAGAGACATATAAAGAGAGAGGGGCATCAAATTAACACTGGCACCTAAATTGCAAAAAGAATGTTCAAAATAATTAGAACAAATTGTGCAAGGTATCGTGAAACTCTCTAGGTCTTTTAGTTTAAGAGACATCTTTTTCAATAGAATTGCACTACACCCCTCGTTCAGGAAGAGTGCCTCATGTTCTTTCAACTTCCTTTTGTTAGACAGGATCTCCTTCAAGAATTCAGCATAACTGAGCGTTCGGGCAATTGCATCTGCAAATGGAATATTGATGTGTAGTTTCTTGAAAATCTCCATAAACTTGGCAAACTGCTTGTCCAACTTCTTTCTCTGTAACCTTTGAGTGAATGGAATTGGTAGCACATAAGCTTTCACGGGGCAAGGTGCTCTCACTATGGGTGTTTCTTTCCTTTTATTCTCCTCGTTAGTTGGGTGTTCAAACTCTGCTTCTGTCCCAACCTCTTTACCCATTACTTCTTTCGGGTGCTGCTATAGGCGTAAAAAACATAAAAAATTGGCAAGTCCCCTTCATTTACTTCCCTTTGCTCTTGCTGTTGATCTCTCGTGGCTATTTGTCCAATTGAATGTATAGGGATAGGATTGTTTAGACTATTAGCCATTTGATGTTGCTGTTTTTGTTTGCATTTCATGTGTCTTCGTCTAAAGATATGTTCTATTTCCAAATCAAACGTTTCAAGATCGTCGCCTTGGGCATGGAGCATACAACGAACACAGTTTTCTGCAAATTAAAGAAAATAAGCAAATCAAATAACAATTAGAGAAAAGATAAGATAAAATAAAATAAAATAAATAAATTAATTAATTAACACTAAAAGTAATAGTCCCCGGCAATGGCGCCAAAAACTTCTTGTCGATTTTATCTCGCAAGTGGATAGATCGTAACAAGTATAAGAGTGGACCCTTTAACTCCAGATTATCGTTCGTACGAAGACTATATTTTAGTACTCAATTTATTATTTCTAACTTTTATTTAATGAAAATAAATAAATAAAAAAAGATTGAATGTAATTTTTAAATCTAATTACTAAAAATTTCGTGAATGCAACAGGAAATGAGTAAAATTCAATTAATAAATGAAGATAAGGGCGGAACAAATTCACCTATTAGTTACCTTTACTTCTAATATTGAGATTCATAAAATTAAAGTAGTGTTCGGTTAAATTCTTCTATGGTATTTAATTTACTCCTCTCGAATTCTCATTGAGCCTATTTAAATAATTAAATTCTATATCTCTATGTGATCCAACATTATTTAAATGAAATAACAGTTCTAAGAATTTCTATATGACCACAGCAATTAATATAGGTATCTCCACACGTTATATTAATTTATCGAATTTTAATATGTGGTCTAAACAAAAATCTGCATCTTTACGTAATTATTGTTCACGAAGTCATTGAATAATTGGCCAGAAAATTCAAAGCATTAAAAACACAATTAAAATCCACACATAAAATATAAAAGAACAAAAATCTCAAATAAAAGAAATAAAGGTTCCCAAATCATTTCCATTGTTCACCTTAAAATTAAATTTAACTACGCATATTATCGAGAGAAAAATAAGAGATTATCAAGAAATTCATCACCCGGTAATTTAACGGAACGTGAATAATTTGCAAAAAATAAATCTGCCATTTTTTCTACAACTTCGGCTTCTGCGTAATCTCCCTTCATTTTCTGTGCATCCCTTGTATTTTATCAAGCAGCCCCTTGTTTGCATCAATCCTTTTTTTTTTTCCAGATAGTGTGTGTAAGAATGTATTTAATTCGCTCCCTCAATTTTTTTCTCTCTCCGTGTGTATATATAATCTTGGCGGCAGGAAAGTTTGACTCCTAAAAAAGAGTCCAGTTTTTCTTCTTTTCTACCCAACAACAGCCGCCAATCTCCAATCCTAAGCAACAAGGAATCTCTCCAAATTATAATATTTGTTGCCCTATTTTTTTGGCTGCGCGTGTCTCTCCAAATTTTATAACTCTAGCCACAAAGTTTGACTTTTCAAGGAGTCCAATTCAAAGCACTTAATATTATTTATTCTTCAAGTCCTTTAGTCTTTCAAGATTATGAAATTTAATCTCCAACTTTCATCCATTGGCCAATTTAATCCATGCCTTCAGATTTTGCCATTTTTGTCAACTTTTGCTTCTTTCTTTCACTTCCTTTTCATTTGTAGAGTTTCACCTAATAAACGTAAAACACAACAATTTAGGATGTGTTTTGTCAAAAGAAGATCAAATATAGTTATTTTAGAGCCCCGAATAAGTGTATAAAATACACTTATCAGTTTCTCTCTTAAAAGGTTGTTAAAAAGGATAAGCGCAAGGCCTTATTAGTGCTAAACGAGTTATGAGGAACTTGAGAACACGTGGTACTTGTGTGTGTGTGTCCTTACCGGTATTATCACATGAAATAACTGGTTCAAAGCTTCAAGCTACATTTAATTTCGACTTTACTTTGTTTGAATTACACCATAATTGGATTCAAATTGAAAGATATCTAATCCTTATACATAAGTATCATATACTTTGAATATGAGATCTTATTAATTTTGAACAAGTAGAGGATTGCTGTGAATTTGGTTGTTCAAACCAGCAACAACAACAACAACAACAACAATAATAATATTCGGGTCATGCGATCACATGGCATATTGCCATGCGGTCACATGGCTAGGTGAACGATGCGACTACATGGATTTGTACCATGCGGTCACATGGTACAAATTCTTGAACGTTTACGGTCTTTTTTGCCGTAGCAAATTTAAAATTAGTGACTTTTCACTTAAATTTTTAGCACCATTTCGTACTTCTGGTCGATGGCTATATATAGGAGAGCCATGTTAAAGGGAAAGATGTTAGAAAAACATCTTGCAATCCATACTTTGTTCCCAAAAAAATCAAATTCGGATTTCATTCATATTCATTCTATCTTCGTGTTCTTGAAGTTTTGAAGAATTTCATTTTGTGCTTTGGTGAAATTCTCTTCAAGGCTTGTTACAATCCTTCAAACCATTTGCCAAAATACCCTTAAGCATCTCATAAACACTAGAGAGGGGGACAAATAACGTTTGAGAACAGGGATCTCGCGTTCAAGCCTTTATATTTGTTATTATAATTTTCTGGTTTTGTTCTTATTGTTGCCATACTTCTTGTGATTTTCCTTCTTGTTTTTTCTTCATCCCTCCAATATTTACAACAGAAATGGCTCTGTACATTGCAATGCAGCTCTGCAACAGTCGGCATTGGTGTTGACAACAACACTGTGAATCATGGCTCTCGACATTGTAAATGGTTGAGTTCGACACTGTAGGTGCTGGGAAAGGTGGCTTACGATGCTGCTTAGTAGTAATGTTCGATGGCAACGGAGTGACGACGATGCCAACGACTGTAGAGAATAGAGGAGAAATTAGGGGTTGGGTATGGAATTGGGGACAGGGGCCTCTAATGCAATTTTTCAAATTACAACTCTTGCTTGCAATATAAAATTGGATGGTGGCAATTCTGCTAATGGTGTGGTCGTGCAGAGACGATGTTGGTGGTTTTCGATAGTGCTAGCGATGTTGGAGGTTCGTAGCAAAGTAGATGGTACGATTTAGGTATGGCATTATGGTGGTGGTGGTGGTGGTGGTGGTGTTGGCGTTGTTGTGGTATTTTGTGGTGGTGGTGGTGGTGTTGTTTGTGGTGTTATAGTGTTGGCGGTGGCGACAACGGTAACAACTGCGTGGTGAAGGTGGATGGGGAGACGAGTAAAGAAGTTTGTAATCAATTATTTGAGTGTTATGAGGTTCATAGAAATGTAGGTGGTGCAGTTTGGGTGTTGGTGTTATGGTGGGGGTGGGGATAGCGTTGTTGTGGTGGTGGTGGTGTTTGTGGTGTTATGGTGTTGGTGGTGGGGCGGCTACAATAAAGGTTGGGTGGTGGCTTGGTGGCGGTGGAGGGGGACGAAAAGTTTGCAATCAATTTTTTGGGTGTTGTGAGCAATAAATTGGTTAATTTGTGAGCAATAAATAATATGTGAGCTAAAAGAATGTTTAATTGTGACTCGGAATTTGGTAAGTTTTAAATAATTAATTTGATAATTTTGTGACTGAAAAATAATTTATTTCCAATTAATTTGATAATTAGTGATTGAAAAATAATTTGTGGCATATAAAATTTTTGAATTGTAATCGAAAAATAAGTTGCGACTAATAATTTGATATGTTGTAAACGAAAATTAATTTGTGACTAATTAATGAAATATTTTGTGAATATAAAATAAATGGTGACTTGTAAAATTTTTGATTTGTGACCTATTAATTTGACAAATTTGTTATCAATAAATAAGTTGTGAGACATAAAATTTTTGTTTTATGATCATGAAACAATTTGTGACCATTAAAACTTTTTTTATTGTGATCGAGAAATAATTTATAACCAATTAATTCATAATGTGTGATCAAATTGTATAGAATTGTGATCTTAATACATTTAATTAATAAAATATATGTTTAATTAATTAGTTTATAAATAAAAAAATTTTACAAATCTGAATTTTGAAATTTTAAACTTTGTTTCTTAGTTTTGAAATGTGTCATACTTAATCTCTTATATAATAATTTTTCCCCTTTGGGAATAGAATTTTGAATAAGAAATTATTTTAACTAAAATGGCTCCTACAGCATTAGTTTTGGATTAAAAAAAAAAAAAAGTATTAAAAACAAACATCTCTATAGCCTAATAAAACACACAGTTAAGCCCCCCCAAATATTAGAATTTGTCCTAAATCATAAGATTAGATGTTTTACCCTAGGTAGTGTAGAAAAGAATCATTTCTGCTTGGAAAAGTGGGATTAGTTGAAATTAGACTTTTTGACTTTGTGATTGATAATAACATTATGTTTCATAATCCCTTTACAAACACTTGCTAAAAGTCAAATAACTTTTTATTCATATATTTCATGTCATCAACAAGTACTATCCACTTATCCACATCTCATTTCAAATTTTTTATTGACAATTGCCAGCTAAGTTGTTGGTTAAGAGTGGACTAGACTTTGCATTGGGCCTTAATGCTTCTCAAAGGGCTATGCAAAATTTCTTTGAGCAGCTTATGCTTAACAATGGAAAACTCTTCCATTATATATTTTGATCATATTTATTTGGTAAAAATTAGTGCAAATCATATTATCAAAACCAAAATACCTACATGCAAATCGAGCAAAGTGATAACTTATAGAAATGTAGAAAAATGAAGAATTAGATTTGATGAGGTAAGAGTTGGACTCTTTCTCCTTAAACCGAAATTGTAAAGACATCGGGTCTCTGATCATCACTTGTTAAGTACCAGTCAATTTGTGTGCTGATATCGAGTCTCTCATTAGAAAATCTCCGTGGAAAGGTAATGACAATAAAAGGGAGTGGCTTGGTTGGAATGGATGAAATTGTGTAAACGGAAGGTGATTTGTGATTCATGCTCTATTTCTTTTCTATCACTTGTCCTTAAAGGGGAATAATTATGCAATGTAGAAAGAAGAAGATTTCGTGGAGAAATGAGATTAGAAGACGGGACTTTTTAGAGTGTCCATTTCTGAAGAATTTTGAGTCAATTTTGGATAGAAATGGTCGTAGTCATCGTTTTGGGATACAAAAATGAGTTTTTTTGTTTTTTTTTTTTTTTAATAATTTTAATTAGATTATAAGATATCTTGAATTTTATCGGTATCTAGAGTTAATCATTATTTAGGAGTTTATTTATTATTGAGATTCTATTTACTATTTTAAATACGAGTTGGAAGACTTATGGAAATCAAATAAATTTGATTATAATAAAGAGTCTTGATAAGTTTCTATAAATTGTTCTCTCTTTTGGTATTCATGAGCGAATTAAGTTTTGTCGGGAGTTCTTTTCTTTCTTATATACTTCCACTGCATCAGTTGGTAGCAAAGTCTTATTCGTTCCTTTAGTATGTCATCTAAAAGACGATTAGTTCGTGTTGAATTAGTAGATTTTAATAGACGTGATGAGATCACATAGCTGCGTGAACAGGTCGAAGTGCTTACATAGCAACTTGTTGCCTCATTCCGCAATACCGACACCTGTGACCCACCCCAACGAGGAGTTCGAGGAAAAAATCCTTTTGCTCTACTTGACCAACTAGCAGATCTACATGTTTAGAGGAAAGCACGTGGACAGGAGGATAATGGATGTTTAGAATAATATTTAAGTTTGAAATCCCTAAATTTCATGGCGGGCTTTAGCCGAAGAGCTCTTAGATAAATGAATGCATTTGAAGATTTCCTAGAATGGAAGAGGTTATAGATGATAAATGTGTGCCTCTTGTCTAACATGATCCTTTGGTTGGACAACAATGTGGTGGCAACAGCCCAAGGTAATAAGAATCAAAATTATGAAAATAAGATTGCGACTTGGGATAAGTTGAAGAAACATATGAGAACTACATTCTTATTTTATAATTATATATTGAAGATGTACCAGGGATTTTTAATTTACATGAAGGTATTAAATCCCTTATTGACTACAGTATGGAGTTCTACATGTTGATTACAATGAATGATATAAGATATATAGATGAGCAGCTAGTGTCTTGTTATGTGGTGGTCTACGACCCTAAATTTAGGATACTGTTAATACGTTTGATCATATGACAATATTTAAAGCACAACAACAAGCTATACAGATTGAAAAACAATAGTCCCGATGAATAGTTGTAGGTTCTGCCAACAAACTACACCAATAATAGCACGTTTGTGTAGTTCTTCACAAACTGGTCTTGTTGAGCCAAATCCAAATTAATAATCGATAGCACATCTGGTGAGAGTTTTCTTTGTTAAAGTTGTGGTAGAACAGGCCATAGGCAATCCCAGTGCCTAAAAAACCCATGCAAAGGATTTTCACCGATGAAGTCAATGACGATTATCATAGTGAGCCTATCTATGATAAAGAGGTGAATGATGATTTAGTAGAGGACGAAGAACAAGTAGTAGATGATGATGAAACAATGTTGGTGGTGCATAGGCATTACCTTACTATACGAAAATGATGGTGATTGGCTGCGTAATAATATCTTCGAAATTATTATAAAGTCAGGGAAGAGTTCGTAGATTCGTAATTGATTTTTGAAGTCGTGAGAATGTGGTGGTTGAAGTAAACAAAAGTTGGGATTGTAGACAGAATAACATCCTAAATTATATAAGCTAGCCTAGTTGAAAAAAGCTACGGATGTCATAGTATTTCAGTTTACATTAATCAGTTTATCTTGAATATATTATAAGGATGAGGTTCTATGTGATATGGTTGGCATGGATGTGTGTCACATATTGTTAAGGAAATCTTGGCAATTTGATCATTATTCAGTATACGATGAATTTATTTTGAGATGGTACCAATCTATATACCTAGGGAAAGTTGGAGACGAAAGATTCTTGTGTAGTATAAATGTTGGTGGGTAAATCTTTTGAAATTAGGTGAATTTCCACCATAACAAGATGTCCAATATCGAATTGACTTGATGCCAGATGCAACATTATCTAAAAGGGTGCATTATAGGATGAGTCCATAGGAACATGAGGAGTTATGTAGGCAAGTTGAAATTTTTTTTGTAAAAGGACATGTTCGAGAAAGTCTTAGGCCGTGTGTTGTCCCTTGCTTTGCTTATGCCAAAGAACGATGAAACATGGCATAAATGTTTAGATAGTCGTACTATAAACAAGACCACAGTATGTTATCATTTTTACATGAAAATCTATTCCATACATAGTAGCATCATGGCAACTTCCACAAATTTTATTAAGACTAGGAGGTTTTGTTGGAATCTTAAGGCTGACGAATCTTTTCAGTCGATTAAAGAAAAGCTTGACTTTCCACTCATATTCTTGTACTACCTGATTTTATTTTACATTGTGATGCTTGGAAAGTAGCCAATGGTGCAGTTCTT
>NC_036244.1:10991214-11003646 GCF_002742605.1 Olea europaea var. sylvestris | reverse complement strand
TATTGACATATTGCACTTGAAGAAATAATAGCAAAATATAATGTGCTCCAAAAGTAGCATATGTTTCGAAAAACATATTATTTAGTGTTTATTCCTAGAGAAAAATACGTAACTTAAAGTCATGTTGATATTGACTATTTGATTAAAATGTGATGATTAATCATATTCTTCGAAACTAAATCAATATGTTTTATTATGTAGTTAAACAAATGGCAAACATTACGAAACTTGAGTTTGCTGCACTTGACATATCTGGTAAAAATTATTTGTTATGGATACTGGATGCTGATATCCATCTCGTCTCAAAGGGTCTGGGAGAGACAATAAAAGAAGGAAACAATGAATCCCCGTAGGATCGTGCAAAAGCACTCATTTTCCTCCGTTACCATCTTCACGATGTATTAAAAATTGAATATCTCACTGAAAATGATCCACAAGTTCTTTAGAAAAAGTTAACTGAAAGATTTGATTATCAGAGGATTATAGTCCTTCCCAAAGCCCGTTATGAGTGGATGCACCTTCGTTTGTAAGACTTCAAAACAGTTAGTGAGTACAATTCTGAATTATTCAGAATATGTTCAAAGTTGACTTTTGTGGAGAAAAAATCACCGATGAAGATATGCTGGAAAAAACTTTCTCCATCTTTCATGCCTCGAATGTGCTCCTGCAGCAGCAATATCGTGAGCGTGGCTTCAAAAAATACTCAGAACTTATAACTTGCCTACTAGTTGCTGAACAAAATAACGAATTGTTGATGAAAAATCATGGATTACGTCCAACTGGTTCTGTACCTTTGTCTAAAGCAAATGGTACTATATTGTTTGAAGCAAATACAATATCAAGACAAGGACGCGGACGTGGACGTGGGCGTGGACACGGACATGGACATGGACGTGTACATGGAATAAATCATGGAAGAAATAATCAACAAAGTTATCAACAACAAGGCAATAAATTCAAAAGGCACAAAGCAAACGAGAGTGACAAATCTAAAAAGGAGCATGAAGAAAGTTGCTTCAGATGTGAAATGAAAGGGCATTGGGCACGTACGTGTCGTGCCTCAAAACATCTTGTGGATCTCTATGAGAGATCAATCAAGGAAAAAGAAAAATTGGAGACTAATTTTACTGATTATGATGGTCCAATTGATGTGACTCATTTGGATGTCTCCGATTTCTTTACTGATCCAAATGGAAATATTGACCATTTGGTTGGGGGTGGTGTGATGGAAGATATAGATTAATTTACTAGTATTTCTTTCGTTTTAAAAAAATATGTTTTTACTTTTCCGCACAAAAATAAAAAAAATAAAACTCTATTATGCACCGTTTATTTTATGATATTAAGTAATGTTTGCTTCTTTAAATCTAAATTCAAGTTTTTTTTAAAAAAATTTTGTTTATTTTGTTATATTTATAGATTCATGATGAATAGTCAAGACAGCTGCTTAATTGATAATGCAACTATACATACTATTCTTCAAGAAAAAAAATACTTTTTGGACTTAATATTAGCTGAAAATAATGTTAACACGATATCGAGTGCGTCGAATATCGTTGAAGGCTTCGGAAGAGTTTGTATTATTTTACCAAATAATACAAAATTATATATTGACGATACACTTTATTCTAGCAAATCTAGAGAAAATTGTTTAGTTTTAAAGATATTCGTTACAATGAATATCACATTGAGACGATGCAAAAAAATAATATTGAATATCTTTGCATCACTTCTTTTGTATCTGGCAAGAAGCAGATAAAGAAAAATTTCATGTACTCCCGTCTGGCATATATTTTATATTTATAAAAATGGTCGAATCAAATAATATTACGAACCAGAAGATTGTTGATCCAAAAAGTTTTATACTTTGGCATGATCGACTTGGACATCCAGGAGCCATAATGATGCGTCGAATAATAAATAACTCACATGGACATCCTTTAAAGAACCAGAAGATTCTTTTATCTAATGATTATCCATGTGTAGCTTGTTCGCAAGGCAAATTAGTCATTAGACCTTCAACTATAAAGGTCAATATTGAATCTCCAACTTTCTTGAAAAGAATACATGGAGATATATGTGGGCCAATACACCCACCATGTGGACCATTTCGTTACTTTATTGTATTAATTGATTTTTCTACAAGATGGTCACATATTTGCCTACTTTCAACTAGGAATGTAGCATTTGCTAAACTACTTGCTCAAATCATAAAATTGCGAGCACAATTCCCCGATTACTCAATCAAGACTATTTGTCTTGACAATGCTGGTGAATGTAGATCACAAGCATTTGATGATTATTGTATGTCAATTGGGATTGAAATTAAACATTCAGTTGCACATGTTCATACACAAAATGGTTTAGCGGAATCGTTTATTAAACTTCTACAACTTATTGCTAGACCATTACTTATGAAAACAAAACTCCCAACTTCTGTTTGGGGTCATGCCATATTACATGCTACATCATTGGTTCGTATAAGACCAACTGTCTATCATCAATATTCACCTTTGCAACTTGCATTTGGTCATGAATTGATTATGATGAAACATATTCTCCCGTAATGGATACCATCACTTTTAGATTCTTAATTAGTTTGACCGTGTCACAAGGGCTCGATATGTGCCTTATGGATGTAGTAACTGCCTACCTATATAGTTCACTTGATAGTGACATATATATGAAAGTCCCTAAAAGATTTAAGGTGCCAAGAATAAATGATACATGTCCGAGAACTATGCTCTCAATTAAATTGCAAAAATCATTATATGGATTGAAACAATCTGGACGCATGTGGTATAATCGTCTTAGCGAATATTTGTTGAAAGAGAGTTATAAAAATTACGATATCTGCCCATGTGTTTTCATAAAGAAAACAAATATTAGATATGTAATTGTGGCAGTTTATGTTGATAATTTAAATTTAATTGGAACTCCTAAAGAGCTCAACAAAATTGCAGATTATTTGAGAAATGAATTTGAGATGAAAGATTTGGGGAAAACCAAATTTTGTCTTAGATTACAAATTGAACATTTTTCAGAGGGATTATTTGTTCATCAATCCACTTATACAGAAAAAATCTTGAAACACTAAAAAATCTTGAAACACTTTTATATGGATAATGCACATCCATTGCCATCACCTATGGTTGTTCGATCACTTGATGTGAAAAAAGATTCATTTCGTCCACTTGAAGATGGAGAAAAGATTCTTGGTCCTGAAGTACCATACCTTAGTGCAATTGGAGCATTAACTTGTCTTGCAAATTGCACTCGACCTGACATAACTTTTTCTGTAAATCTCCTTGCAAGATATAGCTCTACACCAACTCAAAGGCATTCGAATGGTGTTAAACATATTTTTCGTTACCTAAAAGGTACTATTGATATGTGACTATTTTATTCTCAAAAGTCAGGATCTGCTTTAGTGGGATATACAGATACAGGTTATCTCTCCGATCCACACAAAGCTAAATCACAAACAGGATATGTGTTTATATGTGGAGAAATAGCTATATCATGGAGATCTGCGAAGCAATCCTTGACAGCAACATCCTCAAATTATTCTGAGATTATTGCAATCCATGAAGCAGGGCGAGAATGTGTATGGTTGAGGAATATGACCCATCATATCCAATCATCATCAAGGGCGCTATATCAAAGGAGACAGGACGAAGCATATTTCTTCAAAATTCTTTCATACACATGAACTTCAAAAGAATGGTGACATTGATATTCAACGAATTCACTCAAGTGACAATGTGGCTGATCTATTCATAAAAGCGCTGCCAACATCTACATTTAAGAAATTAGTTCATGAGATTCTCAAAGATTTTCAGTGATCAACATCAGAGGGAGTAGCTGTACTCTTTTTCCTTCGCTTTGGTTTTGTCCCATTGGGTTTTCCTAACAAAGTTTTAATGAGGCAGCATTTAATTTTAATACTCCAAAATAACTGTACTCTTTTTCATTCGTTTGATTTTTTCCCCATTGGGTTTTTATCAAACAAGGTTTTAAAGATGCAGATATTTTGTAATATGTCATTCAAGGGGGAGTATTGTAAATGGAAAGTCTATTAAAGTTTATTGGTAAATAACATTTGTACCCCTATAGCCCAAGAAATTATTACCATTGTATCCCTGATTCTTACCTATAAATATAGGGCTTTGGTTTTCAATAATATACACAAAAAAAGTTCTTTGAATTTTCTCTATTCTCTTTTCCTCTCATTTTATAACAGGGGATGAATTTTTTCTTGTAGAGAGAGAATGATGCAATATGGAAAGAAGAAGATTTCATGACGAAGTGGGACCCACGTCCCAAAAAGTAGTTTTTTTTAGTGTCCATTTTTGGAGAATTTTGGGTAAAAACGACTGAGTAAGTAAAATTTAGGGATTTACCCTAATTTTCAACCATTTTTTACCCAATTCCATCGCTTAAGGCTCTAATTTTGTCAATTTTTCTTTTTTATTGATATGTGTAATTTATGCACTTATCTATGCCATTAAACATTGATATTTAGAAGTACTTGTAGAAAATTATAGATTAATCTCATGTTAATTTTTTTAAGGTAAAACTCTATGTTGGAAGTGGTTTTGGAGAAAATGAAAGAAAATTGAGCTAACACGATAGATATTGTACTTAATTCGAAGATTGAGGACCGACTAGATGTGAATTAGAATGTCAAGGGCTTGAATTGTAATTATATTGAACCTAAGTTGACAAAAAGAGAGAAATCAGGGACCAACTTACACAGAGTCAATAGTTAATCTGTTACCTCAAGAAAACCACCAATGCAGTGGCAAGGTTGTGTTTGGCGAAACTCAAGATCAAAGCAGTTATGGCTCTATTCTACGGAGCGAATTTGTTTTCATTTTTGATTTCATGCAAATTAAAAAGCAATTTTGGCCGCGATTTAACCTTCTTGGATCATCTACTTTCGAGATTCTTCATAGTATATCATGGAGAACAAGGCCAGCAAGGAATTAAATGCACATATCATCAAAATATTGAAGATTCAAGGCTTGAGATTGAAGATTCAAAGCAAGAAATTGGTTTTGTATTTTTCCTGCATTTAGATATTTCGGGTGATGAATTTCCAATTCCCTTATTATAATTTCATTACAGATATGCTATGCTAAATAGTATTGGGATAAATATGAAACCTCTTATTTTACCATTTTAATTTAAAGACCATTTATTTTTGTTAATTTTTGTTATTGTTGATACTGCATGTTTAAATTTGAATGCTCGATAGCATTTAGATAACAAGCTTCTTATTTTGTTTTTGAAAGGTTCAAAATACCTTTATGACAACATAATATCAACACATGGCTTAATAAATGTTAGGAATAATAGCTTATGACTTGTGCAATCACACATGTAATCAAGTAAATGAATGAACTGGGTTTGGTGCATACATGGATATTTCATGGAAGGCAAGACGCATACATGGGTTTGGCTCGCTCGGCACTTTGACAGTTCAGTTGGGGGGGCTCTTGAACCCTGGCCAATTTGGGGCATAACTCGCGGTTTACCTGATCTACGTGAAGAGGGGTTGGATCATAGACTCCAGGATTAGTCGCTGTAAGGTGGACACCTGGGTATCAAAAAAAAGTAAATGAATGAACTACTTCGTATATGAATACAAGATAGGGATATTTGTGGGTTGTTCTTAGGAATATGTTTTGGGGAGAGAGTTTGATAATGTTGGTTACTGGTTGTCAATGAGAGTTGGATAATATTGGTTACCGATTGTCAATGATAAACAAATTATACTAGATAATTTAGATTGAGATTTGAAATGAAAGAACAATATGTGGATTCAAAATCTCAACACATCTTTCTCATGTATAGCTTTCACATAACTTTAGATAACAAATAAAACAACATTAGTAAACAAATCGAAAACAAAACCACTTTCATTTCGATTATATTTGAGTTCGACAATGAATTAGTAAAATTCAAGTTAGAAATTATCCTCATGGGACGATACTTTTATTCCTAAAAATTATTAATTGTCAATGATCCCATAAGTTTACAATATTACACCAAACGTGTTTTTGACTCATGTCAGAGAATAAAGTTTTTTGAATCTATTGATTCGTCATTTGACTTGAACTTTAAAAAAAATAAAAAATTAGCTACTAATCATATACTGATATCTCTTGTATTTTGTGCTATTATCAGGTTTCACCAACAATTTATGCAAGATTCTAACGAACTTGATCTTCTGTAGTTAAATCCTGGGTTAGAAAAAACTTTTAGACAAAGGTGAAGAGAATAGAGACTAGGAAGGTAAAGAGAACAAAAATTTTAAATGGTCAAAAATTAGTTACCAAGCCTCTCAATTAATCATAGAGGTAGTCGATGCAGACGATATGCTAGTCGGGGACTACCTGATCCTTGTTCTAGTATACACTCACTCAAGCATCGAATATCCTCCCTTTGGGCAAGTAAACTTCCCTATTCGATTAGATGTCTAAGGCCTTTTGGATATAAGTAGTGTCATTAGCCACGAAAGAACGTCAATGGATGTCTTCGGAATTAGTCTATTCCTTCATACATTAAAGGACAGAGTACGAGAATGGTTGCATTCACTACCTGCTGGGATCATCATATATCGGAATGACATGGAACATAAATTCACGATAAATTCTTTCCACCATCTCAAGTTAATCAGATAAAAATGAGATAGACACACTCAACCAACATGAACTTGAGAGCTACCGAGATACACTGGACATTTTCAATGATCTGCTAGTAGTGAGAAATGAGACAAGGTAGACGGGAGCCTATGGTGGAGAATTGTATAGAAAATATGATGCTAGTAGTGACATTGATGAAGGAACAATGGTGGATGTTAAGATAGGAATAATGAAGGATGGAGTAGTTAGGCACAAAAGGATGGGTAGAGATCTTGGGAGAGAGAGAGAGTTGGCAGAAGTATGGGCAACATCAAAAATGACAATTCCTTCATTTAAGAGAATAAGTGATCCGAAAGCTTACTTGGAGTGGGAAAAGAAAATCGAATTGATATTTGACTACTACAACTACTCAGAGGAAAAACCGTACTTGAATTTACTGATTAAGTTATTACTTGGTGGGATCAAGTAGTGGCAACCAGGAGGAGGACTATCATAAGGAGATGGAGATGACATGATTAGAGCCAATGTTGAGAATGATAGGGAGGCTACCATAAATCCTTTTTTAAATGGTTTGAATAGGGAAATAGCTAATGTAGTGGATTGTAACATTTTGTAGAGTTAAAGGACATGCTACATCCAGTTATGAAAGCCGATAGACAATTGAAAATGAAGGGGACGGGTAGTTATCCATCAAGTTCTTCGGTTCTAACTATTTTTAGAAAACGAAATGGGGTAACAACATGGAAGGAGTTATTTTGAAGGGTCGTACTGAGCTATCGAAGGGAAAGGAAGACAGTGCTAGCGAGTTACATCAAGTATAATCCCAAACATCTAGGAATCCAGACATCAAATGGTTTAAATATTATTGCTTCTTAATATCCAAATATAGGGGCATTTAAGATTTGTGCTTGTAGTCTTTAGACAAGAACATCTTTACACTATCTCTAAAAAGTGTACATTTCGCATGGAGAAGTTGTTTTCCTTGAATACGTTTTAGTGTAGAAAATCAAAACTATTAAGGAATGGTCAATACCTAAAAGCATAACTAAGGTAAGAAGTTTTTACGATTTGGCTAGTTTCTATAGGTGTTTTGTTAAAGACTTTAGCACAATTGTCATACCACTAATGAAAATTGTAAAGAAGAGTGTAGGATTTCAATGGGGGCATTGAACAAGAATATATAATTTAACACTATTAAAGATAGTTTGTGTAAAGTATCGATTTTAACACTTCCTAATTTTGATAAAAATTTTGAGATTGAATATGATCCTTCAGGGATAGGTGTTTGAGCTATTCTAATGCAGGATAGAAGGTCAATAGCTTACTTCAGTGAAAAGCTAGGTGGAGCAGCTCTCAATTATCATTCATATGACAAAGACTTGTATGCACTTGTTCGAGTTTTGAAAACATGGCAGCACTACCTATGGCCAAAGGAGTTCGTGATTTACACCAACCATGAATCTTTGAAGCATTTGAAAGATCAAAGTAAGCTAAACAAGAGGCATGGAAGGTAGATGGAGTTTATAGAGACATTTTCATATGTCATTCGATATAAATAAGGTAAAGAAAATGTGGTAGCGGATGCATTATCGAGGATGTATGTGTTTTTAACTTCTTTAAGTGCTAAATTGTTAGATTTTGAATATGTTAAGGTCATGTATGCTAATGACCCAAACTTTTCTAGCATATGAGTCATGTAATAAAGGAGCTATAGATAAATTCTTTAGGCGTAATGGATATTTACTTTGGGAAAATAAATTATGTGTTCCAGAACAAAGGTCTGAAGGGCGTTACATTTGAACCCTAGGGTTGGGTTTGGGTATACTTGATAAAGGAACACTTTCCATAACAAAGAAAATCAAAGTTACAGCTACGGGAAAATGATCCATTTCAAGTTCTTGAAAGAATTAATGACAATGTTTACAAACTAGATCTTCTTGGTGAGTATAATATTCGGCTACTTTTAACAGTTCTAATCTTTCTCTCTTTGATGCAGGTACAAATACAAGGTCGAATCCTTTTGAAAATGGAGAGGATGATGTGATACATGGAACGAATTCAACGAAAGCAGTTTCAAGCAAAAATCTGTTGATTGTTAACGGAGCATCGATGACGAGGTATAGAGCGAAAAGGATCAAAGAAGCAATGGGATTACTTACTCAAGTTAAAATGGACAAAACATGAATCATGGCAAGCAAATCAACAAGTTTTGTGTTGGGTTCATAAATAGAAACATGATGTACCAACTTGATTCAAGCCACAAACGGAGAAGTTGTGAGAAGACATTATGCCACCTCATAGTGGAAAGTGGCATGAGGTCACATACCTATTTGCAGAAAATCCAATTGAAGAAAGTCCGTGAATTATGCAACTGAACCTAAGAAAACTATGTGATCGCACAATTCAGTCTGGAAAAGTGATTTTCTAAATTTCGTGAAATTTCCTAATTATGTTAAACCTCTAACTTTTGATAACTTTTGTAATCTTTAGAATTTGACTTTGTTTTAACTAGATTTACAAAATCTTTTATTTATACTAAAACTCTAATTTATGGTAACTTTTTGTATTATTAGATTTTAATTCCTTTTTTAACTAGGTTTTATGGGTTTCCTATAAATAAGATGATTAATTCTAAAAGTGCTTCAAAGATATATCATTTACAAGGTATTTTATATTCATTTTGTATAAATTCACTAATGTTAGTCTCTAATTTCAATTCTCTTGCCATAAATTTAAGTTGTATAAATACATGGTTAAAAATGCAATTAATCGAAATACGTATTTAAATACATGTCGGCATGAGTAATATACTTTAGAAAGAGTATTTATTTGATGTATTTTCAATATAGAACAAGTGGAGCAAGTGGAGAAAAATGTTAAAAAGTCATGAATGATGAGTTGTCTCAAATAAAGATGAGTTGTCTCAGTTAAATGATCATAACTTGAACTGTAGTTATTAAACCAAGGTGATTCAAGTTGGTTTGGAAAGATAAGATATGTATCTATAACTTTCATGCTTTACAAGAAGTCAAATCCACATCATAGGACAGTCAAAATTATCGTGGAAAATCCTAGTTGTTACCTGCTGGATATAACTTTTCTAATTGTGAGCAGGACTCAATGTTTTGGCCATATCTGAAGTTGTAGAGATCCAATAACCTGATATTTGTACAAATGGAAAGATAATTCAAGTGGCAACAACTTATCTTTTGATCAAAAGTCCAAATTCAATGCACAACATATCTGAAAATTGGTATTAAGTTGCATGTTTCAGCTGTTTTCAAGCTGGACAAAAACAAGTTATATTGTCCACTTGTATGTTGGATGTTCCTTTGATATAAAAGGGACCTTGGCCATGAGTTTGAGAGTATCAATTTCTCTTCATCATATTCTAGTTTCTCTCATTTTCTTTGTAACATTTCAATATGTATTTCTAAAACTTTAGCTAGAGCTAGGGGTGAAACTTTGGTGAATGTGTAGTATTGTCTTTGATTTTTCACTTTGTTCCTCAATAGTTATCTTCTTACTTGGTTGAAGTATATATTCTAGAAATAGTTTTAGTTTGTCAAAGACTTTGATTTATTGTTGACAAATGTGTACCGAGCTGGTAGTGGCCTCCTCCCTCTCCTCCATTTGATCCAAAACAATTTCAACAAAATTGTAGCTTTGGCTTCTAGGGTTGTCAAGATGATGAAGATTAGCCCTCTCTACAATAATTGAACAACTATAATAAGGGTTCGTTTGGTATGTTTTTTGCTTTTACTTCTTATAAAAGAGCTTTTGCTGTATTACCTTAATTTTTGTTTGAAAACTAACTTTTAAAAGCAAGTATTATTCCGAAAGTGCTTTTATAAGAAGTTATATTAGACCACCTTCTTCTAAAAATTGTTCTAACTACCATATCCACTTTCATAAAATTAGTCAAAATGGGTCTAAAAACAATTTTGGGATCTCAAAAGCTTCTTTTGACTTTTAAAAAGTCACGTTAAACGGACCCTAATTGCAAAATAAACCAACACTATTACAATAATAAATTTAAATCTAAAGGAAAAATATTGCATCGCAATCCACTCTTTATGCTACAAGATTCAAGGAAAGAATACATTTTCACTGCAAAAAAAAAATCTATGGCTGTAAACTATCAAAAATAATAATAATAATAAAAATTATACATCCAATAAAAAAAAAATGCATAATTTAATACCGCCCTTTACTAACAAATGAATATATAAAACACAGATGTTTTAGGAATTACTTTTTTTATAGTGTGCTTCATAAAACTTTCCTTCTCGTTGCTCTTCTTGATTCCAACTTCGAACACTGGTTTTCTGGGATGTTCTTCAAGGACTCAAGATTGTAGAGATTTATGAATGTAGTCACAATAATGAAATCAACATTGCTGCTTGATTGACACGTCCTCAGCCAATTCAATTTTTAGTTACTCATTTATAGTCCACGATAAATTATAACTTTTACAATATATCTCAGCTAATTGAATCCAATCAAATTAAGTTCCAATAAACTAATCTTGACCTTGGATGCCTTTTTTTTTTCAAATACATACCCCCAAACTCTATTTTCTATCTTGACAATTCATCGTGATCATATCAAATATTAATTTGACAATAATGTCAATTAATAGCTCAGATTAATTGCCCAAAAGAAAATCCTTTGAATATATATAAATTTTTTTTTCATTATTTCATTTTAATTCCCAAGACATAGAGATAGGGACGTGTAATTGATCTCGTCTATTAATGCTTCAAGGAACTTGAAGTTAGTAATTGAAGTTCATTACCCATTCAAGATTAAGCTCTTACATATGATAATCAAGTGAAAACTAAATTTAAGTGGTCAATGTCACAAATTAATTTTCACAGGTTCCAGTCCAATATATTGAAAAGGTATTTTCAATCTTTTTACAAAAGTCAAAGATAAACATTAATGGAATAGAGACAATCTCGTTCATCTTTATTTACCAATCGTGGACTAAAAAATATTAGATTGGATTATAAATCAAATTTCTTCGTGCTTAACAATTTAAACACTTGATTTGTAAAAGATCTACGAACAAATGCAAGCTCATATATATCAATACAAACAGTTTATAAAAATAATAATAATAATATGTTATTTCAAAATATTACGAGTACAAATGAATTTACTCGACGGCCAAATGTTATCCAACAATTTTAGCATGATACTATAACATATTTGAAAATGGCAATATTTATACATAATTACAATGATATTTGAAAAATTGTTCATAAGAACAACATTATTCAAATATTACTATTCATAACTTTACATCCCGAGTTACAATTGAAATTGGGTTTTGGTATAGCATATATTGATACATTTTCTGCAATAGAATAGATGTTCTTTTTAGATTTATTTTGACAAATTACAAATGCAGAATCGTATCTATATATATATTTTTTTCGTTTATAATTAAATTTCTATAAACAATGTAGCCAGATTCTTGATTTGCATGTAATAATATGTCCATAGACCTCAAAGAAACACAAAAACATTCTCCACATTTAATACTATGCCGCGGGCCAACAAAATTTACACTGTTTCTGCTCAAAAATTTCCTAAGTCTCTCAACTACTATATGAATATTATATTTGTTATTACAAAATTGATGAACAAAGTATGTTATATCCCTAAGAATAAATAACTAAAAGAGAAAGAATAAAATATAACTAAAGAAAAAGACAAAAAAAAGAAGAAGATGAAGAAGAAGAAAACCATATGAGGAGGGACGTCTACAGCCCAG
>NC_036244.1:10940660-10990721 GCF_002742605.1 Olea europaea var. sylvestris | reverse complement strand
TGCAGATTATTTGAGAAATGAATTTGAGATGAAAGATTTGGGGAAAACCAAATTTTGTCTTAGATTACAAATTGAACATTTTTCAGAGGGATTATTTGTTCATCAATCCACTTATACAGAAAAAATCTTGAAACACTAAAAAATCTTGAAACACTTTTATATGGATAATGCACATCCATTGCCATCACCTATGGTTGTTCGATCACTTGATGTGAAAAAAGATTCATTTCGTCCACTTGAAGATGGAGAAAAGATTCTTGGTCCTGAAGTACCATACCTTAGTGCAATTGGAGCATTAACTTGTCTTGCAAATTGCACTCGACCTGACATAGCTTTTTCTGTAAATCTCCTTGCAAGATATAGCTCTACACCAACTCAAAGGCATTGGAATGGTGTTAAACATATTTTTCGTTACCTAAAAGGTACTATTGATATGTGACTATTTTATTCTCAAAAGTGAGGATCTGCTTTAGTGGGATATACAGATACAGGTTATCTCTCCGATCCACACAAAGCTAAATCACAAACAGGATATGTGTTTATATGTGGAGAAACAGCTATATCATGGAGATCTGCGAAGCAATCCTTGACAGCAACATCCTCAAATTATTCTGAGATTATTGCAATCCAGGAAGCAGGGCGAGAATGTGTATGGTTGAGGAATATGACCCATCATATCCAATCATCATCAAGGGCGCTATATCAAAGGAGACAGGACGAAGCATATTTCTTCAAAATTCTTTCATACACATGAACTTCAAAAGAATGGTGATATTGATATTCAACGAATTCGCTCAAGTGATAATGTGGCTGATCTATTCATAAAAGCACTGCCAACATCTACATTTAAGAAATTAGTTCATGAGATTCTCAAAGATTTTCAGTGATCAACATCAGAGGGAGTAGCTGTACTCTTTTTCCTTCGCTTAGGTTTTGTCCCATTGGGTTTTCCTAACAAGGTTTTAATGAGGCAGCATTTAATTTTAATACTCCAAAATAACTGTACTCTTTTTCATTCGTTTGATTTTTTCCCCATTGGGTTTTTATCAAACAAGGTTTTAAAGATGCAGATATTTTGTAATATGTCATTCAAGGGGGAGTGTTGTAAATGGAAAGTCTATTAAAGTTTATTGGTAAATAACATTTGTACCCCTGTAGCCCAAGAAATTATTACCATTGTATCCCTGATTCTTACCTATAAATATAGGGCTTTGGTTTTCAATAATATACACAAAAAAAGTTCTTTGAATTTTCTCTATTCTCTTTTCCTCTCATTTTATAACAGGGGATGAATTTTTTCTTGTAGAGAGAGAATGATGCAATATGGAAAGAAGAAGATTTCATGACGAAGTGGGACCCACGTCCCAAAAAGTAGTTTTTTTAGTGTCCATTTTTGGAGAATTTTGGGTAAAAACGACTGAGTAAGTAAAATTTAGGGATTTACCCTAATGTTCAACCATTTTTTACCCAATTCCATCGCTTAAGGCTCTAATTTTGTCAATTTTTCTTTTTTATTGATATGTGTAATTTATGCACTTATCTATGCCATTAAACATTGATATTTAGAAGTACTTGTAGAAAATTATAGATTAATCTCATGTTAATTTTTTTAAGGTAAAACTCTATGTTGGAAGTGGTTTTGGAGAAAATGAAAGAAAATTGAGCTAACACGATAGATATTGTACTTAATTCGAAGATTGAGGACCGACTAGATGTGAATTAGAATGTCAAGGGCTTGAATTGTAATTATATTGAACCTAAGTTGACAAAAAGAGAGAAATCAGGGACCAACTTACACAGAGTCAATAGTTAATCTGTTACCTCAAGAAAACCACCAATGCAGTGGCAAGGTTGTGTTTGGCGAAACTCAAGATCAAAGCAGTTATGGCTCTATTCTACGAAGCGAATTTGTTTTCATTTTTGATTTCATGCAAATTAAAAAGCAATTTTGGCCGCGATTTAACCTTCTTAGATCATCTACTTTCGAGATTCTTCATAGTATATCATGGAGAACAAGGCCAGCAAGGAATTAAATGCACATATCATCAAAATATTGAAGATTCAAGGCTTGAGATTGAAGATTCAAAGCAAGAAATTGGTTCTGTATTTTTCCTGCATTTAGATATTTCGGGTGATGAATTTCCAATTCCCTTATTATAATTTCATTACAGATATGCTATGCTAAATAGTATTAGGATAAATATGAAACCTCTTATTTTACCATTTTAATTTAAAGACCATTTATTTTTGTTAATTTTTGTTATTGTTGATACTGCATGTTTAAATTTGAATGCTCGATAGCATTTAGATAACAAGCTTCTTATTTTGTTTTTGAAAGGTTCAAAATACCTTTATGACAACATAATATCAACACATGGCTTAATAAATGTTAGGAATAATAGCTTATGACTTGTGCAATCACACATGTAATCAAGTAAATGAATGAACTGGGTTTGGTGCATACATGGATATTTCTTGGAAGGCAAGACGCATACATGGGTTTGGCTCGCTCGGCACTTTGACAGTTCAGTTGGGGGGCTCTTGAACCCTGGCCAATTTGGGGCATAACTCGCGGTTTACCTGATCTACGTGAAGAGGGGTTGGATCGTAGACTCCAGGATTAGTCGCTGTAAGGTGGACACCTGGGTATCAAAAAAAAGTAAATGAATGAACTACTTCGTATATGAATACAAGATAGGGATATTTGTGGGTTGTTCTTAGGAATATGTTTTGGGGAGAGAGTTTGAAAATGTTGGTTACTGGTTGTCAATGAGAGTTGGATAATATTGGTTACCGATTGTCAATGATAAACAAATTATACTAGATAATTTAGATTGAGATTTGAAATGAAAGAACAATATGTGGATTCAAAATCTCAACACATCTTTCTCATGTATAGCTTTCACATAACTTTAGATAATAAATAAAACAACATTAGTAAACAAATCGAAAACAAAACCACTTTCATTTCGAGTTCGACAATGAATTAGTAAAATTCAAGTTAGAAATTATCCTCGTGGGACTATACTTTTATTCCTAAAAATTATTAATTGTCAATGATCCCATAAGTTTACAATATTACACCAAACGTGTTTTTGACTCATGTCAGAGAATAAAGTTTTTTGAATCTATTGATTCGTCATTTGACTTGAACTTTAAAAAAAATAAAAAATTAGCTACTAATCATATACTGATATCTCTTGTATTTTGTGCTATTATCAGGTTTCACCAACAATTTATGCAAGATTCTAACGAACTTGATCTTCTGTAGTTAAATCCTGAGTTAGAAAAAACTTTTAGACAAAGGTGAAGAGAATAGAGACTAGGAAGGTAAAGAGAACAAAAATTTTAAATGGTCAAAAATTAGTTACCAAGCCTCTCAATTAATCATAGAGGTAGTCGATGCGGACGATATGCTAGTCGGGGACTACCTGATCCTTGTTCTAGTATACACTCACTCAAGCATCGAATATCCTCCCTTTGGGCAAGTAAACTTCCCTATTCGATTAGATGTCTAAGGCCTTTTGGATATAAGTAGTGTCATTAGCCACGAAAGAACGTCAATGGATGTCTTCGGAATTAGTCTATTCCTTCATGCATTAAAGGACAGAGTACGAGAATGGTTGCATTCACTACCTGCTGGGATCATCATATATCGGAATGACATGGAACATAAATTCACGATAAATTCTTTCCACCATCTCAAGTTAATCAGATAAAAATGAGATAGACACACTCAACCAACATGAACTTGAGAGCTACCGAGATACACTGGACATTTTCAATGATCTGCTAGTAGTGAGAAATGAGACAAGGTAGACGGGAGCCTATGGTGGAGAATTGTATAGAAAATATGATGCTAGTAGTGACATTGATGAAGGAACAATGGTGGATGTTAAGATAGGAATAATGAAGGATGGAGTAGTTAGGCACAAAAGGATGGGTAGAGATCTTGGGAGAGAGAGAGAGTTGGCAGAAGTATGGGCAACATCAAAAATGACAATTCCTTCATTTAAGAGAATAAGTGATCCGAAAGCTTACTTGGAGTGGGAAAAGAAAATCGAATTGATATTTGACTACTACAACTACTCAGAGGAAAAACCGTACTTGAATTTACTGATTAAGTTATTACTTGGTGGGATCAAGTGGTGGCAACCAGGAGGAGGACTATCATAAGGAGATGGAGATGACATGATTAGAGCCAATGTTGAGAATGATAGGGAGGCTACCATAAATCCTTTTTTAAATGGTTTGAATAGGGAAATAGCTAATGTAGTGGATTGTAACATTTTGTAGAGTTAAAGGACATGCTACATCCAGTTATGAAAGCCGATAGACAATTGAAAATGAAGGGGACGGGTAGTTATCCATCAAGTTCTTCGGTTCTAACTATTTTTAGAAAACGAAATGGGGTAACAACATGGAAGAAGGAGTTATTTTGAAGGGTCTTACTGAGCTATCGAAGGGAAAGGAAGATAGTGCTAGCGAGTTACATCAAGTATAATCCCAAACATCTAGGAATCCAGACATCAAATGCTTTAAATATTATTGCTTCTTAATATCCAAATATAGGGGCATTTAAGATTTGTGCTTGTAGTCTTTAGACAAGAACATCTTTACACTATCTCTAAAAAGTGTACATTTCGCATGGAGAAGTTGTTTTCCTTGAATACGTTTTAGTGTAGAAAATCAAAACTATTAAGGAATGGTCAATACCTAAAAGCATAACTAAGGTAAGAAGTTTTTACGATTTGGCTAGTTTCTATAGGTGTTTTGTTAAAGACTTTAGCACAATTGTCATACCACTAATGAAAATTGTAAAGAAGAGTGTAGGATTTCAATGGGGGCATTGAACAAGAATATATAATTTAACACTATTAAAGATAGTTTGTGTAAAGTATCGATTTTAACACTTCCTAATTTTGATAAAAATTTTGAGATTGAATATGATCCTTCAGGGATAGGTGTTTGAGCTATTCTAATGCAGGATAGAAGGTCAATAGCTTACTTCAGTGAAAAGCTAGGTGGAGCAGCTCTCAATTATCATTCATATGACAAAGACTTGTATGCACTTGTTCGAGTTTTGAAAACATGGCAGCACTACCTATGGCCAAAGGAGTTCGTGATTTACACCAACCATGAATCTTTGAAGCATTTGAAAGATCAAAGTAAGCTAAACAAGAGGCATGGAAGGTAGATGGAGTTTATAGAGACATTTTCATATGTCATTCGATATAAATAAGGTAAAGAAAATGTGGTAGCGGATGCATTATCGAGGATGTATGTGTTTTTAACTTCTTTAAGTGCTAAATTGTTAGATTTTGAATATGTTAAGGTCATGTATGCTAATGACCCAAACTTTTCTAGCATATGAGTCATGTAATAAAGGAGCTATAGATAAATTCTTTAGGCGTAATGGATATTTACTTTGGGAAAATAAATTATGTGTTCCAGAACAAAGGTCTGAAGGGCGTTACATTTGAACCCTAGGGTTAGGTTTGGGTATACTTGAGAAAGGAACACTTTCCATAACAAAGAAAATCAAAGTTACAGCTACGGGAAAATGATCCATTTCAAGTTCTTGAAACAATTAATGACAATGTTTACAAACTAGATCTTCTTGGTGAGTATAATATTCGGCTACTTTTAACATTTCTGATCTTTCTCTCTTTGATGCAGGTACAAATGCAAGGTCGAATCCTTTTGAAAATGGAGAGGATGATGTGATCCATGGAACGAATTCAACGAAAGCAGTTTCAAGCAAAAATCTGTTGATTGTTAACGGAGCATCGATGACGAGGTATAGAGCGAAAAGGATCAAAGAAGCAATGGGATTACTTACTCAAGTTAAAATGGACAAAACATGAATCATGGCAAGCAAATCAACAAGTTTTGTGTTGGGTTCATAAATAGAAACATGATGTACCAACTTGATTCAAGCCACAAACGGAGAAGTTGTGAGAAGACATTATGCCACCTCATAGTGGAAAGTGGCATGAGGTCACATACCTATTTGCAGAAAATCCAATTGAAGAAAGTCCGTGAATTATGCAACTAAACCTAAGAAAACTATGTGATCGCACAATTCAGTCTGGAAAAGTGATTTTCTAAATTTCGTGAAATTTCCTATTTATGTTAAACCTCTAACTTTTGATAACTTTTGTAATCTTTAGAATTTGACTTTGTTTTAACTAGATTTACAAAATCTTTTATTTATACTAAAACTCTAATTTATGGTAACTTTTAGTATTATTAGATTTTAATTCCTTTTTTAACTAGGTTTTATGGGTTTCCTATAAATAAGATGATTAATGTCTAAAAGTACTTCAAAGATATATCATTTACAAGGTATTTTATATTCATTTTGTATAAATTCACTAATGTTAGTCTCTAATTTCAATTCTCTTGCCATAAATTTAATTTGTATAAATACATGGTTAAAAATGCAATTAATCGAAATACGTATTTAAATACATGTCGGCATGAGTAATATACTTTAGAAAGAGTATTTATTTGATGTATTTTCAATATAGAACAAGTGGAGCAAGTGGAGAAAAATGTTAAAAAGTCAAGAATGATGAGTTGTCTCGAATAAAGATGAGTTGTCTCAGTTAAATGATCCTAACTTGAACTGTAGTTATTAAACCAAGGTGATTCAAGTTGATTTGGAAAGATAAGATATGTATCTATAACTTTCATGCTTTACAAGAAGTCAAATCCACATCATAGGACAGTCAAAATTATCGTGGAAAATCCTAGTTGTTACCTGCTGGATATAACTTTTCTAATTGTGAGCAGGACTCAATGTTTTGGCCATATCTGAAGTTGTAGAGATCCAATAACCTGATATTTGTACAAATGGAAAGATAATTCAAGTGGCAACAACTTATCTTTTGATCAAAAGTCCAAATTCAATGCACAACATATCTGAAAATTGGTATTAAGTTGCATGTTTCAGCTGTTTTCAAGCTGGACAAAAACAAGTTATATTGTCCACTTGTATGTTGGATGTTCCTTTGATATAAAAGGGACCTTGGCCATGAGTTTGAGAGTATCAATTTCTCTTCATCATATTCTAGTTTCCCTCATTTTCTTTGTAACATTTCAATATGTATTTCTAAAACTTTAGCTAGAGCTAGGGGTGAAACTTTGGTGAATGTGTAGTATTGTCTTTGATTTTTCACTTTGTTCCTCAATAGTTATCTTCTTACTTGGTTGAAGTATATATTCTAGAAATAGTTTTAGTTTGTCAAAGACTTTGATTTATTGTTGACAAATGTGTACCGAGCTGGTAGTGGCCTCCTCCCTCTCCTCCATTTGATCCAAAACAATTTCAACAAAATTGTAGCTTTGGCTTCTAGGGTTGTCAAGATGATGAAGATTAGCCCTCTCTAAAATAATTGAACAACTATAATAAGGGTTCGTTTGGTATGTTTTTTGCTTTTACTTCTTATAAAAGAGCTTTTGCTGTATTACCTTAATTTTTGTTTGAAAACTAACTTTTAAAAGCAAGTATTATTCCGAAAGTGCTTTTATAAGAAGTTATATTAGACCACCTTCTTCTAAAAATTGTTCTAACTACCATATCCACTTTCATAAAATTAGTCAAAATGGGTCTAAAAACAATTTTGGGATCTCAAAAGCTTCTTTTGACTTTTAAAAAGTCACGTTAAACGGACCCTAATTGCAAAATAAACCAACACTATTACAATAATAAATTTAAATCTAAAGGGAAAATATTGCATCGCAATCCACTCTTTATGCTACAAGATTTAAGGAAAGAATACATTTTCACTGCAAAAAAAAAATCTATGGCTGTAAACTATCAAAAATAATAATAATAATAAAAATTATACATCCAATAAAAAAAAAATGCATAATTTAATACCGCCCTTTACTAACAAATGAATATATAAAACACAGATGTTTTAGGAATTACTTTTTTTATAGTGTGCTTCATAAAACTTTCCTTCTCGTTGCTCTTCTTGATTCCAACTTCGAACACTGGTTTTCTGGGATGTTCTTCAAGGACTCAAGATGGTAGAGATTTATGAATGTAGTCACAATAATGAAATCAACATTGCTGCTTGATTGACACGTCCTCAGCCAATTCAATTTTTAGTTACTCATTTATAGTCCACGATAAATTATAACTTTTACAATATATCTCAGCTAATTGAATCCAATCAAATTAAGTTCCAATAAACTAATCTTGACCTTGGATGCCTTTTTTTTTTCAAATACATACCCCCAAACTCTATTTTCTATCTTGACAATTCATCGTGATCATATCAAATATTAATTTGACAATAATGTCAATTAATAGCTCAGATTAATTGCCCAAAAGAAAATCCTTTGAATATATATAAATTTTTTTTTCATTATTTCATTTTAATTCCCAAGACATAGAGATAGGGACGTGTAATTGATCTCGTCTATTAATGCTTCAAGGAACTTGAAGTTAGTAATTGAAGTTCATTACCCATTCAAGATTAAGCTCTTACATATGATAATCAAGTGAAAACTAAATTTAAGTGGTCAATGTCACAAATTAATTTTCACAGGTTCCAGTCCAATATATTGAAAAGGTATTTTCAATCTTTTTACAAAAGTCAAAGATAAACATTAATGGAATAGAGACAATCTCGTTCATCTTTATTTACCAATCGTGGACTAAAAAATATTAGATTGGATTATAAATCAAATTTCTTCGTGCTTAACAATTTAAACACTTGATTTGTAAAAGATCTACGAACAATTGCAAGCTCATATATATCAATACAAACAGTTTATAATAATAATAATAATAATATGTTATTTCAAAATATTACGAGTACAAATGAATTTACTCGACGGCCAAATGTTATCCAACAATTTTAGCATGATACTATAACATATTTGAAAATGGCAATATTTATACATAATTACAATGATATTTGAAAAATTGTTCATAAGAACAACATTATTCAAATATTACTATTCATAACTTTACATCCCGAGTTACAATTGAAATTGGGTTTTGGTATAGCATATATTGATACATTTTCTGCAATAGAATAGATGTTCTTTTTCGATTTATTTTGACAAATTACAAATGCAGAATCGTATCTATATATATATTTTTTTCGTTTATAATTAAATTTCTATAAACAATGTAGCCAGATTCTTGATTTGCATGTAATAATATGTCCATAGACCTCAAAGAAACACAAAAACATTCTCCACATTTAATACTATGCCGCGGGCCAACAAAATTTACACTGTTTCTGCTCAAAAATTTCCTAAGTCTCTCAACTACTTTATGAATATTATATTTGTTATTACAAAATTGATGAACAAAGTATGTTATATCCCTAAGAATAAATAACTAAAAGAGAAAGAATAAAATATAACTAAAGAAAAAGACGAAAAAAAGAAGAAGATGAAGAAGAAGAAAACCATATGAGGAGGGACGTCTACAGCCCAGCCCATTTAAATTTTTTTTAGTGCAAAAAAAAATTTTATGTGTAAATTTACATTTTTTTTCTTTTTTTTTTTTAAGTCCGACTTGTAGTCCAATCTTGAATCCGTTCGTGCATATATAAGAAAAAGAAAATAGAAACCTATACTTTGTTGATGTCTCCAAAAGATGACAACCCTGAAGCCTCACCAAGATTGCTATTTCCACGTTTGTCTTTAGTTTTGTATTCTCCATACGTTGTCCAACTTCTGCTAGAACTGTGTCCCTTTATAAGTCTTGTTTTCACATGTTCTGGTAATCTCAATGTAAACTTATCTTCTTCTTCTTCCTTCATTCTAACTATTGAATGGCCTGTTGAATGAGATCTCGAAAACTTGTCTACCTCATTCAATGGTGGTGGATCGATTCGTTCATGAGCAGCAGCAGAATCCAACGTTCGGTCCCCTTTGTCTTCCTCAATTGTGATGTGAAAACTATCTACTTGTTCATTTTCGTGTTCAATGTCGTTAACGGAGTTGCTGTAGATGGACAACGGAGACTTCATCGGAGATTGCGTTGGGGAGTCGAGGTTTCTCCGGCAAACAGGACATGTTTTATGAGATTCAAACCAAAGGTCAATGCATTCTTGATGAAATACATGGCTACATAATATCACAAGGCGAAGGACATCATTATCTGAAAACTCATCCAAGCAAACAGCACATTCTAGTCCATATTTTTCCTTTCGACAACCTTTGACAGTTGAATAAGTGAAGCTTGGAAAAGATTGTATAATCAACTTGTCTAGGCCACGAGAATCATTTGAGGCCGGTCCTTCCTCTGGAGTTCCGTTCGGACTATGCCGTAGATGCCATGTATATATTAAATTTTGCACGAAACACCTACAGAAATACAAGGAGAAAAAACCGACAAAGAAAAATACCAGGAGGATAAGTGTGAGGGTGACTGTAACTGGTGGTGCTATATATTCTGGAGGTGGCGGCGAAGCTGATTTGACTGAGCTTGTCGTCATTAATGCAAGAGGCCTCGACGGTTCCTTGTATGGCCGGAGATCAAATTATCCGGCAGCTTTGATTGTTCTGAAGATGTGAAAATGAAGAAGAAAGTAGAGGAAAAACATTATTTTTCCTTTGCTCGTAAGAGAGTAAAATTAGAATCAGAAAATGGCGGAGAAGCATGCACAAAATATGGTGTCTTAATAATGAGGTATTGAGGTCAAATTTGTTTAATGGTCAGAATCCAAGCCATTGAGAGAGTCCTTGAGAAAGGGGTGGCCACATATCTTAATATAGTTACATTTCCAATATTCTGAAATCTCCTCTTTCAAATGAGGCACATCAACAAATTTATGATTAAGTGAAAATCACGCATAAGTTGACATGAGCTAGCAAGGACAGAGAGCCAGACACTCTGGATTAGGTGTCACAATTAAACTTTCAAATGATGGGTAACCCGCAAATGGTAATAACAGTTCACAGTCGACAAATTGAGAGAGAAAGACAAAAACACAAAACTGAATTTGGAGCTGTCGGTTGCATTATACATTTATAGTGTAACTTTTAAACTTTGACCTTCTAATGCATTATATCGAGACATTGCTACGCCTTTTTCTTCCTTCGCTCTTACTTCGTGGCTGCCACTGTATTCTAACTCTTTTTGACAACCTCCTTTGCTCCTCACCTTCAGCTCTTCTCCGACACTTGACATCGGATTGTACCTCTGTCTACACGTGTTTTTTCCCTTGTCAATGTCTCATTTCGCCCCTATTTGACCGTGTTTGTGCGAGGTCTTTCCGGTTCGATTTTGGATGTAACGACCTAACCTCTGTGCCCAAACTGTTAACATATATAATGTCCACTTTGGGAAGGCTTCTGTTCTCTCACTCTCATGACTTTTTGTCGTATTTCCCAGAATTCAAACATATGAACTCCTCTCAAGAGAGACTTAACTTAAATCCTAATACCAATTGGATAAGTAGAGAGTACGTAAGTTAATGACTTAGGCACAAAGACTAAGATATTACAAAAAAAATGCACATTTTTTAATGACCTAGCCTCTATATCCAAGTCGTTATATCATACATACTATTCACTTTAGATGATCATCTACCCACTTACCCACGCATTAATTTTATCGCTCTCCCCAGGATTTGAGCCCAAGATCTCTATCTAATGAAAGACTTAAGTTGAATCCTGGTACCAATTGGACAAGTGTAAATATGCATATAATTAAAATCACTAAAGAAGTTAAGATTAAACTTTAGACTTGCAAACAATAACTTTCAGCTTACAGCTTGAACTTTGTCATGTCATCCCAAACAGAATTCTTTGAATTTTTAGACAAAAATGTGGTGTTGCTATGTGATTTTTGACTTTTCATTTGAGCCTCGATCTATCCACTTTTGGTGTCAATCTATTGGAGCTTGATAGAGAAGTTCTACTCGTGAGTTGCTTCGATTAATTTCCATTATCCATTGAATAGTTAACTAACTTTGTGTGGTTAATTGATTGACAAGCATTTTTATTACTACAAACTGCATCAGAGCATCATTTTAGGCTCCAAAATGGCTACTTCTTCAATCTCTGTGTTGGAATTAATCTTCGATAAATTGAATGTGTGTTTGTGGTGCAACCAAAGCATAAAATGCTGATTTTGCAATAAGGACTTGAATCCTTAATTAATTTCACATCTGTCATAGTTATTGACCATAGATATGTCCGCTCTGATAAATTTGCTGAAACTCTTTATATTTCTTCAATAGCAGGTCATCATGTGTGGTGACCAATAGGATTGCGACTTGCCTGACGCTAGTATTTTAGGACTATTGCCTAGATTGTGACAATCATTTTTGTAGCTTTATTGATTGTTAAGTAACTCTATATTGTTATTGAGCAATTTGCAATTAGAACTTTACCTTTGCCTTGAGAATAAGATCGTGAATCTCACAAAAATCCTAAGAATTTAGATCAGAATATATCTACAAACTTTAGGACTTACTTTGTGTGATTGTCTTTGCGAAGGTTGTTTTATATGTTGCATGTCTTATCTGTTAAGATGTCTGCAAACCATTTTGACTTGGGCGTCTTTAACGATAAAGGTGATATTTTCAATTTCGCAACAAAAGATGAAAGAAATTTTTGTGCAACAAAAAGTTTCAAAAATCATTGATAATACTTTTTCTGCAAGGATCAGAAAAAGAAAAGTTCGATAAACTTGCTTATACCTCCTCTATTATCTTGCACTTATTTGATTCTATTTTGCAAAAAGTTGGTAAATATGATTCTGTCGAAAATTTTGGAAAAGCTTGAAGAACTTTATTTGACTCAATCCATGTCTATCAAACTTTTTTTACTTGAAAGTTTCTTTCAGTTTCATACTGATTTATGAGGTTTGAGTAGCAAGCCCACTTTCGGCAGTAACAAATATTTTTTATCTATTATTGACGATTTCTCTGGACATATGTGGGTTTATTTACTGAAAGATAAATCTGAAACTTTTGTGAACTTTAAAAATTGAAAAGATAAGGTGGTAAATCAAACAGGTAAAAAAGGTGAAATATATATATGTATTGATAATGGTCTCGAATTTTGCAATGCTGAATTTTACAACTTGTGTAATGAATATGGCATCTCTAGACATATAAATGTGCCTTACACTCTCCAATATAATGGGATTACTAAAAAGAACAAATTGTACTTTACTTGATAAAGTTTGATGTATGATGTTAAGTTCTAATGTTCCTAAGTCTTTGGGGGTTAAATTGTTATGACTGCGTGCCATCTGATTAATTTGACTTATTTTGCTACCTTGAATGGTGATACTTCATACGAGATTTAGTATGATAAATTTGCTGATTATTCTATGCTTAGGACCTATGGTCGTATTGCTTTCTCTCAACAAAGTGATGGAAAACTACAACCTAGAGCTAAAAAGTCTTCTTAGGTTATCTTGAGAGTGTTAAGAGATATAGGTTGTGGGATAGAAACCTAAAGGGTGTGAGAATAATCATAAGTCTAGATATGACTTTTAATAAGTCTAAAATGCCTTGCATGGAGAGTGAAGAACAACAAAAGATTGTTAGGAAAGAGTCTCCAGGCAAGGTGGAGTGAATGGGTGTCCACATCCCCACCATCCCAAGCAAAGTAGAGAGTAATACACAACATCAACAGAATATAGAGTTAGAAGGTGATGTAATCCTATGAGCCAAAACCTTTAGCTGATTATCAACTAGCTAAAGATAGAGAAAGGAGACCACATAGAAAACCTCGGAGGATGTCTAACTATATCATAGACTACATTATTTACCAAGAACTAATCTATAAGGAATCAAATACCTAAGAGGATGCTTTGAGGAGTAAAAAGTGAGGAATGGCAAAGTACCATGAAAGAATAGATGAGTTCTCTTATGAAAAATCAAACTTGGGATTTAGTTCCTAAATCTAAGGATAAATTCATAGTGGAATGTAAATGGGTCTATAAAATAAAAGAGATAACTATTAGAGTAAAGCTATGAGATATAAAGCTAGGTTAGAAATCAAGAGTTACACACACAAGGAATGGGTAGATTATAATGAGATCTTTTCATCAGGTGTTAAGTACACCACTATTAGAGTCTTGCTTGTTTTTATTTCTTACTATGACTAGAAACTTGAACAAGTTTATGTCAAAACTACATTTTTACATAGTGATCTTAATGAAAAGATTTTTATGAATCAATCCAAATATTTTGAAAGTAGGTCTAAACCTAATCATGCGTTTTTTTTTTTAAAGAATTCTCTTTATGGGCTAAGACAATCTCTACGCCAATGGTATAAAAAGTTTGATTCCCATATGTTATCTATAAGTTTCAAGAGGAGAAAGTTTTATCATTGCTTGTATTACTACTAATAAAGAGTGTGTATTTATTACTCTATATGGACTACATATTGCTAATTTGACCTAACATGACAGTGGTAAACAAGATTAAAATAGAGTTGAATAAAGAATTTGATATGAAGACATAGGACATGCTAGGAGAATCCTTGATATGAAGATTAACAGGGATATGTCCAATTCTTGCTTATTTGTGCATCAAAACTCCTTATGTGCTTAAAATTTTAAAGAAATTTGGCATGCTTGATCGCAAACCTGCTTCTGCTCTTGGAAAACATTTTATATTGTCTAAGATCAATCGCTTGAAAATGAAGAAGAAAAGGATTTTATGAGTAAAGTGTCGTAATGTAATGTTGTTGGTTCTTTTATGTACCTCATGGTCTGTACTGGACCTTATTTGGCTTTTATTATGTATGTGTTAAATAGGTACTTGTAATAGGTACATGTCTAATCCTAGTCTCAAACATTGGGAAGCATTAAAGTGATTTCTTAGGTACTTAAAGAGTATTTTTGATAAGGGATTACTTTATAAATCTGCTATGGAGGGCCTAAAATTTAAAGGGTTCGCGAATGCTAATTATAGCGGTGATAGAGATAATATGAAGTTTACTTCTTGTTATGTGTTTACTTTGTGTAATCTTTGTGTGAGTTGGAAGTTTCAACTCCAACATATTGTTACTTTATCCACTACTGAATTAGAGTATACTGCTGGCACCGAAGCTATTAAAGAAGCTCTGTAGTTTAGGGGTTTGGTTAATGAACTTGGTGCTTTAAATGATAATGTGATAGTATGCCTTGATAGTCAATCTGCTATCCATTTGTGAAAGAACCTTGTGTTTCATGCATTGAATTACTTGATCACCAATTTGATGATTATGTGAATCTTTTACGAATCGAGAGATGAATTTAGGATTTAGACCATATACTAAAGTTCGGTAAATTGGTATAATGTGTAAAGATACATATACTGATTATTGCGGCCATAAATGAACAAATTCTTAGAACAAAGATTTCATTTAATTAATCTTGATTCGCATAGAGATATGGAATTGAATTAGTTAAATAGGTTCAATGAAAATTTGAGAAGGGTAAATTGAATAAAATAAGATAATTCGAAAAAACACTACATTGTATATGAATCTTGATTTAAGATGTAAACGGGATCAATATGTGAAATTATTCTGCCATAATATGTTCATTATTTAATCTATAAACCAATCTTTGTGTTCCACCACACATTGTTATGCATTTAAGTTTAAAGCAAACCATACAAATCTTTGATTGCTTTGTTGAATAGTAGTTAGAAAGATAGTAGATTAAGTTCTAAGGTATAATCCGCATGGGAACGACATCAGGACTAATAGATCAATTATATTATTTGTTCGATATCATACACTTGCACTTTTCAATTGTAGAAAATTATTCTTGATCAAAATAATGAGTTATGTCATGTTGCACTTCTCAGCATAAGCTTCCAATTATTATTTGGAAGAATTACAATCACGATCCCTAGCCTTTCATTTTATCGTAGACTTTACCTAAACCTTTTTAGTTTATGCTGCCCACGGTCTCTAATATTTGAAATAGTTGCACTAGAATGACAAACTAAAGGAAACCATTAGCTCAATCTTCAGCTAACCTAAAAAGGGAAAAATATATTTTTAACTAATTAAAATAAGGGTATCTTTGTCAGTTCACATCTATCCCTTCATGATGTGATCCAAGAGTCGAGTTCGATGAAGGCGAGTGCGGAGCGAGACCCGTTGATAATCGTAGGCAACTCGATGACGCGATCAAGGGCAAAGCTAATGAAACAAGTGATGAGATTGTTCGTTCTAGCAACAATTCACATTCTGGACGCAAAACAAGACAACTTTCATGTTGGGGTCAAGAGTCGAAACCAATTGGATCAACCTAATAAAAGTGGATGAAGTTGGCGCTAAAAGTCACAACTATACGACCACATAGTTGTCTATGACTTGTGGTCGCATGAAGGCCAACATGGAATTGAAAGAGCCAAAGTGTTTCTTCGATGCCGCCGTATAGAACAAAATGGGTCAAATTACTTCCTTTTTCGTGATTTTCCATACTTTGCTAGATTTTTTTTATTTCATATCTTTGTAATCTTGGACGAATAATGCATAGTTTTACTAGATTTTTTAAGGTTTTACAACTAGTATAAATATAGGAATTCTCTTTCATTGTATTCTTACATTAGAAGACATTATTATTATTCAATAAAATTTCGAGAGTTTTTGAGAGGCTATTGTGCTTTACTTTTCCTCGCCTTTATTGAACAACTTGAACTTATCAAGAATTTATAACTCTTGCGGCATTCAACCGATCGAGTGTGAATCTCTGAACGTGTAATCGAGGGGTTCTTCAAGTATCGATCTTGCTGGGTTTATTAGTTCACTTATTTCTTTGGTTCAAACTCTAAACCTCTAATTAGGCTTTGCTGGGTTTTGTAACAATCTCGTTGTGAGTTCATAGTCAATGCTGCTACGTGGTTTGCATCAGTTGGTATCAAAGTACAGGCTCCCAATTAACAGGTTATATCCTTTGTTTCTTTCGTTGAGACTAGTGTTTTTTTTGTTTTTCCGCGTTTTCGTTATTTTCTTTCATTGTGTTCTTTGTGTCCTTGTTATTTCAAGTCTTAGTTCTCGTTTTTGTTGTTTTGTCTTTCTTCTTTGTCGAGTCGTTAAATTATCGTCAAATTCTTCCAAAAGTTATTTTGGGCATCCAAAACCACTTTTGTTCAATTTGTTGGTAGTTTAACTCATTGTTATTGTTTTGATTAAAAAAAAAAGGAAAGAGAGAAGGCTGAGCAAAAAAAAATTATTATTTTTTTTATTTATTTATTATTTTATTTTTTTATTCTTGATAGTCACAAATAACAAAAACATAAAAACCAAAAATTTATTTCAATTTTCGAGTCATCTTAAATTTTCTTTCTATTCTATCAAGTTTGAGTCAAGTTTCTTTGATTCTTTGAGTCCTCTTGGTTTCAAAATCTTAATTTACATTTGGTTTAAAATTCCATGGGTTTTTAAATTCTTCTAGATCACTTTGTTCTTCAAGGCTCTTTGAAGAAAAGCACCGAGTGGTAAAAGGCGGAATGGTGAGTTTAATAGAGTAAAAAAGCCAAAACCTTGTGCGATTTCTGAGTGAAAATCAGTGAGGCATAAAAATTCTAGTTTTAGGGTGTTGGAAAAAGAAGATTCCAATTCAAGCTGATGCAGCATTCCCAACAGTTTATTGGATGATATATACGATGTTTTGAAAGTGTGCTTGGGGATTTGAAGGTAAAGGTGGATATGCAAGTAGCTTGGATGGTACAAATAGGTCCGGCAATTGTTAATGTTAATAAGGGACAACAAGTAGAGGTGTCGAATGCTAGAGGACTAGGTAGGCGAGAACCTAGGAGAGTAAGACATGAGGAGTATGATAGTGATGTGAATGAGTATGACGTTGATGAAGTTGACATGGGATGGACAAGGAATAGAGGTGATAGGGTTGAAAAGTGGGCTAGGAATAATGTTGGAGATGAGGTAGATGGCAATTTGGAAAATATTAAGATGGTAATACCGCAATTTAAGGGGAGAAGTGACCGGAAGCATATTTAGAATGGGAGAGAAAGGTTGAACTGATTTTTGAGTGTCATAACTATTCGGAGGAGAAAAATGTGAAATTAGCGGTTCTCAAATTTATTGACTATACAATATCTTGGTGGGATCAAGTGGTTACTTCACAGCATAGGCTTGGAGGAAGACCAATTAATACTTGGAAAGAGTTGAAGACATTAATGAGAAAATGGTTCGTTCCTAATCACTATTATAGGAAAATCCATCAAAGGTTGCAAAGCTTGTATCAAATGTCAAAGAGCGTAGATGATTACCACAGGGAGATGGAGATACTTATGATTAGGGCAAATATGGTGAAGGATCGGGAAGCTACTATGGCACGGTTCTTGAATGGGTTAAATAGGAATATTCCTAATGTAGTTGAATTGCAATACTATGTGGAGTTGGAGAACATGTTGCACGTTGCCAAAAAGGTGGAGAGACAATTGAAGAGGAAGGGGATAGCTAGGCAATCATTAGGTTCTTCGGTTTCTAATCCATCTTGGAAGCCGCGGTGGGATAACAACAATAAAGGAAATGGGGTTGTACCTAAAGGTATAAGTGATTGGTAAAAAGGCAAGGAGGATAGTGCTAGCAAAACAATACCCAAATCAGAGTCGCAACCATCAAGGAGAAGAGACATCAAGTGCTCTAGGTGCTTGGGGTCGAGGAACGTCGCTTTGCAATGTCCAAATAAAAGAGCAATGGTGTTGCAGGACAATGGAAATGTGGTGATTGAAAGTGAAGGTGAATATGATAACGTACCAGCATTGGAGGAGGTTAGTGATAGAGAAAAATCTGAAGTAGCCATTGGGAATTTGCTTGTAACGAGGAAAGCTCTTACTACTCACATCAAGGCGGATGACTTGGAGTTGCAGCGGGAGAACATCTTCCATACTTGATGCTACATCAACGATAAAGCATGTAGTGTAATTATTGATGGTGGTAGTTGCACAAATGTCGTCAGCATAGAACTTGTAGAGAAGTCAACATTTTTGAAGCATCCTAGGCCATATAAATTGCAATTGTTAAATGAAAGTAGAGAAGTTAGGGTTAATAGAAGGGTGTTAATCAATCTTTCAATTGGTGGTTACCGGAATAAAGTAATGTGTGATGTGGTACCGATGAAAATAGGGCATATTTTATTGGTGAGACCATAGTAATATGATAGGAAGGCTATGCACAATGGGTACAAAAATCGCTATAGTTTCGTCAAGGATAGGAGGTCTATTACTCTTGTGCCATTAACCCCAGCGCAAGTCCACGAGGACCAAATTAAATTAAGGAATGAGGAAGAGATGAGAGTAAGTGAGTTAGAAAAAAAAGAGTGAATGTATGAGCGAGAGAAACAGAGAGAAAATAGGGAAAAAGAAAACAATGAGATAGTGAGAAAAAGAGAAAAATGTGAGGTGGCTATTAGAGAAAAAAAAGAGAGGAGCCACAATAGAGAAAAGAAAGAGAGTCTTCCGAGAGAAAAGGAAAATCATGAGTGAATTTTTTTTCGCAAAAGGGATTAAGTTGAGAGGGCAAAATTTGAGAGAAGAGAGATATTTTTATTTTTGTACAAGGAAACACTCCTAAATTTTGAGGAAACTAACACCCCCTCTCCCTAGTTTGGCTAAAACTGTGTTGCAGGAATTTCAAGACGTATTCCCGAAAAACGTACCGACCGGATTACCTCCCATTCGGGAATTGAACATCAAATTGACTTCGTACCTGGAGCTGTCATCCCGAACCGACCAGCTTACCAGAGCAATCCCAAGGAGACAAAAGAGTTCTAGAGGCAAATAGAGGAGTTGATGAGCAAATGTTATGTAAGGAAAAGTATGAGTCAGTGTGCCATTCCAATGTTACTAGTGCTAAAGAAAGATGGGACATGACGAATGTACATGGATTGCAGAGCCATCAACAACATAACGTTAAAGTATCATCACTCAATTCCTAGGTTAGATGATATGTTAGATGAATTGTATGGTGCTTGTATTTTTAGCAAAATTGACCCTTTAAGTGGGTACCATCAAATACGCATGAGGGAAGGTGAAGAGTGGAAAACAACATTTAAAACTAAATATGGACTCACAAAAGAACCGAGCACTTTTATACGCTTAATGAACCATGTTTTACGTGCTTTTATTGAAAATTTTGTTGTAGTATGTTTTGATGACATTCTAATCTATAGCAAAAATCTTGATGAGCATGTGGGACATTTACGTTGTGTGCTTGTAGTATTAAGAAAGGAACAATTGTATGCTAACTTTAATAAGTGCACATTTGGCATGGAAATGTGGTATTTCTAAGATTTGTAGTTAGTGCTAATAGAATAGAAGTAGACGAAGAGAAAATTAAAGTTATTAAAGATTGACTTACACCTAAAAGCATAACTAAAGTTAGGAGTTTCTATAGATTGGCTAGTTTTTATAGGAAATTTGTAAAAGATTTTAGAACAATCAATAACTACTTACTGAAGTCATTAAGAAAATTGTGGGTTTTCATTGGGATGATGAGCAGGAGCATGTATTTAGAATGATTAAAAATAAATTGTGCAAGGCACTTGTGTTGGTGTTACTTATTTTAACAAAACTTTCGAGCTTGTGTGATGCATCGAGGATACGTATTGGAGCAGTCTTAATACAGGATAAAAAATCGATAGCCTATTTCAGTGAGAAGTTGAGTGGAACTGCATTGAATTACCCAATATACAATAAGGAGTTGTATTAGCTTGTTCGGGTATTGGAGACTTGGCAGCACTACTTATGGCCAAAGAAATTTGTTATTCACACTGATCACAAGTCAATGAAGCATTTACGGGGTCAAGAAAAATTGAACAAGAGGCATGCTAAGTGGATAGAGTTCGTTGAAACATTTCCATACGTCATATAGTATAAACAAGGTAAAGAGAATGTAGTGGCGGATGCATTATTGCAGAGGTATGCCTTAGTTAATTCTTTAACTTCAAAATTGCTTGGTTTTGAATTTATTAAAGAATTGTATGAAAATGACCCAGAATCTGAAATTTATAAATCTTGTTATAAAAGGGCTATGATAAATTCTTTAAACACAAGGGTTATTTATTTCGGGAAAAATAAATTATGTGTACTTAATTGTTCAATACAAGAGTTATTGGTGAGAGAAGCACATACTGGTGAACTGATGGGACATTTTGAGATCTAAAAGACCTTAGGTGAGCATTTCTATTAGCCTAAGATGCAAAGTGATGTTGAGAGAGTTTGTAGTCAATGCATAACTTGCAAGTATGCTAAGTCTAGAGTTTTACCTCAAGGACTATACATTTCATTACCTACACCTAGTGAACTTTGGGTTGATATTTCAATGGATTTTGTATTGGATTTACCTTGGACTAAAAAATGACGTGATGCAATTTTGTGATGGTAGATAAGTTTAGTAAAATGACGCACTTTATACCATGTCACAAAATTGACGATGCCATACAATAGCTGACTTGCTCTTTAAGGAAGTAATGTGTTTGAATGGGATTCCAAAGTGTATAGTGTCAAATACGGATGTAAAGTTTTTGTGGGATAAGTTAGGCACAAACAAACTGAAGTAGTCAATAGGTCTATGACTCAATTATTACGTATGGTAATCAACAAGAAAAATTCGAAAGATTTTGTACCTTTCGTTGAATTTGCTTATAATCGAGCTACGCATTCTACTATTTTGTTTACTTCGCTTGAAATGGTTTATAGTTTTAATCCACTAACGCCATTAGATTTAATTTCACTGCCTATGAATGAACGTGGGTAGCTTAAATGGCAAAAAGAAAGCAGAATTGGTGAAATCCCTTCATGAAAAGGTAAAGTTGCAAATCGAAATCAAAAGCAAGCTTGTTGTGTCGCAGGCAAACAAAGACAGAAAATGTGTGACTTTCGAGAGATTAGGTTTGGGTACATTTCAGGAAGGAGCATTTTCTGAAGCCAAGGAAGTCGAAATTGCAGCCACGAGGAGATGGTCCGATCCAAGTTATCGAGAAGACCAAGGACAACGCTTACAAACTAGATCTTCCAGGTGAGTTTAATGTTTTAGCAACTTTTAACGTATCTGATCTCCCTTTCTTCGATGCAGGTCCAGATTTGAGTCTGAATCCTTTTGAATAAAGAGAGGATGATGTGATCCCAGAGTCGAGTCCGACAAAGGCGAGTGCGGAGTGAGACCCATTGATAATCGAAGGCGGGTCAATGACGTGATCGAGAGTGAAACAAGCGATGGGATTGTTAGTTCGAGCAAAAATTGACAAAACATCATTCGGGACGCAAAACGAGGCAACGTTCATGTTGGGATCGAGAGCCAAAACCAATTGGATCAATCTAATAAAAGTTGACGAAGTTGGTGCTGAAAGTCATAACTATGCAACCGCATAGTTGTCTATGGCTTGCGATCGCATGAAGATCGACAGGGAATTGAAAGAGCCAAAGTGTTTCATCTATACGACTGCATAGAAATACTCTATGCGGTCGTATAGAACAAAATGGGTCAAATTATTTCCTTTTCCACGATTTTCCATATTTTGTTAGATTTTATTTTTATTCCATATCTTTTTAATCTTGTGATATGAGCCAGGAGTCGAGCCCGACGAAACTCGTTGAGCAAGTGCGAATAATACACGATTTTACTAGATTTTTTTGAAGTGTACAACTAGTATGAATATAGGAATTCTTTTTCATTGTATCCTTACATTAGAAGATATTATTATTCAATAAAATTTTGAGAGTGTTTGAGAGGCTATTGTGCTTTGCTTTTCCTTGTCTTAATTGAACAACTTGAACTTATCAAGAATTTAATTCTTGATGACGTTCAATCAATTGAGTGCAAATCTCTAAACATGTAATCAAGGGGTCTTTCAAGCAGTGATCTTGTTGGATTTTTTGGTTCACTTATTTCTTTGATTCATACTCTAAACCTTTTAATTAGGCTTTTTCTGGGTTTTGTAACAATCTCGTTGTGGGTTTCGTAATCAACACTATTACATGGTTCGCATCACTTCTATTATTAGAATTCATTATTCATTTTCCCCCCTTTCTCTCCTATTAATTTTTCTCTCACACACTGTGAATGTAAAAAAATTCAGCTCATAGATAAAGATGAATGCCTGTAGATGTAATCACGTGGTTCAAATAAAGACCTCATGAATGATTATGAAACTAAAAAGAAGATTTTTACTTGCTCACGGAGTCAAGATTTGGGTAGATGTACCTTCTTTGTATAGTGTTACCCTCAAATGTGCAAAAGATCATAGGAGCTGATTCTTAGATTTTTACAAGTTTGGAAGACTTGATTGCTCCAATTTGTATGTATAGCTTTTGCAAAATAGGTTTGTAGCTAGAATTGTAGAAGGAGTGGGCTCAAAAGTTAGATATGAGTTTTGGGATGAGGGATTGTATATTAGGTGTCATGTTTCAGAGGTTGTAATTTAATTTATTTTTTGCTAATGAAGTATCTCATTATTCAGTACCGTTGTTACAAATTTTCATTCTTCCTTTTTATGTTAGTTGCTTTCTTTGAAATACAAGGGCAGTGCAAGCCCCAAATGTTTTGCAGAGGGTACAGCATGAATTCTAAACCTTTTCTATGGAGTTGCAACAAAAGTCCTGAATATTTTAGCTGATTTGCAACAAATATCTCAAAACCTTTTCTATGATGCTAAAGAACCTTAAACCTTTGAAATAATTAAGATAGGTGCAAGCTCTTAAACGTATATTTGTCGACATATTATTACTTTCAAACCAAATTATAACTCAAGCTATACTAAATAAGATCTAATGTAAAATAGTATTGATGAGAAAAAAAAAAGATGTTTTTTTTTATTTGCATTACAATTTTCAATTGTACATCATCATAAGTTCACTAAATAAAAAATTTGTTCACTATTTTCAATATAATACAAAAACCCAAAAAACAAAAAAAATGAACCACAACATGTTCAAGACTTTGCTCTTTTCTCCTTCGACTTTTTCTTCTGTGATTGCTTATCTGTGGATGAAGATGCATTTCTCTTGTCCTTTGATGTATATGTCAGTGTATTTAATTGTTTATCTGGCAGTGAACTAACTTCACCAGGTAGTGTAACCTTATAAGTTTTTTTGCAATAGTCTAACTCCCCACATTGTTTAGATATCATCTTCATACCAATCTTTCCCATCTTCACTCTAGAAGGTGGCTCAGCTTGGGAACTTTTCCTCAACACTTTAGGCATGCATGACCATTTCATCCTCATGGGTGGATTTAGAGAATTTTTCTAGATCTGGTGATAGCTGAGGTCTTGACATTTGTTGGATGACTGGGTTGTAACGCCTCAAGTATGTTTATTTGTTGTAACATGGATTAACATATTCATATATGCCAATGTCTCTTGATTGCGTACTTGATATTGTTACAGCACATGGCATTCAAGTAACATGTCATTTTTTGCAGCACATTCAAGTTTCTTCAGCATATCAATTCATCCCTGCTACTGATTTCAAACTTCTCATGATCTGCATAATCTACCTTCAAGTATCTTGCTTCTGCCTTAATATTCTTAATGATACTTAAAATTCTAGGTCTATATACATGATCCTATCTTTAATCTAGACCTTGTTTGATCCACATTATTGGAATAAAAATACATTTTTGAATAGTGTATTGATGGAAAATGTACAGTTAAGAAATATGGAAAACTTTTAGATTTGTGTGTAATATTATTTTATTGAAAAATGTGTGATTGAAATAATGTCAAATCACTGTTAAAGAATGTATTTTTTCAAGAAAATGTGGCTCATACAGGGCCATAATTTCCTTATGGCACTCATTCTGATCATTTGTTGATATCTAACCTTCTCTAGCATTGTGAAAACAACCTTCTCTCTTGCAAAACTACGGAAGAATTGAATGCTTTACATAAATTATTCGACAAAATGTTGCGTTTAGAATGCTCCTGAAAGTGTGATCTGCTCCAATGAGAGGTTAGTTTTTCTTGAAACATTTGAATATTTATTCATTGACATCTTTCATTCATTCATTTAATTCTTCTTCAGGATCTTGCAGAAATACGCCGGATTATGCCACAATCTGTCTGACGTACAACAATGTGTTGAACTACTTCAAAAAGTCTAAGTCAACATAATATTTTTTAGCTTGTTCTTTATTAACTTTCTCAACTCCTGCTCAGGCCTTACATTGTCAACATCAATATCAATACCTTTACTAAAACTTGAAATATATATTATTGTCATAGTCATCCATGGGTACATCTTTTTACCCATATTCTGAATTATCGAAATTCTCTAAAATACGCTCTTCATAGTGATCAGCACCAGTTTCTGTACCACCAACATGCACATTAGGCAATTCATTAGGTACAATAATTACTTAAACATCTTGTTCATTAGCAGCACCTTCATCGTGGACTTGTATTTCTAATTCATTTGTAGTGGCACCAACCTCAATCTGAACCTATGTTTCATCGGTAGTGACTTCAACATTCTGATCATCATCATGTACTACATCCTTAGCCTCCACCTCTATTTCTTTAGTAGTTGGTAGGGATGTCAACGAGCCGAATCTCGAAGCTTGGACTCGGCTCGAGCTTTTTTAAACGAGTTTTTTTTAACCCGAGCCGAGCCAAGCAAAAGTTCAGCCGAACAAACAAGGCTCAGCTCGAGCTTTGGGCGCGGGCTTTGTCGAGCCGAGTCGAGCCCGAGCTGGGCTAGCTCAATTTTTATTTTTTTTTATAATAAGATTACGAATCTAACATTTTCTTAAAAAAAATTTAAAAATTGCATAATTTATACGAGTTACAAATCAAATAAAAATTACAACTTATAAAATTGATTACAAATTAAATAAAAATTACAACTTACGACCCTCCTCCTTTTTTCGGGCTTAGAAATAGCTACATGACATAGGCGGAGATAAAATTGTACACGAATAAACATTTCGTGTACAATTTTTCTTGAAACAAATAAATTTAAAAATTAGATATTGTTTTGAAATAAATTATTTTAAAAACTTACAACATTCTATGTTTGGATCTGCTGCAACTCTTCGGCCAATATACTATCAACATATTCTTGAATACGTAATTTTGCACATTCCCAATCCTTAAAGCATGTTAAAGCTATATATCTTCTTTTGGTCTTGAACGTTTGTCTGATAAAATTCGACCAGCTAAACTGAATGCAGCATCCGATGATATCGTAGACACTAGAGGTATTAGTAGATCACGTGCAATTTTTGATACAATTGGATACTGTCTTTCATTACACCTCCACCAATTTAAAAGACTAAATTCCTGTAATTCTTTTTCAGGTAACACACTGCGAACGTCCATGCATATATATCTAGCTAACTCGGAGGAAATTTCAAAATTTGTACCACCAACATTTATCACTCTAGACATCGATGAACTAGAACTAAACGAGGGAACACTTGTATTGCTTTCCAAAAAATTCTATAAATTATCTGAATTTATTGAAATATCTCTTGAAAAAGAACTTTGTGAAGTAGAACTACACTGACTTTCTTTATCAGCATAATAATTATACATTTCAGATAACGTAGATTCTATATTCACATATGATAATTCCACATTCGTGAAATTTGAAATTCTCTTTACAGTGGCTATTGTTCCATTCAAATTAAGTCGAGGGTCCATTATTGAAGCTAAAATAAATAAAAAAGTGCAATTCTTCCCAATATTTAAGAAATTTTAACTCTATAGAGCAAACTAAGTCAGAAAAAATGGCAAATTCCTATATTTATGAAAAGTTTGTGAAATGTAGAAAAAATATTGTAAAACAAGTGAAGACGTAGGGTAATAAACTCCACTACATTCCTTTGTAACATCGAAAAAAAATTTTAAAGAATTTTTCACGTGAAATGCAAGAGGCCATTCCTAGTCTTCTAAATTATGCTCGGCTTTGTATGTATGTCTACCATTATAATATAATGAAATTACTTTATCGTAATTTTCATACGAATGTAACATAAGATATATAGAATTCTATCTATGTGTTACATCAGTGGCAAATGATTTCTCTTGTAAGCCATACTCTGCACACAAACTGTTAAATGCTTGTTTTCTTGCCGGTGACATAGATATAAAATTTATTGCTTGTCTAATTTTATCTAAAGGAGAACTTATATGTTCTAATCCAACTTTTACAATTAAATTGATACTATGACATACACAACGTTAATGAAAAAATAAAGTTCCAAATGAAGGGTTAAATTCATTAATAAATATTTCAATAATACCTTTGTTCACACTAGTATTATCAAAAGTAAAATTTCGAATCATATCTTGCATACCATATTTTTGTATGATATCTTTTAAAACCATGTATATGTTAGTGGCATTATGAGGATATTCTACACATTTAAATGCAATAATCCTTTTATGTAAAAGTCACAGGTGATCAATATAATGAGCCGAAGCAGTAATATAACCTTTTCTATTACCACTGGTCCATAAATCAGATGTAAATGATATAACACTATCAAAAGTTTTTAGACTTTCAATAGCAACTTGTTTTCTTTTATTATATAATTTTATAGTATCTAAACGAAAAGTATATCTACAATAAGAAGAATACTTGGGTTGGAGATATTTCTAAACGAGCCGGGTAAAGTGTACTGAGTCTATCATCGTAAGCGACATCTTTGCTGCAGCCACGTATGCAGTCATTCCTTCACAAAATCCTTCCTGTGAATATATAAAGGTGGAAAGAGTAGAACAAGAACCGCCAAACACTAGTTTGGTCTATTTCGAGTCGAGATCGACTAGTTTCGCTTTGCAACTCCTTAATATGTGTCTATTCAAATGTATTATGCTCGAACCGAGCTTTCAACTAAGTTCTTTACCACAATAATTGCAACATGCTTTCCAAATATCCACTCTATTTTGAACAACAACTTTTTTACGTGTCATATGTTGCCAACAATCCGAGGATTCTTTTTTCGACCTTTTGATCTCGAGTACTTCTTCCTCATCAATATTCTCCAAATCAATTGGAACAATTCGAGATGTATCATAGTAACCGGATGGAGTACCTGAGCTACTCTTAAACTGATTAAACTCATCACTAGTAAAATCCATTTATAACTAGTATAGTATAAAATACAAAATATTAGAGTATGACTGTATGAGAATGAAAGAAATTGAATATGAGATTGAGAGCAAAAAAATTAGAGTTGAAACTTGAATCTATAGTATTGCAAATTAAAATCAATTAAAACAAATTGATTTGAAACTTAAAAATTTACCCCGTATTTATAGCCAAAAAAATCAATTTTACCTCCAAATTTGAAATTTGAAATTTGAATTTGAATTTCAAATATTAACCTTGTAAATTGAATTATAAAATACAGTAAAAACAGTATAAAATACCTAGCCGCCATTACAGGCAGCTATAAGCTGCCTGTAACGAGGTAGCTATAAAGCTAGATGCTGCTGCCTTTAGGTAGCTGATGCTACCGTTACAGGTAGCTATAATACCATTACAGGTTTGATCTTTGAATGGCTCGTGACAAGAGTCAGCTCGTTGTGGCTTGGCTTAGGCCAACATCGCAAAATGGGGCTTGGCCCGAGCCTAGGCTCTCTCCATCCGAGCCACGAGTCGGGCCAGCTCAAGCTTTTTTCGAGTCGAGCCACCGAGCCGGTTTGACATCTCTAACTATTGGTTGAAACTCCATCTCTACTTCTGCTTTGACAACAGGGAGTTGAAACTGGTTTGAGCCCTATGTACTTCAACATTAAGTACTCTGGATTGCACTTCTATTTCACCAGCCTTAGTCTGAGCCCTATGTACTTCAGCATACAATTCTGTTTTACCAGCAATTACATAAGTTTCCTGAACAACTAGGTCAAATGCAGCCTAAGTTGTTCTCATCATATAGTGCACTATCACTCTTTAATTCATCAACAATGTACAAGTCATCACCTTCTAATGTCTAATCATAAACCTTCACAGCATAGTGTGATTGCTTTTCAACAACTATTTGATGATTTAGTTGAACATCTCTTTCTTAAGTCTTGGCTATACCTCTTAGGTATAAAAATTATCCAAAATTATTTAATTATCTCGTCTCTATTTGATAAGTGCGTTTTTATGCATTTATATAATTCACAAACATGACTAAAATACGAACAAAGTATTTGAAATGTGATCTAAATTCGTTTAATTCTTAGATTGTAGGGTTTGTTGATGAACTTGATGGAATTCGCAAGAAAAAGAAGCAAAAAGGATCAAAACGAATCAAAGTGATAGTTCACGGATCAAAGTGCAAATATCCAAATGATGAACCAAAGGAGCAATCAAAGAATTGATAGTTCCAAGTACCAATTGGAGGCTAATATGAGATGATGGAACAAAATAGTCAAAGAAAAGATATCAATAAACAAGAAGATTGAGTTTGGGGACTAAAACAGCACAAAATGAAAGTTTATTAAACCATGCGGTCGCATGGTCTTATTTTCATACGGCCGCATAGTCCCCAACAGGGAATTCGAACCCCAAATTTGGTTCAACCATACCGCTTCATGGTTGATAACCATGCGGTCGAATGGTGCAAAATTCTGGGTCGATTCTGCAGTTTCTTTTTAAATAATACTCTATTGGAAGACGATTGGACGTGATATAAAGACCTAGACTTGTCAGAATTAGGACTAGAATGCATTAGAGGAGAAGAAAACACTTCTTGGAGACCAAATTGAGAGAGATCAGCAAAAGATTTCACGAAGAACATCAAGATTTCATCAAATTTCAATATCCAGTGATGTTTTATTTTCAAGAATTCATGTGTTTCTTTAAATTCTCAATGTTAGGCTAAGTTTTCTCGTGCTAGGAGATCAATGAACTATGTAATATGATTTTTGGATTTTAATTTTTGTAATTTGATAATTAAACGCTTATTTGATTATTTGAATGATTTATATATATTAATTTTGTCCATGATTAGGTGCACGCGATTATGTGATGTGTAGTAATTTATTTCTTACATTCAAGAGAAGAGAAATAGATTTGACAAGGTATAGATCATTGTAGGGTCCGATAATGGATAGAAATATATCTCTATACTTTGTGTGATTCTTTAATTGCTTATAAAACCCCATGCATTCTCATGTATATGCATCTGTCATAGAAATATAGGCTGGTGGTACATAAGAATAGGTTCAATATTGCTCGAGAGAGTCTGTTGGATAGATTTAGGAGCATTGAGTCATCAATAATCAAATTATGTTGTCAGATTGTGAAATTAGGGTTTCAAGTGATTATTACATAGTAATTTGTGATCCTAGTATTTTCTAATTTTATTGAATACAATCAATTTTGCATTCCAATCATCATTTTGTGATTAATTTTATTTAAACACATAGTTTGCATAATCAAGTCATTTAGCGAAATTAGGGTTTTCATAAATTAGGGTTTTACTAAATTAGGGTTTTTCTAAAAATAAATTCCTATTTTAATAAATTTGTTTCGATTAAGGCTAAGGTAGATAAAATTGAACTACTCGATCTCTATGGGACGATATTCGGAACTTAATATTTCATTTTATTACTTGTTAACAAACTGTACACTTGCGGTAGTTTTAAACCGAAATGAAATAATTTCGTGAACACTATTGACTCCAAAATTTGAGTCATGGCCTTATCAAATTAGATAACCTCCCAAATAAACAAGTATTTCGTCTCGTCCTAAAGATGGAGAAAATAATAAATTTCTATTCACGGTTCTATGCCAAGATCTAATTAAAATTTGATTAACCATCTCAACTGAATAACAAACGTGGTACACAAGATTGAACAAATATAGAAGAAACATTCTTTACTAAAACTACAAGAAATTTATCTACCATATGCATGCCATTCTTCATAGTCACTAAAGATTACTTCTTCAGAAAGATCGATTCCGACTAAAAGGTACAATACCCTTTTTAAGAATCTCGTATCGAATACTTTACATTATTCATTCGCATACAAACTTATAATAATTTCCAAGTTATGTCTCTAACATAATTAATTATTGTTCAAGTTCTTCATGTCATTTTCTTGAGATCCTCAATGATTATAAAAATTAAAACTAAATGGATGCAAAATCAATCGTAATTAAAAGTTGGGAATAAAGATGGAAAACATTCTTGAATCTCGAATTCCTTCAATGGTTCTTGAATTATTTTCTTTAATCTTCTTTTCTCATTCTTCTTCTTAAAATCCAAGAAAATATATATGTTTAGTATCAAAAGCTTCTTCAAAACTTCTAAAGAATGTCTTTTTCTTTTTTTTCGGCTTCTTCTTTTTTGCTCTCATCTTTGTAAGAATTAAAAATTTCTATCCAAGAGCATTTTGTAAGCTTCCTCTTTTTGTTAAACATAATATATCTTATATCCTCCAAGCATCTCTATCTTCTCTCCCATTTAAATTGTAGATGAATATATATATTTATAAACTCGAAACTATGTTAAATACTTGCATTAGTTGCTTTCCAAGAAGTGGTGAATGAAATTAGGAAACAAAATCTACTTGGTCAGGGCTCACCATGCAATAGCATAGTATGACCTATTGTGATCGCATGGGCAAACCTTTTAACATGCAGGTGGTAGAATTGTCCTCTTTGTGACCTTAATGTTGATCATCTTTTGCCCTTCTTCAATTGGTTCCTGAATTTCTTTCTTTGGTTTAGGTCGAGTCCTTTCTTATTCACAACATGAATCATTCATCTTTGGATCTCATTATTTGATCATCCACATTCCACAATCATTATTAATTGATTTGATGCAAGTTTTAAAGGTTTGCAATTGAATTCCCATACATTTCAAACATCAGATTTAACTCTCAAAACTTTTAAATCTCTTGTGATTGCTCTCTTTATTCTTCCAATTGATTGTATGCATTTGTTTGATCTTCAATTACTCCTGACCAAATATTAGTAAGCTCAAAACCATTTTTTTTCCAATTGCCTCCTAACAAATTTGCACTAAATTGAGTAAATACATGCTCTAATAGTACCTAATTAACAAATTTTGAATAATTTGAATAAATACAATAATTTGAAAAAAAATTAAATAACCTTACATAAAAAATTTAAAATAAAAAATTGAAATGTCACAATCATCACAGTTTTAAGATCTTTGCAGGGATGGTCTTAAAAAATGGGGGTTTCATTCAAGAGGCTCAATCAAATAAAAAGTTTATTTATAAAGCCTGTGAACTATATTTTTTAGTTAGATAGCCTAAAGATACCAAAAAAAAAAAAAAAAAAAAAAAAAAAAAGAAGGAAAATGCAATTTGTAAATTATGAAAGTATCTTGTGTGTAAAAAGACATTATGTCCTAATTTCCCTTTCAATTTTCACTTAACCTTAATTCAATTTTGGCTTTCTTTCTTCCACAATCTGATCGACGTCTCTATTCAATTATTCTCCTTTTATTATCATCATCTTCTCTCCTTCAAAAAAATCCTACAATCTACCATTGTCATTCCTTTGAACACTCATTTAGTTGAAGTGAGTAATCAAAACTTACAATGTTCTTGTTGGGCATTTGGAGGAAAAAAGGAATGTAATGTTAAATTTTGATATTTTGGCTATTTTCTTTTTCAATGTTTCAAAATCATTTCTTCATATTATTGTGATTAGTGTTTATGGTGTTCATTTGAAAATAATGTCTTTAAATTCATTTTATAATTGAATTAGTGCTTTGATATGGGTTGTTATTCAATCTTTCTTATTATCCCTTACATCTGAAGTGAATATGTCGGTAATACATGCTTGACTATTTTACATGTTATTTTTTGTTCTACTGTGAAATATACATTTCATTTTTCAGGATATTTATATATAGTTTTCTGCAACTCATAACAAGATACATCTCGTTATCAATAATGTACGAAGTTTGACGTCTGATGAAATTTTAAAATTTTATGTTGAATTGTAGTTGTGGACATCGTGGATATGTTATGGATTCAGTATATTATCTAGACTGGTTGAATATAAGGAGTTAGTTAAAGGTAAATAGGCAAGGAATGGTGAAGGGAATACAACTTTTATTCTTGTTTTGAAAACAATTTCTTGTGTGAACTTGTATGATAAAGTCAGAGAAATGTTGAAGGCTGATAATGGGTCATCGTAGTTTGAAAAACTTTGCTGGAATGATCTTAAAAAATGGGGGTTTCATTTAAGAGACTCAGTCGAAGAAAAGTTTATTTATAAAGCCTATGAACTATCTTGTTTAGTGATATAATCTAAGAGTAGAGTCCAACAAAGATGAGCTCAGGACGAGACTTGTTGACTATCGAAGGTAGACTGATGGCACGATCGAGGCAAAGCAAATAAATCAAGCTATAGGATTACTTGTTCAATTAATGATTGATGGGACGATGATCGCGGCGAGAAATGAGGCAACTTCTATGAGACGTCGAGAGTCGAAACCATTTGGATCAATTGGTTACAAACAACGAAAAAAGGGGCCTTGGTCGACAATGGTACAATCACACCGTTATAGCCAGCATACAACCGCATATATAGGGGCAGAACATTTGTGGTGGCAATTCAATTGAACTATGCAATCGCACCAAAGTACACTATGTTGTCGCATAGTTATTTTCGGAGATGAATAATTTCCTTTTTTGCTAATTTCCTAGTTTCCATAGAATTTTATCTTAATTGATATTTTTTGATCTTTTGGATGGGAATTCAATTTCAAATTAGGTTATTGAGTGTTTCATATAAATAGGACATATTTTCATTCATTGCAACAACTTCAGACATTATTATTCAATTGAATTGTGAGGCTTATTGCTTTCAAATCATTTGTTCTTCTTTTGAACAATTTTAAACTTATCAAGGTGCAAACTTGTGATGTTCAAACACCGGGTGCAATTCTTAGGTTGTGTAATCAAAAGGTCTTTCAAACATCGGTTTGCAAGGTTGCTTGGTTCATTAATACTTTGGTAATTGAATCTATAAACCGGGGTTAATTGGCTTTCCTAGGTTATCTTTTGTGAGTTCTGTAGTGTTCGTGCAACGCGAGTTCACATCATTTAGTTAGATAGCCTAAAGATACATGAAAAGGAAAATGTAATTTGTAAATTACTAAAATATCCTTGTATGCAGAAAGACATAATGCCCTAATTCCTTTCAATTTTCATTTAACCCTAATTCAATTTTGGTTTCCTTTTTTCCATGGTATAGTCGACATCTCTATGCAATTATTCTCCCTTCAATATCATCATCTTCTCTCCTTCAAAAGAAAAATATTCAAATCTACCATTGTCATTCCTTTGAACACTCATTTAGTTGGAATGAATAATCAAACCTTAAAATGTTCTTGTTGGACATTTGGAGAAGAAAGAACGTGATGTTAAATTTTGATATTTGGGCTACTTTCTTTTTCAATTTTTTGAAATCATTTCTTCATATTGTTGAGATTCGTGTTTATGAAGTTCATTTATAAATAATGGCTTTAAATTCATTTTATAAATGAAATAGTGTTTTGATATGGGTTTCTTTTCAATATTTCTTATTACCCTTACTTTTAAAGTCAATATGTTGATAAACACATGTTTGACTATTTTGCTTGTTGTTATTTGCTGTTCTACGGTAAAACATACATTTCGGTTTTTCTTATCCAGGATGATTTACTTATAGTTTTTTGCAACTCATAACAAGATACATCTCGTTATCAATAATGTATAAAGTTTGATGTCTATTGAAATTTTAAAATCTTTATGATGAATTGCAATTGTGGACATCGTGGATATGTTATGGATTCATTTTGTTATCTAAACTAACTAAATATGAGCAGTCCGTTGAAGGTAAATATGCAAGGAATAGCAAAGGGAAAACAACTCTTATTCTTGTCTTGAAAATGATTTCTTGTGTGAATTTGTATAATAAAGTCATAGAGATGTTGAAGATCGATAATGGGTCATCATGATTTAAAGATCTTCGCAGAATGGTCTTAAAAATGGGGATTTCGTTTAAGAGACTCAGTCGAAGAAAAAGTTTATTTATAAAGCCTATGAACTATCTTGTTTAGTTAGATAGCCTAAAGATACATAAAAAGGAAAATACAATTCATAAATTACTAAAATATCCTTGTATGTAGAAAGACATAATGCCCTAATTCCTTTCAATTTTCATTTAACCCTAATTCAATTTTGGCCTCCTTTCTTCTACGATCTGATCAACATCTCTATGCAATTATTCTCCCTTCATTATAATCATATTCTCTCCTTCAAAAAATTCTTAAAATCTGCCATTGTCATTCCCATGAACACTTTTTTAGTTGGAGAGAGTAATCAAAGCTTAAAATGTTCTTGTTGGGCATTTGGAAAAGAAAAGAATATGATGTTAAATTTCAATATTTGGGCTGCTTTCTTTTTTCTTTTTCATTTTTCAGAATCATTTCTTTATATTGTTGTGATTTGTGTTTATTGTGTTTGTAAATAATGGCTTTGAATTCATTTTTTAATTGAATTGCAGCTTTGATATGGGTTGCTTTCAATCTTTCTTATTATCCTTTATTTTTGAAGTGAATATGTTGGTAAACACATGTTTGACTATTATATTTGTTGTTCTACTGTGAAACATACATTTCATTTCGTCTTATCCAGGATGATTTACATATCGTTTTCTACAACTCATAACAAGATGCATCTCGTTATCAATAATATACGAAGTTTGATGTCTTACGAAATTTTAAAATTTTTACGTTAAATTGTAGTTATGGACACCGTGGATATGTTATGGATTCAATTTGTTATCTCGACAGGTTGAATATGACCAGTCAGTTGGAGGTACTTAGAAATGGAAATAGGCAGAGAATGGCAAAGGGAAAACAACTCTTATTCTTGTTTTGAAAAAAATTTCTTGTGTGAACTTTTATGATGAAGTCAGAGAGATATTGAAGGTCGATAATGGATCATCGCAATTTGAAGACTCCGTTGGAATGGTCTTAAAAAATGGGGGTTTCATTTTACATTAATGGGTCATCGTGGTTTGCAGATCCTCGTAGGAATGGTCTTAAAAATTGGGTGTTTCATTTAAGAGGCTTAGTCGAGGAAAAAGTTTATTTATAAAGTGTATGAACTATCATTTTTAGTTGGATAGCTTAAAGACACAAAAAAAAGAGAAAAATACAATTTGTAAATTACTAAAATATCCTTGTATGTAGAAAGACATAATGCATAATTCCATTCAATTGTCATTTAACTTTGATTTAATTTTGGCTTCCTTTCAACCACGGTCTGATTGACATCTCTATGCAATTATTTTCCCTTCACTATCGCCATCTTCTCTCCTTCAAAAAAATCCTCAGATCCATCATTGTCATTCCCTTGAGCACTCATTTAGTTGAAGTGAGTAATCAAAACTTACAATGTTTGTTGCACATTTGGAAAAGGAAAAAACATAACGTTAAATTTACATATTTGGGCTACTTTCTTTTTCAATTTTTCAGAATCATTTCTTTATATTTTTGTGATTTATGTTTATGGTGTTCATTTGTAAAATAACTTATTTGAATTCATGTTATAATTGAATGAGTGCTTTGATATAGGTTGCATTTCAATCTTTCTTATTATCCCTACTTTAGAGGTGAATATGTCGGTAAACACATATTTGACTAGTGTACTTATTATTTGTTGTTCTACTGTGAAACAAAAGTTTCATTTTTTCTTATCTTGGATGATTTACATATAGTTTTCTACAACTTACGACATGATACATCTCGTTATCAATAATGTACGAAGTTTGATGTCTGATGAAATTTTAAAATTTTTATGTTGAATTGCATTTATAGATATCGTGGATATGTTATGGATTTAGTTGTTATCTAGAATGGTTGAATATGAGCAATCAGTTGAAGGTACTTGGAAATGAAAATATATAGGGAATTGCAAGGGGAAAATAACTCTTATTCTTGTTTTGAAAACAATTTCTTATGTGAACATGTATAATCAAGTTAGAGAAATGTTGAAGGTCGATACAATGTTATAAAAAATAGAGATATCAACTTTATCCCTATAATGTCTAAGACTCCAACTGTAAGAAAATTGGTTATGTTCACTCCACTTATAAGGGTCAAATAGCTCGTAGTGAATTTTAAAGTTGTAATATTGTCGTGACTCGTAACTTTATTATTTTGTACTTATTGGAATCACAAAATGATTTAGTAGCTTTATTATGTTGTCCTTATTGGAAGCACAAAATGATTTATTGGAACAAAATTAAAGCCATTTTATGTTGCTATTTTTTTCGTATCACGGACAAACAATTTTTTATTGTTATAGTTGACGAATATGTCGTTCCAATATGAAAAATGCACAGATTTACATAACGACATTGAGTCATTTTTGAGACACAAACCGAAATATAAAAATATACTACTTTATTGATTTTCATATCGACATTGAAGTCGTTATAGAACAATAAACGACATGGAAGTCATTATATAAAACCTTGCAGAATGAGCGCAACATAGGGAGCCATTGTGCGCGCGTCCAATGGACCATTTGCTCTCTCTAACGGTAAACATCTCAGAAGGGCACGTGCTAACCAATTTTTTGGGTTAACATTTTGGTCCCCAAACATTCGTTCGTCATTCAATGGAGACTTTTTCTCATGTAATTTTCAAAAAATGACAATAAATCAAAATTATCAAACTCATGAAAAACATAATTACATCCGTATGATTTCCGTACAAATTTTGCAAAATTGAAGTCGTTCCTATTCAAATCATAACTAAACCAACATAGATATCATTTTCTTTAATATGTAACGATGCTGATATCATTATGTATTAAACTCATGAAATAATATAACGGTATTCATATCATTTCAGTACAATTTTGACGACATTAATATCATTTTAGCTCAATTCATAACATTTTTTAGCTAGAACGATGTAATTATCATTTTATATGAAAAGAAACGATATCTATGCTGTTGCAGTTATGATTTGAATTGGAACAATTTTTAACTTGTTAAATTTGTATAAAAACAAATCTTTATGTTATTTCGTGGTTTTGAAACATAACGATATCATTGTCGTTTCTATACAATTTTGATGTCATTAATATCGTTTCAGTTTAAATTTTAACAAAAACGATTTAAATCATAACTAAAACGACATATGTATTATTTTAGTTTATATAACACAATAATTATATTGTTTCTGCTAAAAATGACAATTCTTTTATCCACGATCACCCAACATGCATTTAACATGTGTAGAACAATCGAAACAGGTCATCGAGTGAGTTCGATCTCATTCATTAGAAACTATGGGAACATTTGAATTCTCTTGACTGTATACCATCTTCTAACTTTTCCAATAGAAAGAAAGTATATTCGTTAACTTTTTCTAAGCTATTTAAGTTATATTAACCCACTTAATGACCTTTTTGGGTCATCCTACATATGTTGAAGGCATGCCAAGTGGGAGTGGATGGTCGAATTTTTGTTTTTAGTCAGAATGATATAATTATCATTTTATATGAAAAGAAACGATAACTACATCGTTGTAATTATAATTTGAACTGGAACAATTTCAAACTCTTCAAATTTGTACTAAAACGATATAGATATCGTTAAGTTATTTCATGGGTTTGATACATAACGATATCATTATCGTTCTAGCACAATTTTGGCGACACTGCTATCATTTTAGTTTAAATCATAATTAAAATAACATATATATCATTTAGTTTATATAAAATGATAATTATAACGATTCGATCATCCACGACCATCTGGTATGCCTTTGACAAGCTATTGTGAATGGATAATCATTTGTAGTCAAAATGATATAATTGTCATTTTATATGAAAAGAAACGGCTTCAATATCTTAATTATGATTTGAATTGGAACGATATCGATCTAATTAAATATGTACTGAAGCGACATGGATGTTATATTATTTCGTAGGTTTGATGTATAACCATGTTACCTACTAAAGAAACAACTTCAACGTCGTTCTAGTTATGATTTGAATTGGAACGATTTTAATCTCGTGAAATTTTGTATTGAAACAACATAGATGTCGTTATGTTATTTGGTGGATTTGATAAATAATAATATCACTATTATTAAATAACAAAAGAAACGATATCAATGTCGTTGTAGTTATGATTTGAACTAGAACAATGTCAATGTTGCAAATATTGTATTGAAACAACATGGATATTGTTATGTTATTTCATGGATCTGATTCATAACGATTCAATGTCGTTATATATTAAAAGAAACGACTACAATGATGTTTTAATAGTGATTTGACGCGCATGTGTGGTCCATGTTGGTACGCACACACCTCCCAGTTATTCACTATCTGAGAGCAAATTGTCCCTTAGGTGTGTGTTCATAACACCCCATGTCCACGCAAGGTTCAAATTTTATTTTTTTTTTAATCAAAATGACTTTTATTTAGTTTAATTACTCTCTAACAACTTCAATGTCGCTATGAAAATCAATAAAGCAATGTGTATTTCGTACAAAAAATGGCGTCAACATTTTTTTATGTCTCAAGAATGATTTCAATATCATTATGTTAATCAGTGTAATTTTTGTATTGGAACGACATCAATATCATTTTTTATATAAGTAACGATTTCAATGTGATTATACAAATGCGTGCATTTTTGTACTAAAATGATATCAATATCGTTTGTGTCACATGAATGAAATATATATCGTTACACGAAGCAATACTTTGACTTAACGAGCTAAATGTCATTTTATTAGTTATAGAACAATACCATTATCCTAAATATGTACGATATTTAAATTTGAAAGTTAAAAGCCTGAAAATAAGTAAATTTCAATTGCATTCAATATCTTTAATCGTTACAATTGCAAATGTATTATCAAATAGCTACACAACATCCTAAAAATATCAAGTAGTCTACCCAAAGAAAATGAAGTAGATAGTAGTCTACCCAAAGAAAATGAAGTAGCTATACAACATTCTTAAAATATTGACTATTTCGAACAAACAAAACAAAGTAACTTCAGAACTATATGAAAACATCAATAAAACTAACAAAAAATCTAATGCTCAAAATCTCATGCCGACAGCTCTTTAAACCATGCTCCTTTTTGTGGTTTTTGTCATTCACAAAATTGATGCACAATCTGTAAAGCCAACCTAATATCCTTTAGTCTAAGAAGTGATCCAAAGCAACTCTTGTAAAGCTTGTTCTTTATAGCACTGCAAAATACATAATAATTACAAATATTAGAACAAATGATGGCAGTAAAACACATAAGAACAAGATGCATAAGTTGTATAAACCAAGTTTAGCATAAAAATTTTCGACAAGAAATTTTTTTTATAGATTGTAATCACTGTAGTACTTTACAACAAAAAAGTTCTACTAACAGTCTGCTAGTACATTTACTAGCTTTATAACCAACTATGAAATCATTACGAAAGATTATGCTTCATTTCACACATTACTTGATAGTTTAATAAGATGAATTAAGTCCAATTCCTAGCATAAACTCCTATTTTTTTCCTCAAAACTTAAAAGACAACATCAAATCTGGAGAGAGTTAAACACAATGAGCATCAAATCACTTTCAACTCACATACATATTTGAGAAAAGAGTAAAAGATAATGAATCTCAAGTCACTCTCAACTCACATACATATTTAGGCATTACATCTATTATCTCATTTTCAACATCTTCTTTTACTTCCCATCTCATCCTATCAAATAAGCATTACATTGCACGCAAGTATGATATGAAATTTGAGCCTCATTTTAAGTATATATCATTGACTGAAAAGTTTTACTCTAATTTGTAAGGTAAGCTCATATGGTGAAATCACATTTTTACCTAAATTGACAACAATATTTCGAATGGCATTTAGCATTGCATCCTTGTGAAGGAAATGTAAGACTTTACACATCATTTGCTAGAAAATGAAAATAAATAAAATCTAATGACCTTCTTGAAACAAAATTGAGAAAGTTAGTCAAGTGAGAACCAACAAACAACATCTTCAAAAAGTCACAATGAGCCCAATTTTGGAAAAAACCACAAATGGCTTTCATAGGTTATACTTAAAGGGATGATGGCCAGTTCTAAAGGTAAGGAGAAAGCCACAACCAACATCATCAAAAATTCAAGAGAGATTGATTAAAAATTGATGTTGTAGAAGGAAAACTACCATCATAAAACAACAATTTCGAAAAATAAATTATAATGAGCTAGAAGTTGAGAAGCATTTAAGATCAAATCATTCATACACCATCAAATCCCCAATAGAATTAAGGTATGTTTTTAAATAAATATTTGATATTAACTCCAAAATTTGGTAATGAAGAAAATGACTTATCTTTGTAAAAATTACTTATAATGGTGCCAAGAGGTGATTAAAATGTCTCCCATTTTAGATCATAGGCGTAGGTTACAAACCCTTCTCTGACTTGTTTACTGTTTAGATTCGCCATTGCTACCCAATAAGTTAATTCACACGCAAATAGATGACGAAATGGACTTCTCCACGACGAAGAGAGGGCAAAGAGTGCACTGTCTAGAATAGTCCTCATTATGTCTTTTTTTTTTTTTTCAGTTTACAATATATAGTAATTGGAAGAGAAATTCTTTGTTGGGACGCTCATTATTCACGTTGTTTGATCATTCACTTCTGATTTGAATTTATACCTTAAAACTACGGAAAATATCCTAATTTACACATATATGTACCCAAGTGTTCCATTTACAAACATAAAAAAGAAAGAAAATCTGGGAAGAGCAAGTTCAATACTATAAAGAATGATTACCTCCTCCACTTCCTCAGCTAATTTAATAAAACTTGAAATCAATTTCTTGACTTTTCCAAGCTATTCTTTTGGATAATTTTTCAACCAAAAGCCAATTTCACGATAATTGTCAACCTTTCTTTCCTCTCCTTCGTCCTCTTTTTGTCACCTCCTGTTCAATTCCTTCATCTTTTTCCTCTGCTTAGTCTGCCCTTTTACCCTAACATAAAGAAAAAAGGTAGTTTCAATTTCATTAGTGAAACCAAAGACTAAGGGGCAAGGAAGAAGATAGGTTTGATTTGAGAATGGAGATGTAACCGAAGCCTCCTTTTCAATTTTCAATTTGGGATAAATGATTTTGACATGGATAAATCTTCAATTCCTTCTTTAATTTGGCTTTTTACAAGGGAGGATAAAATGATCTTTTTATATTTTTAAATAATTATATTTTATTTTATTTTTGAGAACTTGGTCAACAACCAATTGGACAAAAAGAAATTGATTAAATGGCCATTTGAACTCGTTCGGTCCTTTCCCTTAAAAAATAGAAATATTTGACTTAGGCATTACACTTTCCATTCCTCAACCGGATCAGCCCAAATGACCATCAAAGAAGAAGACTACGTTTCATCGAATTCCTCTTCCCCAACGGCCACTGCCGAGGCCACCGTTGGCGGCTTCGTCGATAGTGGCGGCCTGATTATGTCAACCACCGATGCTATCCGTTCATTTTTCATCTCTGCATCCTCAGACTCCAGCCTCCACCAGGACTTCAGAGATCTCTCCTCCTTGCTCTCATTGCGCCCTTCTGTACCCTATAAATCTTTCAAGTCCATCTGGCTTGGAATCGACCCAACTACCCGCCCGGACCTAACAACCCTTCTCACTGGGTCCAATTTCATCTTTACCAGCCCCAAGCCCAGAGAAAAGGTTATAATGACATTAATAATTTGGGGAATAAATGGAATCAAAGGATTTTCCAATACTGATCTATACTGTTTATGATTTTAATAGTTCAAAAATGCAAAGTATATGATAATTGTATTTTGCTTAATGTGATCTGGATATTTCCAATTTTCATGGTTTTCAAATTTTGATTTTAGAGTGTAGAATTAAAGGTGAGGTTGAAGAAGCTAGCGGAGGTGGCAGAGAGGAAGGCCTATGAAGAGTTGGTGAAGGACATTACTCCAAGGAAGGGTGTAGAGGAGCCTTTCTCCACCTACAAGGATCAACTGGGCTTCGGTGAGCATCTTTTAGCTTTTTTAGGCCTTTAGTAGATATTTGGAAATACATTTGAATTAATTTGGGCAATTTGAGTTCCAATTTTGTTATTGCATAGTTTTTCAGCATTTAGAAAAAATTACATTTTCAATTCTAAGATGCAGGCTGTAGCTTTATTTGTGTAGCCCGTGTTTCATAGGGATTGAATTCTAGTTTTTAAGCTAAATCAAAATCAATAATTAATGTTAACCACATATTTTATAGGAACCACAACTTCTCATCCTCAAATTTCATCAACTTTTATCAAAATCTACTAAAAATTTGATTTTAATCCTAACTAAACATGGGCATAGTCTTTGTAAAGCTTAAAACCGTTCTTTTTTTTCCTCTTCTGCAAAATAAAGGACAAGATTGGTAATGTTGTGTTGATTTAGATATTAACGAAAAATGTGGAGTGGTATCTTTCGTATATTATTTCTAATATTTATTTACTTTTCTAAGTTTTTGTATGTGTTTTATGCATGAGGCTGAGCGTGGAATGCAAGTTGAAACTTGTGTGATTGATTGTTGTTTCATGCTGGAGATAAGAACTAATGAAGAAAATCAGTTGCATTCATTGGTTTCTTCGACTGTTAGAAAGAAACAAGAAAGGGAAGAAAGGTTGTTAGCAAAGTGACATCACACCTTCCCATACTATTCAAAATACTAGAAATTTGAAAGCAAAGTCATGGCCTTCATATGTGCCCAAACTTCATGACCTCTCCATTATCCTGATCGGGCAACTGTTTGCCTAGGTCCAACTGATAATTTATAAAAAAAAAATTGGAAAATCACACTGCTCATTAATCCAATGCTACCCACATTCAAGCTTCAAAGTGCTCACAAATGCTGAATAAGCAAATGGCACTCCAAACTATGTGAAGCTGAACTAAGACCACACAACTTGAGCCATATCATGCTGACTCATATGTGGCCATCTTGAATCCATAGGTTTGTCCTGGGACCTCGGCTTGACTAGGTCTTTGGTTGATCATATCCTTGATTCCTATTGATTCGATTTGATACGAAGTGTACTGAGCATGTGCAATGTTGCACAGTTAACCAATTGTTTACAATTCTACCATTGCGGAAAAGGTGGTTGTGGAGACAATAATGATATCGACAAGTCTAAGAGTCAGAGTCGACAATAGTTGTAGTGACATCAACTAGCTGTATGTTCATTTGCCCAGTTGCAAAAATATTTTAGAAACTCACAAATGTTCTCACACTCGAACAAAAATTTGTCCATTCAATCTTTCAACATCTGAAACCTAGCCTGACTTAAGTATTGAAGTGATTTTGCTATTGCACTCTAATGTTTGTCCCAAGTGTTGTAACTATCTACGGTTTGACAAAACGCTGCTCATTTTGTTGACTAACAAGTCATCCAAATATCGATGTTGACATGTTTTATGGTACAAAGTATTGGGTGTTAAAGAATTAAATGTCTATAGGATGAATGTAGCGAAAATAAGGATGCTAAGAAGGATGTGCAGTCATACTGTGATACTAAATATATAAGATAACAAATTAGAAAATACGCCAATTGTGGGAGTGGTGCGGTTGAGGATAAGTCAAGGAATGATAACTTTGGGGTGGAACAGGTCTTCCATAGATGTAGACGTGTTCATAAGAGTTACTTGGTGATGGAAACCTTAGTAGAAATATTATTTAATTTGGTTTTTAACTTTGATGCTTATTTTAAGAAACATAATTATGGTTTGATTTAATAGATTTTATTAGATGTTTTAACTGAAAATAGGACATTTGAAACCTATATAAAAGGCTTTATGTATTGTAATAGACACCACTTGTATGAATAAAAAGTGATACTTTCTTCCTGCAATTTCTCTTCCATCTGTCAAGTTCTTCTCACTTTCTATCTCCCCCTTTTCTTCTCTTTACAGTCTCCTTTCTCTTCTTAACTTCCCTTCCCCTTCTGTATAATTGTCTGATTGCATCCTACATCACTCCGTCTATGAGAATATGTAGAAGAGGAAGGAGTATGCCTAAACTAACATGGATGGTATTTATTAAGGATGTAGTGGCTTTAGATTTTTATGTAATTCTAGCAATGAACAGATGGAATGGCAGAATGGCTAATGTTGCTAACCCCAAATTTAGAGGAGAATGGGTTTTTTTTATTGGTGTATCTGGTTCTCTTCTAACATTGTCAAACCCAGACTTATTGGTGAATGGGTGGGTTTGTTGTTGTATCTGGTTCTCTTCTAATGTGTTATAATATGATCTTATCGCTTTTTTATAATTAAAGTTTGTTGGATCTAGACAAAGCATGTTGGAACCAACTATGTTGTCCTGCAATTTGTCTACCATCACAAATTATAACTATTTCTAAGTTGACATTGCATAATGCTATGTTTTGGGTAGAATTGTATTTATTCAGATTCATATGTTTTTAAGAGCATTTGGTTCTTTATTTTCAAATATGTTTGTTTAGAAACAACTGTAGTCGTGGTCTAAAGCGTTAAATGTGAAATTATTAAATTTTGAGGCGTGAGGTTGTGTTTAAATAGTCAGTTCGCCTGGGAGGAAGCTCTACTGGCCCTATCAGATTTTCCTTTTTAATTTACCATTTGAAAAAACTAAATAAATAATTAGAGAAAGAACAATGAAATGGAAAAAAAATTGGCCCTATCAGATTTTCCTGGGAGGAAGCTCTACTGGCCCTATCAGATTTTCCTTTTACTTTACCTTTTGAAAAAACTAAATAAATAATTAGAGAAAGAGCAATGAAATGGAAAAAAATGAATAATGAAATTGTGCATGGAAAACGAAAAACAAAAATATATAAGGAAGAGTAAAAAAAAAGAAAAAAAGAAAAAAAAAAGAATATTTGTTTTCATGCTGAACTTACTTCAATTATTGTCTTTTTTTGCGCAATTAGCCAGGCCATGTGGTCGTGAAACATTTGATTTCAGTGGACCTTGTTGCTACGCTTTTTAATTTCTTTCAACATTTCTTTATGTATAGCATTGGAATATACAGAATAGATAAAAAGAATTCATTTTTCCAGAAAATAATACACTAGAAATATGATTTAGCGTCTTCATTATTGCAGTTTGTCATTTTTGCTCCACATTTTCTATCCTGGAACCTAATTGAAGTAATAAATTGAATATGTGTTGATATTACATTGAAATTGCAGCTTGAATGTAACTGTGTGTGTGAATTCCTTATGGAAATCACAAGTGGATATAAACAGCTGGAGAATTCGAGGTTTAAATTTCCGTTTCATTTACTTTTAAGATTGTGTATGAATTACACGAGTTCAATATTTTAGCATTTCTAAAGATTCGTGGAATTAATATCATTCTAACATTAGGATTTAGGGTCTCAGATTAGCGAAGGTTAGGATCCTGAGTTATGAACTGTGATTTGAACAACTATTTATGTTAATTTTTCCTCTTTTTCTATTTTTTTAAAGCGCTATTTTTTTTATTTTTATTTTTTTAAATTTGTTCATTTTTATTCAAATAATTCTCTTTTATTTGACACTTCTTTTAACTCTTATAAATGTTCCAGGCACTGCCAAGGTGTATGCTATTATGTTATAGAAAAAATGATAAATTGTTGTTGTAGCCTAATACTTGGGAGCTGTGTCCTTATCTAAAAGGTGTCATACATGGGAATCAAGGATCATGCTGTCACGCATTCAAACAACTTTTTTATTTCATCCAGAAATTCTAGATGTTTCTGTCATTTGGAAAATTATTTACTCTGCTTTCTTCTTAAAAGAGCCTTTCTTTCGAATTCTCTTATTGGTTTAACCTGAAGATGGTTCTCTAAATGTAACTCCTTAATTTGCCAAGTTAGGCTTATTTGAACATAGAAGTTGAATTCCTTGCCTCCCTCTCTCAGATAGCTCAAGTTTGTGAGATTGCTGTACAACCTAGCGCTGTTGCTCTTGAAGCTCATTGTTTTACTATGTAGCTTGTTTTGTATTGAATTTCTGTGATTACGAAAGCTGCATGTGTGATATTCTCTTTGTTTACTTGACAGGTTTACATGTTGTGCTTATAATGTTCACTGGCTACTTGATTGGATATGCAGCATTCAGAGCCTTGTTTAGCCACAGTCCTGGAATGGTAACTCTCACAATGATTCAGAATTATTTATTTGTTTTTGACATAAATATGCTAAATGGAAGGCCATTGAAACATAATTCCTTCTTATTTCCAAGTAATTTCATTCAAGATTGCTGCCTAACAGTGTTTGCCTTTTACTGTAATGATCCATTAACTGCAATAAATTTTTCTCATTTTCATTTCAGAGTGCTGCTGGAGGAATCCTTGGATTGGTTGGCGGCATGCTGGTAGAGGCATTTCTATTTATAATCAGGACTTCCAGTCAAGATCTTCAACCCCGTTCTTCCACTTTGAAGATTAAGAAGAATCAATAGGCTTCATCATAAGAGGTTTGGTTTTAATTATATATATATATATCTTCTGTTCTTTATGTCTTTTCTTTTAGGAAATAAAAGGAGACGATTGTTCCGTCACCTGATAAATGGAGTTGTTAAATTTACCAACACAGACTACACAGTCCACTAGTAAATTTTTGCCACTTAACTATTGGGACTTTTCTTTGTGGAGCAGTATAAAGAAAAAACTATCTTTATCTGATTATTTACATTTTGAATCAGTAGGTAGACTACATACCGTGATTTTTGTGCTTCAGATGCAATTGAATAGTGGTTTTCTGGTCATTAGGTGATAGAATATCCAACATAGTCTGAAAATCAAGGGTACAGCAAGTGTTAGTGCTACATGACTAAAAGAAAAAGAATTTGATGGTAAGTTTGAGAAATTCGTTATGACATTTACATCCCTGCCTCGAGTTTTTCCACTTCTTTTTTATTTTATTTTTAAGTATGTGTATTTTCCTTTCATTTGCAAGTGTGTGCACAGTTCTGTTTCTTGTTTGAACTATATCAACAGCATTTGAATAGTTGCATATTGTGATAACTGCTTGAGCCCCAGTTCCACGTTACTTGTGTTGCATGGAAATGAACAAGATATGAATTCTCACGATTTCTATGATAGACTTGATTTAGAGATAGATATTGAGTCTCTACTAGGTGTTTTATAATCTCAAGGCTAGTAGTTTAGGATCTATAGATATTGCTAGAGAAGTTTATCGTAGTGGGACACTCCGTAGGTATTGAAGTGGCACGTAAAATTAACTTACAATTTAACTTTTAATTGAGACTTCCAAACAACCAGTCGAGCTACTCAGGCAGTCTCACAATCAAGCAATCCACATAGGAAAACTGCCGTTTGAGTGTATTTGTGCAGGTTGGAAGGCGGCCAGGGAAGGAAGGGGGCTATTATATACTTGAGCATCTATGATTTAGTTGTTGAGGTTTTGCTTTAATTCTATGCTCCTTTTCTTGTCTCTTTTCTAACACACTTTTATTTAATAGAGAAACGAACAAAAAGGGGATTAAGGGTATAGCCCATCTGTTTAATATTGACATAAAATGGCAAGCAATTTTGAAAAGGGGGGGGGAAGGGGGGGGTTTGTTATAGAGTCTGTTTGCTAGTGATTATGATAATTGATTTTTTTAACATGAGAGAGAGAGGTGTTTTCCACCAATAAGAAAAGAAGTCAAAAATGACGATTGAAATTGTGAAATAACTATCAAAAATTTGCTACCAAATGAGGGCATAACTTTTCAACTAGTTTTTTCTTTGTTTTCATCCTGATCAAGATAGAGCTATATATATTAATTAATCAAACAAGATTTGTTTTTTCATGATTTTGAAGTAGATAAGATTGTGCTGAAGTTAGTCAAAGAAAATAAGATGAGATTTGGTTGACTTCCTAACATCAAACAGTTTTCTTTTTATAATTGTGTTGGTCACGGCCTAATTTTTGACCAATTTTTATTATCTTAAAACCTATAAGACATCCCCTCAAATTCAATAGGTTAACTATCTTTCTACTCCATCTTAAGAGGTTTACGTCGAAAATTAGGTTGAGAAAATCAATATCATGAAGATATTGTGGCCTTCATTTCTTAAGCTCCGTTTAGATTATTGCCGAAATGTGTATTGGATTTCCTATGTTCCGGTGACCTAAAGAAAGGGAAGGAAATTTTCTCCAGCATGAGAATCAATATATTATGGAGGTGCAAAGTGCAACTATTAAAGGGTATGAAACTTGAAATTATTCTTTCGTCCTTCAAGCTCTATGAATTTACTTTCATAATCTTGCCTTTAAAATTTTACTATATTGAGTACGTTTCGAATATGGTACACACATTTTTTTCAACTATATAAATAAGAAGATGTAGTTTAGACACTTGTGCAAGAACATAATCGACCAATTCTAGTTAAATACATTGCCGGAGGCTTTTCCTTTTCAATTCTTTTAATCAAGCAAACTCACGTTTGCATTTTCATGTGAGAGAGTTTCTTTATCTTTTGAATAAAAGTCCTAAGTAATGTGAATCACAAAAGCCATTGCAACACGATTTAAACAATTTAGTTCAATCTGGAGAAAGGGATTGTGATCAATATGGATAAAGTGAAAGTTGAAGAAAAATTACCTGAGAGCATAGGTGTTCGACTAGTGAGAGAGAGAAGACATAACAGACAGGGACGGCTGTAGCCCCCCCCCCCCCCCCCCCCCCCCCCCCCCCCCCCCCCCCGCCCTTCCCCAGAAGGATTTTTTTTTTTTTTTTTTTTTCAGTTTTTAATGTGTGAAAAGACAATTTTTTTTCCCGCAGATTAGCTTTAAAAAATTTTAGCTCAGTCTTGGATTCTATTCTGGATCCGTTCCTTATGGCAGAGGTGTAGATTGTTGGTTTTCTACCAAGTTCCGAAAAAAATTCAGATGAGATGACATTTGGAGAGAGATGAGAATTGCCGTTGGATTTGGATTTGGATTTGGGAACCGGGAAGGGGTTGGATGGACATTACGTAGTTCGATTTGGGTATTACAAGAATCGGATTGGATTTGCAGTTGCATCAATTTGGCATTTGGCACTTGGTACATTTGGATCTGGGTTAGAACTTTGAATTGTCATCTAGAGAATCTTTTCTTTAGCAGCACC
>NC_036244.1:10879101-10940475 GCF_002742605.1 Olea europaea var. sylvestris | reverse complement strand
TATAAGGGTCCATTTGATAGTATTGAATTCCATGAAAAAATGTCACATTCAAGGAATTCGTTTAAAACAAAAGTAAAAATGGAGTTCGAATTTCAAAGTACAAACACTTAAAGTATGTTTTTAGCCAATTAGTGGAAATCGAATTTTTATGGTTTTACAAGTTAATTTTTGAGTAAATGGCTTTCGGTCCAGGAATTTCAGAACCATTTTGGTAAAAGTGACCACCCATACTTTGTCTATTTTTCATTTTCTTTTGACCAAAAAAAAACAAAAAAAAAAGATTCATAAATTTAGTAAAATTGGAGTACAATTTATTCCAACTTTAAGTTTTTTGTGTCAAAGAAATAGGTAGAAACGCAATGATGTGAGAATCAAGTTATTTATTTTCTTTCATTTACAAGTTTTTAGCCTGAAGAATAAATAAAATGAAGGAAAATGCTCATTTGCCAAAAGAATGGTTGATAGAGGTCTTAACACTCACTCGCAACCATCAGGTCCCACATGAATAAATAATTGGGAGGAAGAGGTGGTCCTACTCCCAAATGTGTGTATGGGTCAGGCCTCTGTCATGCTTCTTCTGGCAGAGGAGCATGGTCCATTAAGGAAAATTTTGTACGTATTTGTCTGGGTATACGTTGGTTCCATAACAATATTTATGACATCTTCAAAAGTTGAATTGAATGTTATGAAAATATAGATAAATAATCCTCCCAAATGCGTGTATGGGTCAGGCCCTCTGTCATGCTTCTTCTGGCAGAGGAGCATGGTCTATTAAGGAAAATTTTGTACATATTTGTCTGGGTATACGTTGGTTCCATAACAATATTTATTACATCTTCAAAAGTTGAATTGAATGTTATGAAAATATAGTTAAATAATTTTTATCTGTCATATTATTGAATCACACTACTAAATGGAAGACCATAGCGCATTAAACTAAAGAAAGCAACACGTACATGGTCGAGACTTGAATTTTGAGCCGTGCATTGATAGTTAACTCAATTTTTCTTGCTATGCCCATTGCCTAACATGTGATGGAGTCAGAATTTTATGTATATATTAAATTTTCTTTTCTTTTCTTTTCCTTTTTTTTTTTTATTCCATGAGAGGTAGCTCGGTGGTCAAACATTGGATTTGCTCTCCAATGATCACTAGTTCGAATCCCCTCAGGGTCATTGAGATGAACACCCAACCATAAACTTTAGAGTCTCATGAAATTAGACGAGGTGTGCGTAAGTTAACCCGAACACTCAAGATAAAAAAATTAAAAAAAATTATATGGATGTAAAAAAATTTAAAAATATTATGGAAATGCTCTCTATCCTTCAACCTCTATCCATCCCGTCGTTGAGTACAAGTAGGAGCAACGACTCCCAACATTTTAGAAACATCTGCTTCCACTGATCTTGAAATCATACAAAATAGAACGATGAACATGTGCAACAAATATTATGTATTAATGACAAAAATAATTCAAGGTGAAAAAATGGAAAAATAAAAAGAGAGAAAAATAATAGAGGAATTTGGCCCACGTGATATCACATGGGACCAGACCTCCAGCACGTGACAGAGCCAATCCGGCCGGACAAGCAAAGTAGCTTACTCCAAGTCAAAGAAAAGAATGGGGTTTTAATTTCACAAATGGTCCCTTAAGTTCAACCACAATTTCAAACTGTCCCATAAATTATTTGATTGATTTAATTACTAAAGTTTAAACTATTTACATATTCGATGACTCTATTAGCAACTTCCTCCAGATCCAACGTGTCCCATTAAACCTTGACATTGACAACAACTATTGTTTCAATATCTTGAAATGACAAATCTTAAAAATTCTTGATTCTTGATTCTTGAAAGGAAAAAGCTCGCATTCATTTAAATATTCTGAAATACTCCCTTAAGCTCTAATCATAATTTTCACAACTAATAAAAAGTGAAAATGTCTCAATAAGCGGAAACAGTAGGGTAGTTGAAGGAATCGATTACTATAATAACTATGATCTGCACATAAATGTTTAATGATTGCTACGTCAAAATATAGTATTAATTAGACGTAAGGATCAATTTGAAATTTCTCAAATTTCACTTAAACTTCATTGACAAAATGTGAAATTAACTCAAAGTAGAAGTGTTTAAATATTATAGGTGGTCTGGGATTGCTGGTGGGGTGGCGTGGGGTGCAGGGGGTGGGGGAATGGGGGCCTTCATGTAACCAAGGAAAAGAACTGCGGAATGGGCATGATGGAGAATGAATTGGGGCGTACTTGGTTTCTTTCTAAAGTTGACTAAGCCCAAAACCATGTGCTATTCAATTTCTCACTTGTGTTTTGATAGTTTGAAATTGATGGTTTGAGAGTGCAAACATAATTATAATATATTTTTTTTATATTTTAATTCTCAAACTCTAATTCTATGTTCCCAAACATAAGACCACATTATTACCTTAACTTTAATGTTTAGTAATTCTAAATATTTTTAGGTGCTACTCTTCTATATACATTTTTACCTACAAGGCTTAGTGCTATAAACTCCAACATAAATATCAATCATTAAGGAAGATTGTGCTTACTAGATCATTTCACCTTATACCATACATCAATATATAAATAATTCGTAATATTTTGTGCTAAAACAAAGAAGAATTTCATTGAACATGGATCGACACAAAAAAAATAGAGTAATGCTATTTATAGTAGCTCACTGCGATAGTCGCCCTACGTAGCATCTTACAGGCGGTTTGTAATTTGATATATTAATGTGGTAGTGTTTTCTTGCCACATATATCAAATCACTAACCGCCACGTACATATCACGTAAGGCAACTACGATAGTAAGTTACTGCAAATAGCGTTATTCTAAAAAATAATAATAATCTCAAAAGCAGAAGTGGGCCCCATTAACTCAATTCTCATGCTTCCACGTGTCCTAATAAGTCACGCTTTTCCCGTGACACGTCAGCTAGTACCTTCCATAAAAGCTCTCATCATAGCCAACTCATTCACCACATCAAACGCTGCAGATTCATCCTCCCACACACACTTTATAACTAACTTAAATTTTACAGAGGTCACCATATTTTGAGTGAAGTCTCAATTGGGGTACTCAATTTTATAAAGCTAGAATCAAGTCACCAAACATTGAATTTATTTCAAATCCAGTCAATTTATTAGATGCTGTTGATAAAATTGTCATATTCTCCCCCAAAAAGGCTCAGATATTCATTGGTGATTTCTCTATATGACTTCTATTAATATTAACACACCATATCACACATTAGGCTAAGACTCTAAGCCCAACCATCACATTAATGTAGGGAAATTAGCACAAATGATCCCAAATCTTACAACTATATTGTGTAATTGGTCCAAACTTTTTCAATTTTGGCACAAATATTTGTCTACAAGGACCGTTAGTTTGGTTGTTGGAATACAATTGACCATCTTTATCTAAAGGAAATTTTTGTCAAGTACATGTGTTAGCTCACTCCTGTCAATAAATTCAAAAATCATCTATCAATATATTTAGTAAAAAGAATATAACAGACATGAGTGCAATTTCAAAATCTCGATATTTTTATTTTAGAGAAAATGGATTTTAATAAATGTTGTTGTATTTCGAAACAAATTGTTGAGCTCCAATAGAAGGTTGCGACATGCGAGAAGAAACCTATACTCTCTATCTATCTATTGTCCATCCAGAGAGACTTATATCACTATCAAATACACAAACGAACATTCAAATCCCACAAATTCATCATCACAAAAGCACGCATATTTTAGAAAAATTGTTACAAAATATTTCCTTTTTACACTCGTTTATTACCAAAAAGCAATTCCCACAATTTCTGGCAAAAAAATAATAATAAAATGCTACACCAGTTAGTTAATTTCATCCAAATGTGCAATTAACCGAATGGAAAATGAAATTTTCGAAGAGGATACAACCAAAGCTCAATTTGAACACTTGCCCATGCAAATACATATGAGCAATTTCCTTCCAAATGTGTCAAATGAGTCGCTTTGTAGTCTAATTTACGGAGATATTGAATTTATTTCCGATATTAAGGGTTTGCAAAATATCCTTCTTGACCGGACGAAGTTTTTCTTTATTTATGAGTGGGACATGTACTTGACAAAAATACCCGTCAATTAAGGTCAAATGCATTCTAAAGACCAAACTATCGTCCCTTATAGACGAAACCGAACATCAAGACCATTTGCTCCAAAATATAAAGTCTCGGACCATTTATACCACATTTGAAAGGTTTGAACCAATCACACAATATTGATAAATGTTTAAGAACATTTGTGCATATTTTCGTTGGGACGTGCTAGAACTACAGCCTCCTTTACATGGTGACTGACAGCCTCTCACGGGAGGGGGGCCGTGCCTTTTTCTTTATTGGTGCAAGCCCCCCTATTGTGATATAGTCGAAAGATTTTGTTATATTTTATGATAATATCTATTAATCAATTGTTGAAAACCATTCCCTCGATGATGACTCAAGTTAAGAAATAATTTTTTATGCATAAGGTGATAAGAAACAGTCCAAAATCGTACGAAATAATATAAAAATTTTCGAAAATGTACAAAAATATATATATAAAGAAATGCATCCTATTTGGACTTTAGAACCAGATGAAATGACATCATTGAAATTTGACCTATGTGACATTTGATCTAATCCTAATGCATGTGCCTGTCAATCCTAGCTAATTGTATTTAACAAAATATGACGGAGTGACTAGATTTGAAACAAAATTAAAATTGGTGATTTTATTAAGACTTGTTAAAGTTAGACGACCCAATTAAGACTTCTTTCAAAGTTGAATGACCTCCAATAAAATTTACCCCCAAACCCCTTATATATACAGATAGCAACTTCGTAAATCCTGTCTTACTGAACTGGAGTTTGCTAGAGGAAAATGAAAGCCGTGATTTGCCGAACCGGATCCGGATCAGTTCCGGTCCAGACCGGATTTATGTCCAGTTTATCTCGGATCCCTGTTTCTTTATCTGTCCAAGATTTCTCCTCCGGTTTGCACTCCCTGGAGAGTAATGGTGGTGTCTCGTCTCCGAGAATATCCCTACATATGGACGTGGGCTGCCGCGGAATTCGCCGGTGCTCTTCGGAATCTGATGTCATCGGATCGGAAGTGAAATGTTTGAACAAGCTCCAATCAAGATCGTTTCCGGCGAGGATACCAGAGGAGGAGAGCGACGATTCTGTTTTGCTGAAAGGGATTCCATTGTCGACTTTAGAGCAGGAGGGTCAGTGGGGATACGTCGGAAACTGGACTGAAAGTGGGATTTCATCAGAGGAATTGGGGTTTTCCGGTGGAGGGATCAATAAGAACAGAAATTCTGGTGGCGGCAGTAGTGGAGGGAAAGGAGACAGCGGAGATCGGAGCAAGATCGGAGCTTATTATCAAGAAATGCTCAAGACAAATCCCACAGACTGTTTGCTGCTTAGAAACTACGGCAAATACTTGCACGAGGTAGTCTTTAAGTTGCGCATGAATCAAAATCTGTATAAGAAGATTATTTTTATGAATTAATTATCATTTTTATTGTTATATATGAATTCTGATTTTGAATATGAATGATAAGGTGGAGAGAGATGCAGTGAAAGCAGAAGAGTATTACGGAAGAGCAATTTTGGCAGGTCCAAGTCCTGGAGACGGAGAAATCTTCTCGCTATACGGGAAGTTAATATGGGAGACAAAGAGAGATAAAAACAGAGCCAAATCCTACTTCGATCAATCGCTTTATGCCTCTCCAGACGATTGGTATAATTTTTAGATGATATAGTTTACAGTTCAAGCAAGGAATTATCCCTATTGATTTAAAATTCTTATTTCTTTCTTCTTCTTTTTTCCTTGAAATTATGGCAGTACGGTGTTGGGATCGTATGCCCACTTTATGTGGGAAGCTGACGAAGAGGGAGAAGAAGAAGAAATGCCGATCGCAGCAATGGCGGAAGCTTACTAACTTCATTTCCGGGTGAAAGCTTGAAAACTATATGAAGCAGAGTTAACAAATAACAACAATTTCAAGTGGAGAAACAGCTTTCTACATGTACAGTGCAGTCCTTGTATTTTAGTGAAATCTAATCGAGGTTCTTAAGTTTGATTACCGTTTGTTTTATGTTTTAGTGAATAAAAATGTTGAACAAATGTTGTAACCTATAACGAAAGAAATAATGACATGCGAGATTATAGATACAAAGTCACTGTTTGGTTTATTTAAAAAAGTTCCATGAAAATTTTAGTTAATGTCAACAATATATTTTAATAATATATCTATCTCATGTGAATCTCAAAATTTTTCAACATTTCAATTAGATATTTTATCAATTTCTATTAAAATTTACTAAAAATATGATATTTAGCAATATCACGTGAGTGACCAGGGTTCAATCCTCAGCAACGACTCCAAAAATTTGTTATGGGAAAATATATTTTGATTTAAATAACTGCAAGTGTACGATTCCTTAACAAATAATAAAGTGGATATTGAGTTCAAGTATCATCCCACAGAGATTGATTTAGTTCAATTTTAAGTACCGCGACATTAACCGAAACAAGAATTATGAGAATGTGTTTGTTATGATGAAATTATAACTAAAATAAACTATATATACAATTATGAATTAATTAAATTAAACGCGAATGATTTTTGAATGTAAGTCCGATGAAATTAATGAATGAGAGCCACACTAGGATCACGAATTCCCATGCAACGATATCTTTTAATCTTAATTCTTTAAATTGACTGCACGTTTGAAGTTTGAAAAATCAATGTTTCCATTTTATCCAACAATCTCTCTCGAGTAATGTTGAACATACTCTCATATACGACCCGACTATATTTTTATGACGGATGCGAATATACAAGAATACATAAATTTTTATGAACACTTAGGGATTCACACAAGGCATAGCTGTATATCTCTATCCCCTATCGAACATTACAATGATTTATATCTTGTCGAGCATATTTCCCTTCTCTCGAATGCATGAAATACGCTACAAAATTCACACAATTGTGGAGGAAAATAATTGCATATAAACCATTCAAATTTCGATAACATGTTGTATTGTCAATAATATAAATTTAAAAAATAAAATGATTACATCACATAGTTCATCGTTCTCCTAATACAAACAAATTTAGCTTAACATGATATGAAGAAAGAAATAAACTGAATAATAAAGAAAAGACTTCACCAATTCAAATCTGGAATTGAACATTGCCTTTTGATGTCAATCTTCATGTTCTTGTCTTGTTCTCTCTTCTAAACCCTTATAAATGTGTTATAATGCGTCCTCCCTCTTTAGGGACGACCCTAAGATTTTAAAATACTTCTTAAAAATTTCAATCATAATAGAAATCCAGAATTTTTTCGCTGCGACTGCCTAGGTAAAGCTCGAGTAGTCGCCCAGGCTAACATTTTCGTCTCGGTAATTGTTCCTTAATGTTGGGCAATCGCCTATTTGTAAGAACTTTCTGATGTTGCATTTTAGTCCCCGGAATCAATTTTTGATTCTTTTTTGTCCTTTTTCGCATCTTTTCTCTTGAATCCTATCATATCTCTCGATATAGTCCTACAAAACAAAATTATACGGAATTAGTCCATAATTCAAATGCTTTAATCAACAATTAGTCATGTTTTATGATCTTTTAGTTCGATTCAAATGTAGAATACTTATCCAAAAGTTTTTTTACTCAATCACAAGTGATGAAATCATAAAAATTTGACTTTTTTGAATTTTGCTTGTAACTCACTAGAGGCCCGAAAATAAAATGAATATGTTAATGGAGATAGTCATAGTCAACGCCGTCCAACTTAAAGGCATAAAGCAGTCCACTGTTAACCCGACCAGACCTGACCTACCATTTTAGTTTCTTAGTATAAGCTAAAGTAGTCCACCTCCACCTCCACCTCCACCTCCACCTCCACCTCCACCTCCACCTTCAACCTGACCTATCATTTGAGTGGCTTGGTTGTAATTTGTGACCATGTCGACTTGACTCACATTTTCTGAATTGGAACTATCTTCATTTAAAATTTTTTTTGCTTTCTAGAAAATGCCCAGATGGTTAGGTCAATGAGGCCATTAGCTTGAACTGGACCATTACATTTTGAATTGTCGAGCCGCGTTCCATTCGTTGTACTTGTCATTTGGGCATAGTCTCTTGGAGCTTGGTGCAAATTTTCTATATTCCTATAATGAAATGAATTACCCAAATAGATACTGAACTTTGTAAAAGGTTTCTACGGGGTCATTGAACTTTAAAAATCATTGAATTCATCACTAAACTATGCAAAAAGTTTTCATGAGGTCACTGAATTTTAAAAATCACCAAATTCATCACTGAACTTTACAAAAGGGTTCGAGTGCTCACTAAATTTAGCTACCCCTCAGAAACATTTTGTAAAGTTCAATGACCCCGTGAAAATCTTTTGTAAAGTTTAACGATGAATGTGGTGAATTTTAAAGTTCAATGACCCCGTAAAAACCTTTTGCAAAGTTCAGTGATGAATTGAGTAATTTTTAAAGTGCAGTGACCCCGTGAAATTTTTTTACAAAGTTCAATGACCATTTGGGTAAGTAACTCCCTATAATGGGTAGCCCCTATTTTGTTGTTTTTTATATTAATTTCCAATGATCATATCCCTCAAGCCCAATTATTTTTGTGAAGGAAAAAATTCATTTTTAATGAAAATTCTTCTGTTAAATAGAAAGAAAGTGAAGAGGCCAATAAACTTTTTTTTTTTTTTAACTAAGAATCCAGACCACATATTTATAAGAAAGAATTAGGGGTACAATGATAATAAAAACTAGGGTTGTAGGGATACAATTGTCATTCTCTAATAATTATATTATTTACAATATCCCCTTGAATGATACATTATAAAATATCCGTTTCTTTAAAATCTTCTCAAGAAAATTCAATGGGACAAAACTTTAGTTAAGGAAAAGGAGTACCTGCTATCCTTGATTTCAATTCTTTTATTGATTCCTCATTGTCTTGTACACGTTAATATTTTCGAACAACATTGTCTTCATACGAGATATTTATCAACTTTTGATTCCTGTAGTAACATGATGATTCGAAAAATAACTTTTGTTGATTTCTTTGGGAGTTTTATACATATATAAGTATTATACACCTCATTAAAACTTTATTAGGAAAAATCCTGTGAAAAAAATTCCAACGAAGGAAAAAAAGTACATGCATAAATATTATTTTGTCTCATTAAAAACCTTGTCAGGAAAATTCAATTAAATGAAATCGTAGTCAAAGGAAAAAGAATATAGCCCGCATTCATTCTCCCTCATGGTTATATCACTTGAGTTATATGCTTTAAGTATGCTAAATCTTTCAAAGTAATATTAATAGTCATGTCGGATGATTGGCTATAGTTAAATTTATTATATGCATATCAAATTTCATGCATTGTCGGACTAGAAAAATAAAGATTTGTGATTACATTTACCATATGATAATTTATATATTTATACAAGTTTTCGTGAAAATTCTTGACGTAAACAATAATACATTTCATATTACTACTTTACTTTTTCTATTTTCATTTCGCATAAGCCTGCACATTTATGAATTTGAAATGCAGATCTAGAAACTTCAGATTTTTTTAGTAAATTTAACTTGCTAGGATTGTGTCCATCTATTTTGGTCAATTATTTCTTTGATCGATATGTTTTTACTAATTTATTTCGATTCTCTATTCGTAATACAATGCAGTTTATCATGTGCAAATATATTGTTGAAAACTTTTTATTTTCGATTCTATATCCTTTTTTCATAACGATATAATTTATTGAGATTCCTCTACTTTCAATATTTCAAATATTTGAACATCTTTTGGGGTTCTATAATTAGTTATATCTAAATACTCATAAAAAATATATACCTCCTTAACATGATTATCTTTGCTAATTCCCTCATTTTTATTAGAAATTTTTATATTATAATTGAATATCATCATACTTTAGGCATGCCATAAATTTATCAAATATATTATTAACTAATTGTCTTATTTGACACTAATTTGAATTGGAGCATTTAAAGCTATTGTGTGAGATATTATTGATTTATTTGTTTAGCCAATCCCTGGACTATGTAATCTACTGGGTTACAGGCAGGCATTTTACCAAAGGTTTCTAATCTACCCTTGTGTTATTCCTCTTGAAGCATATACTCGGGGGTGGGTATAGGGCAGACGATTTTCAAGCAGACTCCCCATTCATTAGATTGAGAAGATCACCAAGATTTCGTGATTCGCTACATATCTATCTAATCATATATACTTATCTTTATATATTACAATAAATAAAAGAAGGAGGGTTTTCAATGCGAGATCTAAAAACATATCTCTCCGTTGCACCAGTACTAAGTACACTATGGTTCGGGGCTTTAGCAGGTCTATTGATAGAGATTAATCATTTTTTCCCAGATGCGTTGACGTTCCCCTTTTTTTCATTCTAGTTATTGACATGGGAAGGAATGAAGAAGATTACAGATACAATCAAATATTTGTGACTAATCCCCCCTTTTTCTCTCTTTTTTCCCTTTTTAGAATAAGGGAGGAAAGAGAAAGAATACAAATAGATCCAACATCTGCGAGACTCGTGTTCAAGTTCGAATTAAATGAATAATAAAAATTAATAATAGAGGAATGGGCATCTAAATAAAATAATTTTTGAACTTCTAGTTCGAATTATCTTTTTGCGGGGGTTTGTACATTATTTTTAACTTCATAATTTCTCTCCTAATGTCGAGAGAATTGTCTAATCAAATTGACAATAAATAAACTACGTTATAAAATATCAATCGCTTGAGATAAGGGTTCAAACTACGTATATATTCTCAAAATTCTGTACTTTTTATCTCAGTACAATGTGATGGATTAATTGTACATATATTGCATTATGAAATAATTAGATGAAAATTTAGGCTCAGACTATAAGTCAATTATAATATGATGAACTTTTATGTTCGCATAATGCACAATAACATTCTTCAAAATAAAAATGGGAAATACTTTGTTCTTGAAGTAATAATTAAGAAATTCAATGGAGGTACTTAATAATCAGTTATGTTAACCATTTACCGTTAGCCTAGTTAACATATATTAAAAGTTAGGGATGGAGACTCAGTAGCATTAACAAGACATGTCATCTTGATTGTATAATCAAAATTATATTCATAATTTAAAATTTGAGCAACAATTTAGTAAAATTTTAAATTGCAAACACTATGTAATATCTAATAAATATATCAAGTCTATTAGATACAAATAATATTTACAACCTGTTTGATAGTGAATTTTTTGGCCCAAAAAATTGATTTTTTTTTTACTGTTATTTCACTATTTCAGTCGTCATATTTGACTTCTTCCTCACAGGTAGACCCCACTTTTCTCCTAATGATCAAAAAATTCAATTTTCAAAATCACTCCCAAACAGACTCTTAGATGGTCAACATGGATGGTAAAGGACTCAATATATCACCATAATTAATTTTTAGAAATATAGAAATTTCAATTCTTATTTTAGTTAGTGATGATCAATTATCTATTTTTAATAAAGAGAACAGATAATATATAAAAAAATTATTGGATTAAAGAATCTTCCAATTTTTCACTGAATGTCCATTTAAATTCTCATTTCACATCATTATTGATGCAGAGATGTTCTAACTGGACATGCCAAACAATATAATATAAGACTTATTGAACTTTTGGTTCAACACAATATTTGCTACTTGAATAATTATTCAATCGAACAAAAGATATAATCAATTCTCAAAAATATGATTAACAATGAAATAATCATATAAGAATCAATGTCCATATCACATGAGTTGCGTATCTTTCTTCAGGGATAAATATTAATTCAAAATTATATATTTTTCGAAATATGTACTACTTCGGGAGCATACACTGTATTTACTATTGCTTCTTCAAAAGCAATATATCAATATTTTTTTGAAAGATTAAAATTTTAATATCGCTTCTTCATGAGTAATAACATTAATATTTAAAACATAAATTATATAATAATTTACTCTTCAGGAGCAAAAAGCATACTTTACTTTTGATTTTACTTAATTATGCTTTTCGGAAGCAAGTAAACTCTAACTAGAATATAAATAATAGATATTAGATAGATATATGAATATTAAATTCATAAATTATACTTGTATTAAAAATAACATTAACGAGATAATTAATTGAACAATACGCAAAAAAATAGACAATTAACGATGAAAAAGATGAAATACACATAAAATATTGGCTTGAGTTTATTAACGTAAATTCAATTGAAAGAGTAGATATATTAATGAAAAATTTTCATTTTCCCGTTAACGTGGCCTGATTTCATAATTGATTAATGCAAAATAGATATTCATATAGAATAAAAATATAATCACTATGCGTACCCAAAAAAAAAAAGAAAAAAAAAAGCATTGCTTCTTTAAGAACAATGAATCAATATTCTTTTACAATATTGAAATTGTGATATCATGTTATTCCAGGACAAGTAATATTTCGCCAAAATATTAGAATTATATATAATTCCTTTTTCAAGCTCTATATAATATTCTTCATGAATATTAATAAAATTGTAAATTGTGTTTCTTCATGAAAGCACAATTAGAAACAAATTCTATTAAAAATATATATATGCAAAAAATATTATACTTTTTAAAGAGTAATAATACAATATTATTTTAAATATTGCATATGTAAATTTGTGCTTTTTCAGGAACAACAAAATAATACAAATATCATACTCATTTTCAAGCGCTACTACAATATTATTCTAGATTGATTTATATAGTTTCTTATTAGGAACAATAATTTAATATTCTTTTGAAATATTGAACAAAAAAAATTATATTCATGCAAATATTTAGTTATCATAAATTGGTATAGTCAAATCGATATAATCAGATCGAATGACTAGTTTTTTGTACAATTTAAAGTTAAGATAATACTAACTTTTTCTTTGAGCATATTAAAATAGTTCTTTGTAAATTTAATTGGCTAAAACTTCTTCTTCTTCTTGTTCTTTTTTTAATTGTAGGAACAAATTCTTCCTTAACCGGCTAAAGATTTGAAAGTAGAAAGAGAAATAAATTTTATTAACTCAATTGGTTAGAAATTCGTGCTAATAATGTGTTATGAAATAGAGAGAAAGGGAAAAGAAAGTAAAGAAACCAATTAGACTTGTATGTTTTATTAAGAATCAAAACTCCATATTTATAGGGAAGAATAAGAAATACAATAATAATAAAATTAGACTGGACGAATATAATTATCATTTACTAGTCATTATATTATTTACAACAAATTCTTTTTTAATGGATTTTTTTTATTGTATCAGTCGAGTGTAAATCCTTTTTTGTTCCCTACCCTTGCCTCCACCAAATAATTTATTGGGCACTGTACAAATTATTTGAAATATGGAAAACAAATACTATTCTAGTAATATTTCCCAGTGAAAGGGTCTTGTAGAATTCCAAAGAAATTTTCCAATATCTTTCGAAAGTAAATGACCCTACCTATAACATCAAACTTGTCATGCATTGTAATGAAACCTCATTCAAAGTATGGGTGGGGATCTCCGCATTGTTTCATTTTATATAAATGTATGACAAGTCAACGAAAGTCAAAAATCAAATAATTTTGAACATGCTTCCATCTTTCATGTGCATACTTAATTGTCTATTATTTTATCTTGTGTCATGTGAAGAAAATATATTGGTTCATATTAGGCCATCTTCAACCCTGCATTAAAATTTGAGGTAAGTTTTATACCATTTTACATCAGATCTTATACCAAACTAAAAGTCATTTCCAACAATTACACTAAAACTTACACCAAATGAATAATGTTTAATTACTTTCTTCACTTTTTTATTCTTAACAATTTATTTATTTTAAAAATTATTTATTTATTTATTTTACAAATACATAAATTATTAAATAAATAATTACATTAAGTTAAGTTAACGAAAATATGAAATTCATTAACTATTTTTTTGGATTCTTATATTAATTAATTCATTAACTATTATTTTTTTATATTATTAAAATTTATTTCAACAACAACAACAACAACAATAATAATAATTTATTATATTAAAAAATATATAACACAAACACCCTTCATCAATTTGTTTGGCAAATGAAAAAAAGGTAATATTGACTTTGCACCATTTTGCACCATAATGGTGCAAATTTTGGTGATACATTGGAGGCTTTTTGCACCAAAATTTGATGCATTTAGTGCTTTCATGTCTCCTTTGGAGATGCCCCAAACATTACATTCGGATTAGAAAATACAGGCTATTCGAAAATCCATCCAAGTTTCTAAGATGGTCTCTCAAACACCTACTCATCAACTAAATTAAAGAAGTAAAAAAATATTAAAAGAACGTATGAATATTGAAACCTAAAAGATTATGACTATGTTAGTAATCTAATTTTATTTAATCTACACATTACAAAAAATAAAATTCCAAACTATTTTAAAATATTCAAAATTCATCAGATAAAATTAAAACGCATTAGCTTATATAAAACAAAAAATATTATATATCTTTGTCTCTGTCAAACAATATAAATCATATAAATTATATTAATCTATTAAATTCTTGAAAAAAAAATATTGTGAAAAACTTTCCAGTAATGATATAAAATATATTGGGCTATAAAAGACTTAAAACAAATCCAATTTATTATCTAACATATAAAATACACAACAATATAAGTGAATAATACCAATTGGATAAGGCACAATTTTTATTTTTTTTATTTATTTTTTATTTATTTATTTTTTTTTAAAAACCGGTTGAGTCCTACATGTACACAATATTATGGACAAATAATAAAGTGTAGTAAAATGTTGATCCCTTGGAGACTTGTATATATCTTAGAATTCAAATAATTTTCTCCTTACCCAAATTATCCCAAACTTTGAGTAAATTTAGATTTTAACTAAGAAGTACTTAAATTTAGTTAAAAGGATTTTGCATAATATTTGAATATGAATAAACGCAATAGGACTTTGATTTCTACTCTTATACGTAGTTATAAATGTTGTCCGTCCATCACTTTTTGCAGTATCGAATCTCTCTTTTCTAATAAACTTGAAAGCACCTACTCTTCTTTGAAACAGTCACGTGATGATCAACAGGATCAAAACACAAGATGAATCATGAACAAAAATTGGAACAAACTAGTAACCTGAATCCACTGAATTCAAGATACGTCCATAAGGCTATATATATATATATATATATATATATATATATATATATATTTTGGTGGGGTGTTCAAAGGCAGACAACAATTTCTTATAGGATAAAATGAATTTCTCTTCTTACTGAAGCAGCACAACAATCCGCAAAGGTTTCAATACTTGAGTCTTTGTACTTGAAAATCTGGAATAGAATATATGAATTATTACATTTCTATATCATGATCTGTATCATGATTATTTTAATGCATGTTGGTGCATATTGTTAGACATATTATTGTCAAACGACCTCCCGAGCGATGATGTAAACCGATTATTAATTATTAGCCAACATTTGCAATATAACTGAACGATATATCAATACCAAAATTAGAAGGACCCGACCCAAGAAGTGATTGGATCATTTGAAGCAACCAATTTTATTGTGTTGCTCATGAGCCATATTTTCTACCTACTTGAATGGCTAGCTATACTTGAGGCCCACTCTATATTCTACTATGTGTTACTGGGCCAAGACCCATTACCTAGACCTAACTTACCTTATTTGTGACTTGGCCCAATATTTATTCACTTGGTCTTGCACGCCACTTTTGAGAAATAAGACTTGGTGTCTCTCTTCTTCATCTCTGCAAGCTCTCTCTCGGCCTCCTTCACTACTACCTTTTGCCTCCTTTCTTTGTGTTGATATCTTGGTGATATTTCTCATCCTTTGTGGCGGTCTCTAAGTGGCAAAGGTTTAACAACTGTAGGTGGAACCTTTGTGGTGTTCTTAAGTTGTTGGTTTTGGTATTGATTCGGGTTTTTTTGGTTATTGAGCCTGTATATCGCTTTGGTAATTGATGATTACACTCCCTTACAATGGGTATCAGAGCGTAGGGTGTTAATTTCTGTCAATATCGGTCCAAAATCGAGAGAGAGAGAGAGAGAGAAAGGCACCATTTTTCAAACTGACCGAACCTAAAATCGTCAATTACTCCCAAAACAGATCTCAGTTGGATAAACTGAGATTGGACCCATTATCGGCAGGCCAAGGCGCCCCTGTGAGGCGGCGCATGGTGGTGTTGGGACTGAGGACTAGTGACACGTGGACAGCCAGCGGCGGCGCGTGGAGGAGTTCCTATGTAGTTTTTTCATGCCACTTCATTTATTTTAATCTCCTGAACGTTCTAATGTGTTTGGTTTAGTGTTTTAGGTTGTGCAGGAAATTTTAGACGATTTTGACCCCGACCACAATCTGCATTTGTCGCTGGTCGAAATTGTTACATTTGTTTGAATCTTTAGGGTAAATAATGGTGGCCCTAAAGCAGCAAATTCGCATCTCTCTAAGTTATAGACTCAGATAGGTCCGCTCTATAAATTGGCTGAAACCTTTAAATTTTCGCACTAATAGATCATCGTGTGGGGTGATCATTAGGATTGAGGGTTGTCATTGCTTGTGCTAGAAATTATGGTTACTTGCTCTTAATTCATTGATTGAGTACTTGTCTTTTGGTTAAATCAGTATTTAGCTCTTAGTAATATAATTTTTGTGAAATTGGTAATTTGTTAGACATCCCTTTTGTTGCATTGCTACTTTCGCTGCGTGTTAATTCTGTTAGAAATATCGTGACCTTACATGTTCAAATGTTCCCTTGATCTAAGACCACGAGTCTTATGATACTCTAGGAACCTAGAACGGTGTATACTATCTGTGACCCTAGGACTATTTTGTGTAATTTGATCGTGTTTTGTGCATTCTTTGGCCATTGTGTGAAGATGAGAGCTCACAACTTTGATTTGGAGATTTTTAACAAAAAATGTAAATTTTCTATCTGCAACAAAAAATGAAGAGTATTTTGGTCCAACAAAAAGTTTCAAAAACCATTAAAGGCAATTTTTCAATTGATTTTTTTGAAAGAACAAAAAAGAAGAAGCCGATTAGCTTGCTTATACTTCGATCATTTCACACTTGTCTACACCATTTTGAGAAATGTGGGTAAACTGAAAACCATCAAAAAAATTTGGAAAAAATTGGAAGACCTGTATTTGCTTAAATCTACACCTAACAAACTTTATCTGCTTGAACTCTTTTTCAGTTTTAAAATGGATCTTTCAAAGGATCTCAATGACAATTTAGATGGGTCCGAAACTTATAAAACTATAATCTTGCTCAATACTATTTCTGATTCTTATATGGAAGTTAAAAATGCCATTAAGTATGGTAAGAATACGTTGACACTTGAAATTGTGATAGATTATCTTAGGAGAAAAGAGATGGAGATTAGGGCAAAAGAACACGATAAGAGGAGGGGTGAGTTGCATATGATGCGGGGTAGAACTCGATTTAGGCAAAATAGTCATGATGGTTACCAAAGTGGTGGTGAGTCGAATGGTAATGGATGGAAAAAGAAGGGCAATGGTAGGTCTAGATCAAAATCTAGGACTAAGGCTAGAAATGCTATGGTTGTGGAAACACAGAGCATTTTATAAAAGATTGCCATAAGGATAAGTGTAAGTTATAGGTTAATGAGAAAGATGAAGTAAATGTGTTATCAGATAACTTCTGAGATAGATAACGGTGAGGTCTATATGATTACAAATCTCATTACATACACTATTGAACTGAACCTAATTGCTAATTCTCATATGCATGAGTGGATACTTGATTCTGGTACATCATTTCATGTGAGGTCTGAAAAGAATTGGTTTGATAACTTGCATAAGTCTAATGCTGGGCATGTTGTGCTATGTGATAACTTTGCTTATACTATTGTTGAAATTGGTGACATAAATATAAATTTTGACACGGGTTTTGTGTACACGTTAAAGGATGTTAGATATATTCCTGAATTGTCTAGGAATTTGATTTCAGCATAGAGACTTGAAAAGGATGACTTCATTGGTAAAATTGGAAATGGTATGCTAAAGATGATTAAGGGTGCATTAGTTTCTACTAAAGGAACTAAGAAAAATGACATCTACATTATTATTGGGGAGGTAATTAGAGGTTTCAATGCCTCTATCTCTTCTGCCAAAATTGATCACACAAACACATGGCATAATAGACTCGCACACGTAGGCATTAAGGGACTTAGCTACTAAATGAAAAATGTGCATTTGGTAATGAATGTGTGTCAGATTTGTCATTTTGTGATCACTGTGTGATTGGTAAGCATCATAAAACTTCATTCTTCACGAGTGTTCATAGAGTTAAAGGCATGCTTGATTATGTACATTTTGATCTGTAGGGTCTTGCTAGTAATCCCACATCAGGTGAGAATATATATTTCTAGTCTACTATTGATGACTATACTAGGAAAGTGTGGCTCTATCTATTGAAAGATAAATCTGAGACTTTTCATAACTTTAATAACTGGAAGAGACAATGAAAAACCAAACTGGCAAGAAGATCAAAATTTTAAGGACAGACAATAACCTAGAATTTTACAATACGGAACTTGATAGTATGTGTAAAGAAAATGGCATAACTAGACATAAGACCGTTCCTTACACTCCCCAACAAAACGGGGTAGTCGAAAGGATGAATAGGACCATACTTGATAAAGTGTATTGCATGATGTTAAGTTCTGTTCTCCCTAAATTTTTTTGGGTGAGGCTGTTATGACTGCTTGCTATTTGATTATTTTGACTTCATCTGCTGCACTAAATGGTGACACTCTGTATGAGAGATGATCGGGTAAACTGAGTGATTATTCTATGCTTCGAACTTTTGACTGTGATGCCTTTTCTCATTAGAGTGAGAGAAAGCTGGAATCTAGATCTAGAAAGTGTGTTTTTCTAGGATATCCCGAGGGTGTTAAGGGTTAAAGGTTATAGGATAGAAGTCAAAAGGGTGCTAAGATCATTGTGAGTAGGGATGTCACATTTAACGAGAATGAGATGTCATGTATTAAAGGAAAAATCGAACCTGTGAGTGAAACTGAACCAGGTGAAGAGAGAGATCGGTTTAAGGTAGAGTTAGGAAAACTTTGTACACCTGCCCCTACTACTCCTAATAAGATGGAGATTCAGGTTCAGGAACGTGAGGTGGAGAATGGTAACAAAGTAGTGATAGAAGAACACGTTGAAGAAGAAAATCTCTTAGCTAATTACAACCTAGTTAGGGATAGAGAGAGGAGACAAACGAGAGAACCAGAAGGTTCGATTTTAAGTCTAAGTTAGCTTTCACCCATGCTAGTTATGAAGAACTAGTCGATCGAGAGTCAAAAACCTTTGAAGAGGCGATAGGCAGTGATCAATCTAAGGAGTGACTTAAGACGATGAAAGAATAGATGAGTTCTCTAGAAAAGAATCAGACTTGGGAGCTAGTACCTAGGCCTAAGAATAAATCGATCGTTGATTACAAATTGGTTTTTAAGGTTAAAGAAAGTACTAGTAGCTCGAAACCATTAAGGTTTAAGGCTAGGTTAGTGGTTAAGAGTTATACACAGAAGGAGGGCGTTGATTATAATGAGATTTTCTCTACATTTATTAAGTACACTACTACTAGGGTCATGCTTGCTTTTGTTGCACTTTCTGACTCAGAGCTTGAACAATTTGATGTAAAAACTGCTATTTTACATGATGAGCTTGACGAACAAATCTTCATGAACCAACCTAAAGGTTTTTAAGGACAAGTTAAAACTTGATTATGTGTGTTTTCTGAAAAAATCCCTGTATGGTTTAAAGCAACCACCTAGACAGTTGTACAAGAGGTTTGATTCCTTTGTATTCACTATAGATTTCCAAAGAAGTAAGTTTGATCGCTGTTTGTACTTTAAACAAAACGAGACTGATAATAACTATTTGTTTTTGTTATTCTATATGTACGACATGCTTTTAATTGGTTCTTCTTCTAAGTGGATAAAATAATATAAAAGCAAAACTAAGTAGTGAATTTGAAATGAAAGACCTATATAAGGCTAAGAGAATTCTAGGTATGGAAATAGAAAGAGATTGGTCAAATTATGTTTTGTTTTTGTATCAGTCTCCATACAAATCTAACGTGTTGAAGAAATTTATTATGAGTGATTGCAATAATCATTTTGTTTTATCTAAAGAACAATCTCCTTGTAATAAACGTGAAGTAGAATACATGATTAGAGTTCCTTATTCTAATGTGATTGGTTCCATAATGTATTTGTTGGTTTGCACTAGATCGAATTTAGGCTTTGTTGTTAGTACTCTCAGTAGGTACATGGCTAATCTGGGCCCTGAGCATTGGAAAGCATTAAAGTGGCTCTTAAGTTACTTGAAGGGTATGGGTGACGTAGGTCTAAAGTTTAGTGCTAATAAAGATAGGGTGAAATTGAAGGGTTTTGTAAATGTTGATTATGCGGGAAATAGGGATGGTAGGAAATCGATTTTCTCTTACGTGTTTACTTTATCTAATTCATGTGTTAGTTGAAAATCACAATTACAACACATTGTTGCACTATCCACTACAGATTCCGAATATATTGCTACCACTGAAGCAATGAAAGGAGCTTTATGGTTTAGAGGTTTACTTCACGAACTATATGTCTTGAATGATTATGTGGTAGTGTATTCTGATAGTCAGTCGTCTATACATTTATACAATAACCTTATTTTTCACGAGCGCACTAAACATATTGACTTTAGACTACACTTCATCAGAGATATAGTATCTCAAGAGGTGGTAAGACTTGAAAAGGTCCACACACAATACAACCTTTCTAATATGGGCACAAAAGTGCTGCCACTGGTAAAGTTTAGAAGTTGCAAAGATCTTCTAAACATTGGTACAGGTAAATGATTTCCAATTTTATCGATTTTCTGTTAGAGGTGTCACTAATGGAAAACGTTTTCATTTTACAGGTCTTTTGACACCAAGGTGGAGGTTATTAGACATATTTTTGTCAAACGAACTTTCGGGCAATAATGTAAACTGGTTATTAATTCTCAGTTGGCATTTGCAATGTGACTGAACGATATATCAATACCAAAATTGGAACGACCTGACCCAAGAAGTTATTGGACCATTTGAAGTAACCAATTTTATTGTGTTGCTCATGGGCCATATTTTCTACCTATATGGATGGCTAGCTATACTTGAGGCTCACTCTATAATTGACTATGTGTTATTGGGCCACAACCATTATCTAGACCTAACTTACCTTATTTATGACTTAACCCAATATTTATTCACTTGGTATTGAACGACACTTTTGAGAAACAAGACTTGGTGTCTCTTTTCTTCATCTCTGCGTGCTCTCTCTCGGCCCCCTTCACTACTGCCTTTTGCCGCCTCTCTCTGTGTTGATATCTTGATGATATTTTCCCTCCTTTGTGATGGTCTCTAAGTGGCAATGGTCTAGCAACCGTAGGTGGAACCTTTGTGGTATTCTAGGGTCGTTGGTTTTGGTGTTAATTCGAGTTTTCTTGGTTACTGAGCCTGTATATCGCCTTGGTAATTGATGATTACACTCCCTTACAAATATGATCTAAAAATAAAGTGTTAATTTTGGCATGAAGAATGCTATTTATAGAGTATTTGTGGTCATTCAAATAGTTTAAAAAGCCTCTTCACAAATAGTGGTGACTATTAAGATATTCATCTAAACGAATAGAGGCATCTGTTACAATCGGTCACAAATATTGGTTATAGGTAACGGACGATCACAAATTACAAATGTAGACCACATGCCACAAAGAGACATCAGTCAAAGTCATAGACGTCAATTATAGCTAGAAGAACCCATGAAAAAAGCCAAATGGTTCTATATACATTACTGTTAAAAATGATTTCATTTAAGTACCAATTGAATTTGATAATAACAATTTGACCTAGAAATTTAAACAATTTTTTTTTTCAAAAAGATATATGTTAAAAAAAAAAAAAGGACTAGCACTCGAACTTGAATCAGAACGAATTGGATCTAGGCTTAAGTGTGGATTTGTATGTACTATGCTATGTTGTGTCAAATAAGTAGAAAATCATAGAGGCGTGCCTATTCATGGGCTTTAGGCCGAATCTATAGGATCTAGATCCTCTCCCTTTCAAAAACTAGTAGTACCTCTTGGGATACAAATTTAATTGTCAAACTACCACAATATAAACCAAACAAAAGTTTTTCAGGTTTCCAACGTGGGACAAAATTTAGCATAACAATCATTATATCAAATTTCAAATGGGTTACCTTGAAACAAAAATATTTCATTCAAAACAAAATAATAGTTTTGACAAATAAATATCTCATGTTAATCATCTTACAAATTAGAACATAAATATACTTAATCTCGTTAATTTCGGCGTACGGATCCTACTCATAATTGATCTCAAAGTTGCTCATCCAAAATCATGTTTCCAACAATTTTCCACATGAATGAAATATATCAACATTTCCAAAAAAATTGCAACAGTGGAAACAAAGTTCGAGAACAAGTGAAGAAAGATTGCATCGGGATAACTAGCCAGAGATATTGAACTTTCTCTAGTAAAATCTAGAAGATCTACTCGGCTAATAAGTGACAAGATGTTTTGAACAGTTAATCTTCCATGTAAACCTAGACAATAGAAGTCAAACAGTTTTCTTTGAACATAGTTGGCTTATAAATACTTTTAAGAGAATATAGCATTACTAATTCTCATAAAAATTGCCCTTTCACACCCACATAGGTGATCTACAGATAGATACTGTCTCCTTGTAGAAAATGTGTTGGTATAATAGATATTCCCCATGCGTTTCAATTTTTAAAAGTTAGGTAATAAACTAGGTTGAGTTGCTGCCATGAAACTGTTGATTATTATGTAGATTTTGACGCCATCTCCTTCAATGAACTTTCGACTTGCTCTCATCAAACCTTTAGTTAGTGAATATACAATATTCTCTATTTAGATTTCACATAATCTATAGAGATAATACAAATAAAGGACAAACGCCTAAATGTATTGTGTCTATAATGTATATTTCGAGATTTTATCATTACACATCACAATTGGCGCCACCATATGTAGTTAGCAATCTCGATAAGCACCAATGCTACCAAATCGTTCAAAAAAAAAATTTAGAAGCCAACTTGCTTAATTTCTTCGTATTTAATTTGAAGCTCTAATATAATATTCCTAATTCTCAAGTTGATTTCCACAAAAAAGCTACACTCTTCTCAAATATTGAATCCTTGTATTAGAATCCAATTTTCAACATCGAACTCATTTAAGGTATTCATTATAGTGAAATTTCTTATTTAAACATTTTTTAATATCTTAGTATTTTTTTATTACATACAATGTAATTTATTAAGAATTTGACCTATAGACAATGTTACCCCATAAAGTATTTGATAGATACATCTTGAGAATGAATTGTTCAACCCCAATAATTGTTCAGCGAAATCTTACAATCATACAAAATCGTTGACAAGTAATACGTAATAAGTACGTGTATCATCCCATGAGGAATAAAATTCAATGAGTGTTCTAGTTTTTAATCAGATTCAAAGTGAGCGAAAATAAATAAATAAATAAATAAATTTGTGGTTTATAATTATTCTGAATTAATCTACAAAAGCTTTTATATTTGAGTTTTGTATGTGTATGGAATGAGTGTATTTGATTACGAATCTACCTACTATTACATATTTCGATTCTCAATTCATAGCCATAATTTCTTCATGCATTCTTGACAATCTATTGTAATTAATTTTCTTTTTCAATGTAAATTCAATTTACTCTAATCATGACTTGAATCTATTCTTAGTCCGAATTCGAATGAATAGAACTCATTCAATTCCATGATTATTTCAAAGATTGTACACGTGATAGGTTTTATTTCTAATTTTTATTGTACATAGGTTAATCAAGCAACGTTCTAGACCTATTATGGGGCCCCGTCACCCTCCACGTCGAGCATCTAAATATTATTTGTTTAATAGATTTGATACATCTTTTAGATGATTACATGATGATTGTAACCTAATGTTTGTGAAATTATTGCTCAATTATGTGCGTAATTTTAGATTATACAATTAAGATGGTGTGTCTTGTTGCTAGTAGTGAGCCTAAATCTTAACATTTTAGTAAGTGTTAGTTGGAATATTGATAAATAGTTTAACATTATTACTTGTTAAATGACTGCAATTAATTTAATCGAGAACAAAGTACTTTCTATTTATATTTAGGGAGTGCTATCACTACAAAAAAAATTGACTCCAGCGACCAACGTTTTTGGTCACTGAAGGTCATTATTCGGTCGCTAAAGAACTCCAACGACCAAAAAAACGTGGTTGCTGACTGGTCGCTAACAGACCGTCGGTGAAGTTCTTTAGCGAGCAATAAAGTGTGGTCACTGCACATAAACCTACAGTGACCAATAGTTGGTCGCTTGAACCGTGGTAGTGAAATACTTACAGTGACCAATAGTTAGTTGCTAAATGCTTCAACCATCATCACTGGTGAACCTGCAAAGTATGGTCGCTGCATATAAGACATCTAGTGACCAAGCTCGTGGTCTCTATATAGGTAACATACAGCAACCAAATGTTGGTCGGTAATAACAGATTTCCTACGACTAAGCTCGTGGTCGCTTTATATTTATAGCGTGCAACGACCAATTATTGGTCGGTAAAACGTTCAACCGTGGTGGCTAGTTAAGGCAAAAAATGGGCTGAGTCATCCAGCGACCACGATGTTGGTCGCTAATAGAAGACATCCAGCGACCATGGAATTTGTTGCTAAATATATATATCGAACAACAACCAATTGTTGGTCCCTAATAGAAGATATCCAGCGACCAAACTATGGTCGGTAAAGGGTACCTATTTGGTTGCTGCTAACATTTTACAATTTTTTAATTTACACATTTGCAACCAATCTTTGGCCAGTGAACATTAATGTTTAGTAGCCAATATTTTTTGTTCCTGCTGATATTGTCTATTATTTCAATTTTCAACAACCACAAAAACAATTTAAATTGGCTACTTTAAGAATCGGAAAAAATTAATATTAACATTTTGCTACAAAAATAAGATCGTATTGCACATATAACAAGTACTAATAGTCGATACATAACCCAAAATATCTAATATTTTACCAGAAAAAATTGTTTTATAACTTCAACCTAAATTGAGTTGTGAACCTATTTACATCAGATTGAGCAAAAAGGGCGTAGAGACATGAATGTGTAATTGATTAGAGCGTTGTCATTGCCCATGAGGAGATGGGAGTCCATTTGCTACAATTTGGATGAATAGCAGGTGACTTGTGCTTTGATCAATTTTTTATTTTTATTTTTATTATTATTATTTTTTTTTTTGTGATATCTGTATGAGCATTAGAAAAGGAAGAATGGGACCAATAAAGGAAAGAAAATTGTTACCAAAATAGTATGAGAATACTTGTTTAAATCAATTTGAACATGATATCTTCCATGAACATTACCTCCTAAAAGGACATCATAGTGAAGTAAATAAGAGTAACAACATGAAGTCCAACCTTGGGAGCCAACCTTAATGTGGACTATAATAATCTCTGACAAATTAAATTTAAACACAAAATGTACCCGATTGTTAGTTTTTCAGGAAGACTAGAAATCAGCCTATAAATAAAGTTTAAAGCGTCTCAAGTAAGTAGCGAAACACCTTCCCTTGATTAGCTGCAGTTCATATAATTAAAATGCCAAGTTGAAAATTAAAATTCTACTGACCATGTAAATACACTGCTACCAAGATATACCTATATCGAAAATGATGACACAAGTGGCATATTCAACAAATGAAAGATGATATAAGTTCAGCAGTGAAGAGGTTCATAAGAAAGATAAGAGTATCATGAATGACGTTGGATGGACCACATAACCAGTCATAATAAGCCAATAAATGTTCATTGCATTGTCTTTCCTAAACCTATCTTCTATCGCTACTACAATCATCAATGACAATTTATGCCTCATTCTGATATCAAAACTTTCTATCCTATTTTTCACATCGATACCAACTCCATTCTTTCAATGACAGGATCAAGTAGCTTGATGAAGTATCTTGTGTTACCTTGAAGATGAGCTTCACTTCCATTCAACAGCTTCCCATCCATACTTGATGCTCCAAAAAAGAAACATCAAAAGGAACTGCCAGCCTTTGCTTTAGATATTTGAGCCTTGCTTCTTATTACCAAACCAACTCAAGAATAAACAAGAAGCATAGTTAAACATATAACATACATACATGTATGAACTGAAAACTAGAATGACAGAAACCAAGTCTTTTTGAAGGTGAATAAATTAAAAAACAAAACAACATTTCTTGATAATAGATAACATACAAAATACTTGTCTACTAGACGAGTCGCATTATATCCCAATAGCCTCAACGACTAGACCATTCTTGGTAGATGGCAACAGGTAAACGAAAACATGCACAATTTTCCATGTTATTCATGATATGCACTAAATTTCAATGACAAATTTCCCCACTAAAAGTTGTAAGGATTAAAAAGTTGATATAATTTTACTTTGAGAATTACTCATTCAAAGTGGTTGCCTTCTTGCCAGAAAGTATAAGCATAAGATCACTGGCAGAACACTTCAGCATTAGTATAGACAATGACTACAATAATTCAACTAACAACATTTAGAGAGAAAAAATAATAATAAAAAAAACCCACACTTTTAAAAGTTGATATCATACGATTTGAACTATGCTACATTAAGAAAGTAATAACAAAAAAATAACAGCGATAACAAAATCATGAAACGGAGAAATATATATGCCTCTTTTAGTTCAACTTCATCATTGTCAACTTCCATATCAACAATATAATTAAATTAAGTTCAATACTTAAATGAAAATCCCTAAATCTCGTTTTCAACTCTAAATAACATCATCATATATTGTACATACAACAATTCTACATCATTACCATATGCCCAACAAAATTATAAAAGAAAAATGCATGATCTTCAAGCTCAACTCATAACAAAAACCCATTATAAAAATCAGGTCTAAGTGTAGCGAGAAAGAGTACCATCGTGACGACAATACGTTTGCCACGATAGTCGATGAATAAGGATTGAGGGAGGTGGGTTGGATTTTAGGACCCGAAAAGTCCTCGAACACGCTGCCACCCACGAAAGGAGAAAGAAAACTGGTGGATATAGAGGCTCTGACAGATGACGGACCAGATAAAATGGGGTTCCGATTCGGGCTTGGGGATGCCAACTTAATTCGGGTCGTGGGAGCTCAGAGTAGGGAGAGAGTGGCTTCAGTGGAGGATTGGAGTGGGTTTTTGCCTTTTAGAATTGAAACTTTTTGAAAATTTTAGAGGTAAATTAAATTTTAGGTGGGTATTGAAACTTTTTGAATTTTTCGATAGAATTTTTCGTTGGTAGCTACATAATACTTTCAAAATTTTCCTTCCAATGTTTAACTACAGAAATTTTCGTAGGTATATGATTTTATCAATTTTGATATTTTTTTCAACGAAATCATCCGTTGAGAAATACTATCACTAAATTATTTAATTTATTATTTTTTTATTTTTACCAACGGATTAGCAATGGATATTGTATCAACGAAAGTATTTCGATAGTAATTCTGTCGCTAAATTAATATGTAATTTTTAAAAATAATAAAATAATAAGTCGTTACAAAGTCGTTGTTAATCCTTTGATAGTAGTAACGGAAGACGACCATCGTTACAAAGTCGTTGTTAATCCATTGGTAGTAGTAAAGGAAAGCGGGGTTCCAGTGGCAGAATTGGTGGGAGAAATTGGGGCTTTCCGGTGGCCAAGGAAAGGCTGGGTTCCAGTGACTGTAAATTGGCTTCGGTAATGGATGGTAAAGGGGCTTGGGAAGATGTTTTAGTGATTAGAAAGAGTGAACATTTTGGAAATGGAATTTTGAGAATTTAATTTTCGTTTGGTAAAAAGACGTGAAGATTTCTCCAGTTGAAATATTGAAGTGCAAGAGTACTATTATTTTGAGGTACTTTGATTTTAATATTCTATAATAAAAAAAAATTTAATCTAGATAGTTGGTTGATGCGAGAATAGCTTAAACTAACAGTACATATTATTTGGATGCCTACGATAAATATTCTGTTTTATTATGTGTTAATAGTCCTAAACACCCTTTCATTTGAAGAATGAGTGATATTTTCTTAATTATCATCGTGTCTCAATTCTCAATTGAGTCATCAGACTCATCTTCTATCACTACAGGGATCGACTCCACTACATTACCATGTGATTAAGTATCCATCTGAAAAATGCAAACGCCTATAATTATAGTAAAAATGAACAATGAATGACACTTTCATACCTTATTATAGACTACTACAAATTTGATCCTGAAAGTTGTTCACGATGGTGGCCTTAATGAGTTTTGCTCGATCAAATTTCGAAAATAGATGAAACACTCATACTCAACTATCCCTTTCACTAAGAAGATGAATGCAAGCGAGTTTCAATTGCATAATGTTGGGAATAAGGAGCGTAAGGAGAAAAGAAGAAGAAGAAGGATTTGCGGATCCTATCGAAAAGAGGAGAGAAATTCAACTTAGGATTTTGGATTTAATCGATTTATGCAAAGGTGGAATTAGGATTTTGGTGAGGTTGAATAAGGGTATATTAGGAAGTTTAAAATTATGGTTTAAAATATTTATTTTAAAAATATTATTCTAATCAAAAGCTAAAATCCTAAAGTGTATTACGAAATAGGATATTTCACCAATTACCACTTTATTTATATGTTCATTAATGTTATTCACATCAATTCTAATTGGACTACTTTGATTAACTCCCTATTCGGGACATATTCAAATTCAAATTTTAATTAAAATCAAAGTGAATAATTAATTTTAACTATATATTTCATAGTTTTCAAAGCTTTTCGACCATATAATTTTTCAATTTTTATCAAAACTTACTAAAACTTGATTTTACTACCTATCAAATGAGAATGTGATGCAATAAGGAAAAAAAATTCATGAAGAAGTATGATTTTTATTGCCCCAACTGTTGTAGCTTTAAAGAAAAAAAAATGGTTGTAGAAAACTAGTACCATCGACCAATAAATGGTCGCTGGACGCGGCATTTTTTCCGCTACATGTTTCCTGTTTCAGCAACGATTGGTGACCAAGGAAGCATGGTCGTTGGATATGCACAACAACGACCATACGTTGGTCGCAGAAGGTGTTAATTACGAGGGAAAAATGCGCTCTCATTCCCGCCAGGTGTTCCAGCGAACATGATAGGAATGGTCGTTGATCTTCTACATCAATGACCACCTTTTGGTCGCTGATGGTTGTGTTCCAGCGACCAACATGCCTGGTCGCCGAAAGTTCACAACAGCGACCGTAGCTTTGGTCGCAGAAAGGTGTCGATTACGAGGGAAAATTGTCGACTGGAATTTTACATCAGCGACCATATATTTGGTCTCTGATGGTTGTGTTCTAACGACCAAGATTCCATGGTCGCCAGAAGTGTATAACAACGACCATATGTTGGTCGTAGAAGGTGTCTATTTCGAGGGAAAATTGTGCGCTCATTCCCGCCAGTTGTTCCAGTGACCAAGGTATGGTCGCTGATCCTCTACGGCAGCAACCATAGTTTGGCCGCTGATGTGTGTGTTCTAACAACCACGGTGTCTGGTCGCTGGAAGTGCATAACAGCGACCGCAAATTGGTCGCTGAAGAGCATACAAAAATTACCCACCTATTAATAGACCAAAACTTTTACCAACCAAAATGTGGTCGGTAATAGTCTCCTTTAGCGACCAATTTTTATTAATCGCTGAATAGTTGGTCGGAGGAGGCTTTTTTTTTTTTNTTTTTTTTTTTTGTAGTGTATTATGCATCATGCAAACATTAAATTCTCCCTATTATAATTGGCTTATGATTAGAGCTTGAATTCTTTATCTAATTATGTGATATTGCAATAAATGTACAATTATCCACCATATTGCATTGAGATGAAAAATAAAGAATGCTGAAAATAAATGCATAGTTTGAACCTTTATCATAAACATGCGATATTTTATAATGCAATTTGTTAATTATTAATTTAATTGGACAATTCTCTCAGCATTAGTAGGTGGAATTAAGAAGAAGGAAATAATGTACAAATGCATCAATATTTAAATCTTTACAAAATATAATTCGAGTCAGAAGTTCGAAAAATAATTCATTAAGATACATTTACTGACCAAAGAGATAAAAATATCTCACATCAATTTTAAATCCTCCAACTTGAATTAAAATTCTAGAGGACAATTAGTTAATATTATATTTGATAAATTTATAGCACGCCTAAAGCATGATGATATTTGATTTTAATATAAAAGTCTCCACATGGAAATGAAAAAATTAACAAAGATGATCCAATTAAGGAGATATATACTCTTAATGAGCATTTGGATATAACAAATTATAAAATTTCAAAAGAGGTTCATATACCTAAAATATTGAAAATTGAGATATTTAAATTTTTTTAAAAATCGACCGTGTCATCAACCCAGGAAAGATGAAGGGTCAAGGGTACGAAAGTTGAACCTGGATCCACCTGGTTTTTTTAATAATTTTACAAAAAAATCATCAAATGAAAGCAAGTTTTTGAAAAAAAAAAATTCATGCACACAATTAATAAAAATAATTAAATACAATCAACAAAACAACGTCCTGCTCAATCCAATTATGTAATGTAAGATAAGTTCATAATTTTAAGTAATTAACAATGTCAACTTGAAAACTTAAATAGTCAAAAGTTAAAAACTTAAAAAGTTCCACATCAGGTTGTTCTTTAATGGAAAAATGTCATGTTATAGTTGAATTCAAAAGGTGGACTAAACATCGAAAGATTGAATAGCTAAATTTCATCTTCATTGTTCTCATCAATAAGATCGAACCCTTGATCATTTCGAAGATCACTTGAACCACCAAAACGATGAATAACATCCAACCTTTCTGAATCAGTCGTCCCTTGAGCATCAAGCTTGTCATTATTTTCATTTTCATCTAAACCACAAACATAAGAAAATAATATATTTGCTTAAAGCGGAGACTATACATATGCTTTGATATAATTGATTAATTACATAATATGTTGATGTAGTAAGTACCCGAAGTATTTCTAACATAATAAATATTACAACATGAGTTTAAATAGTTAAACTTATTATCTTGAACATATGTATCCTTTTCATGATAATTAACATTGAGAATTGCATCTTCTTCATACATAGCATTATCTAATTCTTCATACTCGAGATCCTGAGGTGGTATCTCTTCCTCTATCCAAATGTCTGTCTTGTCAATGCATCCATAATCAATTGGATCATACGATCTCTTCTTATAATAAAATCTGTAATGTTGTACATAAAAATTAGTTATATTAAGAAAACATTATCGATAAACGAGGCATTAAAAATAAACTTGTGACATAGGAAAGAGTTCTAGATTATAGACCTATTCTTCAACTGCAAATTATAAGTAACATAGAGAAGATCATTGAGTCATTGATGCTCCAATCTTCCTTTTTTGTGTGAATGCATTAGAAGATACTTCAATTCCTTTTACATCCACAAGAAGAAGCCGTTTGACCAGGGTTTTGAACAGCTATCTTTAACATTTGATATTTTAGAGCCTATTTGAGCCCCATTTTTTTTACTCCAAAATGCATTTTGGAATAGTATTTTGAAAGAGAATGTGTGGTAAAAAAAAAGGTTTTGCATTCGAGTGTTATATCGTTTTATTAAAAAATGTGTGGTTGAAAATAAGAAAAAAATTATATTTTAGAAGTAACGAGGACCAAACAAGGATTTAATAAGTTATATCGTTATGAAAAAAGAAATGAAATCGAAAAGAAAAAATTGTCGAAGTATTTTTGTGCAAATGCACCGTTTTACATTATGAACAGCGAGAATATCGAAATAAATTAATTGAAAAATGTCGTTCCAAGAAATAACTGGCTAAATAAAAGGAGATAATTATTATAAAATTGAATTTACTCGAGAAATTTGAAGTTTTAGATCTGTAATCCGAAAATCTAAGTGCCTGTTTGATTCCTTTTAATCAGAGAGACAATGAGTTTTGAATAGTATTTTTGGAAAAATGTGTAGTTAAAATGTAAGATAAAATTTAGTAGAATGTGTAGAATAATTTATTGTGTGAATGTGTGATTAAAAATAATCAAATAATAAACCATAAATAAATTAATGAGAATCAAATAGGTCATAAATTTGTATACTTATACGAAATGAATATGCTACCTGTATACAATGTGGTGTCGATAACGATGTCCACTCCACTTACACAGAGGGAGTCCTACTTCGAATAAATTATATTTTATTCAAAAATAGGTCCTTCTCCATTTGAGAGGATGAATACCGTTATGGACACCCTGATATACTTGTAACATAACTCTATACAAAAAGTAAAAATGAAAAATGAAATCATAACATTAATGCTTAACTTTTAACATGATAAATTTTACAAAGATAGTGGTGGATACAATCACAAGTTAATATCTTATCGTTATGACCATGCACGAAAATCGAAATCTAATTATGGTCAATTTTTATTGGTATTAATGTTATTGTTATCTTTGAAGTATTTAATATGTCTGAAATATATAATATAAGTAATATTATCATGAGGGAAGTAAATATGCATTACACTCTTTTTTCCTTAACCAAGATTTTGACTATTGAATTTTTCTGACAAGGTTTTTAATGAGACAAATTTTGTAACGTATTTAAAAAGAAAAATATGCTCTTTTTCTTTCATTAAGATTTTTTTTCACAAAATTTTTTCTAATAAGATTTGGATAATTAACACATAATGTCCCTATTTAAAAAGAAAAAAGAAAAATAAAGAACTAATTGTAACAATAGTCCCAAATTTATAAAAATGTATAGATAAATACCAAATAAATTATAAAAAAAATAGAAATTAAAAAACAAAAAATTCTCTTTCTTTTTTCCTTCCTTCCTCCTTCTCCCACTTGCGGTGGCGCTTCGCCTTAGACATGAGAAAAACTTTGGTGGAACGGTCTCATCGTCCTACATGGTGCGACCGTTGAATGGGGAGTCACCATCTCATCGGGTGGCCCATCCTCACCCCGATCACATTTCGATATCCTATTAGAAGAGAAATTAGATCACAAGCAAAAAAGACGGGAAATCGCAATGATACGAGGGTGCGGGCCGGGGGATTTGCGTAGTTGAGTATTGTGTGCTTGTTCTGAATTTCGACCAGGAGGTAAGGCTACAAGCGAAAAAAGGAATTGGATCACAATAAATGGGTCATTTTGCTACAAGTCTATTGCTTTTTATTGGGTTGTAAATATTCCACGATGGAGCTTGAGTGGAAAGGATTAATTTATTTCTCGGGGCAAGGATCTAGTCTTAATGTCAATTAATAAATTGGAACGACTTCGTAAATATATCTTCGAGATAAAAATGGAAAGGATTCAATTTGAACAAGTTTCCAATTCAAAAGCAAAACCTGGTGGAATTGATCAAACATTTTTGATCTTACATTGAAAAATGCCGTTTTGCTTGAACAAACTTTAGAGGCTTATGAGACGAACATTGCCTTGGCCGGATCGTCTTCCCTAGCCTCCTGGCACTGCAAGGAAAGAAATATCTTTTTCGGGCCACCCCCTTCCCCTTGTAAGATCAAGGAACAAATATGACTATTGTCCATTGGATGAGAGTAGGCCATCTGATGAGATGGTGGCTCCCCATTTGATGGATTTTTCTTCCATCGATGGCTCTATACAATATTTTCTTGTCTTTGCACTCATTTTCCTCTTAAGTTTCTCATTTTCTCAAGAGCTCATATTACCAAAAGCTGCTATTATTCCAGTGTCAAAAGATCCTTTAAATCTTCAGTATGTAACTCGAGTATTCTTGGGTGAAGAACTTGCCCCTTTTAAGCTCGTTCTTGTTGTTAATGGTCCATTTTTGTAGGTTGATTGTATTTTGACCCTTTGTCTAAATCTCAAAATCCCATAAAAACCTGCTCACTTGAGTGTTCAACGAAAAAATCCAGTGGTTGTACCATGTCTTTAGGCACCAAGAACTGTACTCTTCAATAAGAAAATCCCATTTCAAGAATGGTTACATCAGGAAATTTGGCAGAAGATAGAATTTTTATGGAGTTTGAAGATGGGGTAAATTCAGGTTTTACAGCTTCCATTATTAACTTTTTGTTTACGTGCGTGCACCAAAAATGTTACTAAAAGGCCTTGTTAATGGTGCAAAAGGGGTTTTAGGGTTATGAAACACTAGAATTTCACTACCATCTCAAATTGCTAGAACAATTGGGTTTTTCCAGAGGAGATTTTCTATGTGTTCATACCCATCAGATGGAGTAATTTCATTGGCAGACAGTTCTGAGTTGACACTTTCGGGGAGGACGACAAGGAATGAGGAGGAAAGAATTACTACTACTATTATTATTATTTTTTACTTGGGACTAGTTTGAATTTTTTTAAAAAAATTTGGGATTATAGTTACCATTAATTATTTATTTTTCTTTTAATTTTTTCGTTTTTATTTAAATATGAGGATATATTCATTATTTTACAACTTTTTATAGAAAAATTGGATGAAAAAGATGTATTGCACAATCAAATATGTAATTAAAGGTAAAAGTGTCAAAAAATGGAAAGTAAGAACATTTTCCACAATAATAATGAAAGATAAAAAATAACAAGAGCTATTTTTCAAATTATCATGTCATTACAGTCATCAAAAGTTGATAAATGCTTCATATGACGATATTATTTGAAAACTATACAAGACAACATAAGATATATTCACCAAATATTACAATATTGAAGATATTGACAAACAAAACAATGATTAATGGATACAAGAATTGAAATTAGGGGAGTAACTGCACTCTTTTTCCTTCGATCAAGTTGTCTCATTAAACTTTCTTGACAAGATTTTAACAAAATAGATATTTTGTAATATATCATTCGAGGGGAAATTATAAATAATATGATTATTAGTGAATGATAATTATATTCCTATAGTACTAATTTTTAATATTATTTTATTCCTAGTTCTTCCCAACAAATGTGGGACTTTGATTCTTGATGAAACATATAAGTTTGTTGATTTCTTTATTTTCTTCTTTATTTTTTTTCCTTTTATTTTTTTCTCTAGCTTATAAAATAATATTTTTTATCGAGGTGTCAAAATTTTATTGAGGAGATAGCTTATAAGGGAACAGCGCAGCAGCTAAGTAAGAGATCATGGAATATGTAAATGTTACTTTAATATCATGTGATGACAGAGTCACAGCTTTTATTCTAGCAACGAATTTTTTCTTTCTTCCACATTTGCTTTCGTTGCATCCTGTTACCTTTTGAAAAAGTGACTGAAAATTTTGACAAAGAGAACAAAAAGCCCTTTACATATCATTATTTTATGCTATAGTACCTTTCAAGTATCCAAGGTAAGGAACCCTAAGTAGTGGGCAGAATATCAAAAACTTAATCTTAAGTTCATTTTTCTATCCCCAATATTTCATCTTTCCTATTCTCTTAGCAACAAACCAATAGAAAATTAATCTAATTTTCCTCAAGATGGCACTAAGTAATAATATTATCGGTGCGATTAATTTTGTTGCTATGCTTCTTTCAATTCCAATCATTGGTGCTGGAATCTGGCTTGCAACAGAACCTGATAATTCTTGTGTGAAGATTCTACAGTGGCCAGTAATCATTCTAGGGGTTCTTATTTTACTGGTAGCACTTGCTGGATTCATTGGAGGGTTTTGGAGGATTCCATGGCTGCTTATTACCTACCTNATTGAGACTGTGAATTGAAGGTGGGACCAGAGGATTAGGGTTTTAGGGTTTGATTTTCTTGAGAGAGAGAACATTTTATGCAATTGAAGAGCATATCAAAGAAGAAAATCAAGATGTCTATCTGGGTATTCGGGGTTCTGCAGTTATGCTTTTGAATTAGCATTAGGGTTTAGGGTTTATGCTCTGCCAATTTTGCAGAGTTGAAATTGAACATATTTGAAAAAAACATATTTTAAAAAAAAAAAAACCGATTTGTTCAAAGAAAAAAAAAAATTTTGGACTAAACGACGCCGTATGCTTTAGAAGGGAATTAATTGGAAATAATGAGTAATTTAATATTAATATACCACTAATTTGACATGAAATGGAATGCTGCTGGACACTTGAACTTTTAGGGCATGTTTAGCAGTGATTATAAAAATTGATTTTTTGTCCATTAGAGATTTAATTGAATTCTATCTGTGAGTGAAGAAGTCAAATATTACAGTTGAAATAATGAAATAACAGTCAAAAAATTATTTTTTTGGGTGAAAATTTGTTACCAAATGGGGGCTTAGCCCTTAGGTTGGGTTCTTGACGATCCTTCGTAAGATGGGTTTTCCATCACAGGTTTTTGTAAATTGTTTTGATCCACCCATGATTTGGATTTTGAGAAATGATGCGGTGGTTTGGAAATTCAATTGTGCTAGAGAGAACATGAAAGGATGGAGAATGAAATAAGATAGACACAAAATCAAGCTGGTTATTGAGATATTTTAGGGATTGATAAGTTAATTAGGAGTGTTTGGATATTGTTTTATGAATTCCATAGTATTTTAATAGAAAAAAATTCAGCGTTGGATTTTATTAAATTAAGGTCATATTTATTTGTTAAAATACACTCGTCAAATTAGTGGGTAGGAGAAACAGTTCCGATAATTAAAATGGAAAGTATTTGAAGGGAAATTTTGCACAGAGACAAATTTTTTTTTTTTCAAGATTTTTTTCCGTAAAATTTGAAAAAAAAATTGAGTAGACAAACCTTTTAAGCTCGGCCACATGTTCATTGGACATATTTAGGTAAGTTTAAGAATAAAGTCAATTTAAAAATGAGAATTTTTTGTTTATAAATTATTTTAAATGTACTTAAAGTAATTTTTAACTTAATCTTATAAGTATAAATGTACTTAAAGTAATTTTTACCACCCATTAATACTCACGCTATTTTACCATGTATATATAATCGTCTTGACGATATAAGTTATGAAGTTAAAATACGATTATGTTCTATTTACATAATAGTTTACATAATGATTTATATACACATGATGCGAAATATAATTGGATTAAATCTTTTTTAACCAAAAGTAAAAAAAAAAAAAAAAAAAAAAAAAAAAAAAAGGATCTTCTCAACTTTCTTTTTGACGTATTGTATGTATGTAAATAATTATATAATTTCATTATATACAAGTGTCATTATTCATTAAAATATATAATAATAAAAATAAAGGGCAATGCTAGACGAATTTTTCTATTGAAAAATGGGAATGAGTACCAAATATCTCGTATACCTTAAGGCTTCTTTTGTAAAGTTGCAATTTCATTACAAGTCAATTTATGTAGTGTGATTCAATTAAAAGGAAATATCTGTGATGATTTAAATGGAAACGTGTTCAAGAATTATTGTTTAAATGCCAAGAATCATACGGTCATACTCCTGTTGACACATAAAAATTCAATTCAAATCGAACAGCCCAAGGAATAAAGCCCGATTGAAGGATCCCCAAATCGGATAGCCCAAAGAACGAAGTCCAATCAAACGAATCAAGGTGAAGGCCCAAATAAGGGGCCCAAGAATGCGGTGACACCATCGCCCAAATTTGCGAGTCGCCCATAATCTGAACGAATGGAGTGTCATACGGTCGCCCAGAGCTGTTATTCCACTCTCGCCCAAACCTTCAAGTCGCCCAAGGTATCAACAAATATAACGCATCGTGATTTTCAAGGAATGCAGTTATCAAGGCAGTTGTTAAAGTAGCATTATCACGTTCCACGACTCAAGGAATTCACTCGAAAGCAGTTGAACGATGAAAGATAATGGCAGCAGTTAAGAGGTAGTTTCATGACAAAATGGCCACTACAAAGAAAGTGGGAAGTTATAGGACGATCAAGCAGTTTTCAGGGTAGTTAATCACGAAGAGTTCGTCTATGAGGTATAAAAGGGAGAAAGGACGCAGAAGCAAAGGACCGAATCCAAAACTCTCGAGCAGAGAATATGTAATTTTCATTTCCTTAACTTTTAGACTTAAACATTTTTCTGTAACTCGTGTGCTTGCGCCCCTTGGAGGTACGTTGTTTTTCATTCCCAATTGTAAAGTCCATCACCAATAAAAGAACACCCCTTTTTGGGACTTTGTCTCAAGAGGTTTCGTCCCTTACACAATCGTCTGACGCTTTTTAATTGTTAGCGACTTAACCCGCGTGAAACAATTTAGCACGCCCAGTGGGACAGTGGTGTTAGGTGTTGAAAATACAAAAGGTGAAACAATATGCCTCAGAGATCCGACAAGGAAGGAGCAATTCAGGGAGGAATCCAGTCTGTAATCGAGCGATATGGGAGCAGCATGCCTCTCCACGAACAGATGGACAAAATCAGAGCAGTAACAGTCGTTACGAACCAATGACGGAGTTGAGTCCTCGAACCATGCGTGCATTGCTTGGAGAACTCACGCAAGACGTCGTTGAACAGGTAAATTTTCGAAGTATTCATAATATGGAAAGATTTACACAAAATGGAAACGCACACTATGACAATATGGCCAAACAGCTAAAGACGTTAAACGAAACAATGAATAAGTTAGTAGGCCAAATATGTCAACCGGCTATACTTCTTACAAACCACTTTCAAACTAGGACAATTGTGGGACATAATCCCTCTGTCCTAAATTCGAATCAAGGGGTGGAGTCGCTTTCTGGTCCCTCTACTTCAAACCAAGGAGGTACTACAGGGCCAAATCAAAATAATGGTATTTTAATTTTGTTGCTATGCTTCTTTCAATTCCAATCATTGGTGCTGGAATCTGGCTTGCAACAGAACCTGATAATTCTTGTGTGAAGATTCTACAGTGGCCAGTAATCATTCTAGGGGTTCTTATTTTACTGGTAGCACTTGCTGGATTCATTGGAGGGTTTTGGAGGATTCCATGGCTGCTTATTACCTACCTCATTGCAATGCTTGTTCTCATAATACTGCTTACATGTCTGGTTGTTTTCGTCTATATGGTGACAATTAGAGGTTCCGGCCATCCTGCGCCGAGCCGGGCCTATTTAGAGTATCGTCTAGATGATTACTCCGGGTGGCTCCGTCGGAGAGTTAGAAGTTCTTACAAGTGGGATAGAATTAGAAGTTGCCTTAGCTCTTCCAGCATGTGTGCTGAATTGAATCAGAATTATCGTATGGCTCAAGATTTCTTTAATGCCCATATATCTCCTTTGCAGGTAAAATTCACAGTTTTTTCGATTAATATTTCATTTCTCCAGTTGTTTTCGCAATTTTTGTTGTATCCAGTACTAAGTTAATCTGCTTTCTTTACAAAAGGAAGGATCTACATCCTCTCACGAAGTATTTTAACATTTGTTTCAGTAATTTCCCAACTTCAAAGTAGGTTAAGTTTGAACATTAATATTGAACTAGCTCATCTAAAAGGTCAAGTTATCAAAAATGGGTAAAATTATTGGGCAAATTCACTATTCAACACCTCATGTTTTGTGTATTTTTTTATTTTTCATCAAAGGCCTAAGCAAATAATTTTAATAGGTGTTGGCAAGGTCTCAATCTAGGATTTTTGTTGGTTCTGATATCTTGTTAAATCATTTCATATAAAGGGTTATGATATTATGCCAGAATTTTAGTAGATTTTGATAAAAGTTCTAAAATTTATGATTGAAAAACTGTTGGTCCAATTAAATATGTGGTTAAAATTAATTATTAATTTTGACTTAAATTAAATTATAGATTTTAGACACATTTTTTTGTATAGCTTTAGTCTTCAACCAACAATGTTCGTGTGAGCCTCTTTGATTCTCATTAATTAAGAAAAATTGAGTTTTGAAAAGTAATTTAGGAAAATGTGTGGTTAAAAAGTAAGAAAATATTTTTGGTACACATGTAGAATATTTTTTTATATAAATGCTTGGTTGAAAATGATCTTGTATAAAATCATAAATAAATTAATGGATGTCAAACACGCACTAAAACTTTTCCGTAAAGTACGAGATATTAATGTTAACGAAGAAAAGAATATAAATTGTTGCATATTGTAGCAGTGTTGAGTTCTCCACAAGAATGATATAAATGTGTATCAAAGTGTAACAATGACTATTATTTAACAGCGTGTATTATCTTTTTCTTCTCCCAATATATTCCTTGTCTTTATCTTTTAAAAAATCCCATTCTCTTTACTCTTTTACAGTCTGGATGCTGTAAACCACCAACAGAATGTGGCTACACATTTGTGAACCCAACATATTGGATTAGTCCAATAAACACAGCAGCTGACATGGACTGCTTGCAATGGAACAATGAGCAAACACAACTATGCTATTCCTGTGACTCATGCAAAGCAGGATTGCTGGCTAATCTCAAGACAGAATGGAGAAGGGCAAACATTATATTGATCATAACCCTTGTTGCTTTAATATGTGTGTATTTAATTGGATGCTGTGCTTTCAGGAATGCCAAAACTGAAGATCTATTCAGAAAATACAAGCAAGGGTATACGTAAAACCACATGCTTTGTACGATCAAGATTTCAGTTTCGTTTTTTATTTTTAGGATCGTTTAGCACTGTTCAGTCTATCTTATTAAGCATTCCAAAAAAAATACTATTTCTAGATTGGTTGCAGAACTGGAGAAACTTTGTGGATTGTATTTATATTTTCTTGATGGTTTTGTGATACGAGGTTTTAGGCATTGTTTTGGTTTTATTTTTCTTTGCTAAAATAATTTGTAGAGACGAGCAATGAATGAGTTAGTATAACTTGGGAATATTATGAAATTTGTGGTCAAAATTAATCTTTGACTTTCAAAATGAATTAATGAAACCAAACAAAAGCTTAGCTCTTGTTTGAGCTATATTATTGGAATAAAAATGCATTTTTGAATAGTATATTGATGAGAAATGTGCGGTTAGAAAATAATGAAAAATTTTGAATTACGTGTAATATTATTTTATTGAAAAAATTGTAATTGAAATGATGTCAAATCACTATTGAAAAATGTATTTTTTTTTTGAAAAATTATGATTTAAATAGGACCTTAATTTGTGGGTTTTCATGTTTTACATCATCTTGGAATTGCTGTCATTAGCGGTCCAACTAAGAATGAGTGGGAAAGTGATTTGCGGAAGGCGCCGAAAGTGAATTAATGAATCAAATTCGTCGGTAACATCATTCGAGGCAAAAGTATTTGTGGAATTGTTTCCATTGAATTCAAATTGAGATAATCAGATTAAAGTGGAAATTTTTAGAAATGTCCACTTTCACGTATTTATCTGTAAAAATGTTCATCGCTATAAATTCTTGTAAAAATGTCTATTTTGAAATAATTTAGATCAAAATATCTTTCTTAACAATTTATGATTCTACACAGAGACAAATTGGATATTTTTGCAATTAAAAAATTTATTAACCATTAAAATTGACAGATAACTTGTCCTATTTATTTCAAAAGTGCATATTTCAAATAACAATAAATGCAATTTTTTTCATTGACACGTGAATGTCGAGAATTACATTTCAAGTGTAGAGAAATGTCATGTTCGAAATGAAATGTCATTTTGGACATTTAATATGTCGAGAACATTTAATGTTGTGATCTGACATGTATATTTTTGAAACCTAAATTGAAGGGGGTCAAATATTGAGAATGACATTTGAAATGTCGAGAATATTATTTTAATGTAGCTTTTCATAGAAGCTATTTCTCGAAATCCATGACAAAATGGAAACAAATTAATGAAAAATTCTACTTGTATATAATTATTACACATAATGATATCCATAATGTGATATTATTGTTGATGTGCAAGTATGTGATTTGAATTAAAAATTGGATCCAGTGACACGTGTAATTATGTACACCATTATGTAGATAATTATATACACGTAGCACTTTTCGAAATTAATTGCTTCAATTCTTCATTAAGGGAATAATAGATAATTTAGTATTAAATTTAAGAGTTGGACATTTTTTAAAATACTCAGATATTTTGAAGTTGCTGCAAAGTTACAAGTGGACCCTCGTAACAACTTTTTGACTTTTTAGTCACAAGTTAAAGAATTTTACGGTGTCAGTGGCATCCACTCAAGATCTGATTGCGTTGTGGACTAATTTTGTCATATGTTGACAATAAAGCTCAAACTGTGAGCAATTTCACAAATGGTCACTAAAGTTTGTGTTATATTGCAAATTGATCCTTCAAATATTATTTTATTCACTTAGTCAACGAAGTTATATAATCGATATATGCCGTACTCCAATTTTGAAAGGAAAAAACGATACTTCCTATTAAAAACACACGCGTCCATGAACAGTAAAGAAAGCAACATCAACAGATAATCGACAATTTGGCAAGACAATTCACTTTGTTCCAATATTGTCTAGCCACATAGCGAGTCTCAATACCTTTGTTTATATCCTTTTAGCTTGTTCATAGCCTAGCAAACCCATAACTTAAGTGGGATGAAAAAGGTTAGCCTCGTTGACGAAATGGCTCATCTACAACGACAATAACTCCTCAATCCTTAAAAGAGAAATCCAACTGAAGTTGTAGAAACTTCAATTTCTCGATCGAAACAATCTTCATCAACATTTTATCATATTTTGACTCCCTTAAATCTTCTTATGTATCAAGGTTCCATATTTCAAAGTCATTCTGATAAGTGATGATGGACTTGTATATGCTACTTCCCTGCATTATAATAGAATTCTTTGCCGAGTAACTAGCACTGTATTGTCAAAATGTAATACACTCTTCCGTACTTATGACCCAATTCTTCCTGATCATATGATATATATTAAGGTTTTGTTTGATTCCCAATTTTTGAGAAATAAGTCTTTGTGTTTTGATCTATGGCTGAGGCAAGAAATAAATGGTTATATATTTGATCACAAAGTATATTCTCTTGACTATATATAAGGCTCAACCAATAACAATATTTTGGATGAATTTAAGAATAAAAAATCTTGGAGTTGAATCAAGAAATCAATAGATTGTGTTTTAGATCTTCAAAGAAATTATCTATAATGTAAAATAATGATTCAACCTGCCTTTGGGATGATCTAGGTTTTGATATATACAATATGAAGTATTTGAGGTTGAATAGGATTAGAAAATTAGCAAAAATCACGAACCTAGGATTTTCTGGATTAGAAAAGCCAGCTAGCATTCTCTGAGCAATCGTCAATATTTTTAATATAACTTTCTTACTCAATATCGAATTAAAATGATTCAAAGTGCATTGAAAAGTTAACTCAAAATACTACAATTATTCTAAAAGTAGCATTTTTTTCAATTGTAATGTTTTTTATGTGAAAAGTGCATTACAACTTGTGACTAAGAATTTGGAACATGACTTGTGCAACACTTTGACACTCCTTCAACTTCTAATTGCATTTCATTGGTCAATATATAATTTTTTGGACATCTTTGACTCCTTGAAGGACTGAACTACCAATCTTTCACTATTTTTATTTTAATTAGAACTTCATTACTTTAAATTTGTCTAAGGAATAATCAATTACAAATAGAGACATAACAATATGGATGCTATAATAGAGCGTCTGACAACTCTTATAGAAACTTAACCCCAAAAATTATTGCAACATAGATATTCCACTTGTACAAATTCAGGAAAGCGCCAGGAAAGATTCTGAAAACTGACTTGTTTGAGCTTTTTTTTTTTTTTTTTTTAAATGTATTTTGTAATAGTGTTATGATAAAGAATGTGTGATTAAAAATAAGGAAAAAAGTTTTGAATTTACGTGTAATATTATTTTATTGAAAAATTTGTGATTAAAATGAGATCAAATCACTGTTAAAGAATATATATTGATAAAAAATGGAGCTCGAACAAGGACTAAATCATCTAGTGTATGACTGGTTGTTAAACTTTTAAAAGAGTGGATCTTCCCTATTGAAATATATTATATATAGTAGTAGCTATTCAAATGTATATTGAGACAGTAGCTACTATGACTTCGGAGCAATTAAAGAAATTATTTTGAATAAATATCTCACTTCTATTGCTTGTCAATTAAATATGAACGGTTCATTCAATTATGACAAAGGGCAATGTGTGTTGGAAATTATAGTCGAAAATTTGAAGAATTGTCTTCTTTTTTCTTTCTTTTTTTTTTTTTTTGCCTAATAATAAATAAGGATGAGCACAAAGTGCAACGATTTTTAGAAAGAACTAGGCCTGATTTGAATCGGGATGTAAAAATAGTGAAAACATAGGAAATAACATTTGTGAACTTCTCCGAACAAGCTCTAGAGGCAGAACAGGCTAATTATCATATGTAAGATCCCACGAATATCATTTGTTCGGGGTAGAATGAGGCTATAATGTATCATATGAAGTATTGATTATAACAACAAGATGAACATAAAGAAAAGAATTTAATTTGGCATAGAAATTGGAGACTTTATTCAACTATAATGGAGAAAGAATCACAATAAATGTGTTTCTTACAATTATGCTAACTTCTGTAATGAACCCACTTGTAAAGAAGAGTAACCTATATATGGAGGATATATCAAAACCCTAACAATATTTTTAAAGATGGCAATAGTATTAAAAATGCATGCATAAAGAAAACAATATTTTTGCAATAAAAAAAGCGCATGGAATAAAGGAAATAATAATTTTTAAATAAAAAATGCGCGAAATAAAGGAAACAATATTTTTCTAAAAAAAATTCAATCGAATTTCGATCGCAAACCCAACAATTTTCATTTTAACACAAATTCCACTGTAATTAACTAAACTTTAAAATTTCTCCATTTGGAGAAAAAATTCGACTGCAAGGAATAAACTGAGCTCTTCAACAAGTACCAAACCAACTTCTCCAATGAATCAAAAATCCTCTACCTCTTCCACGTTATCCAATTAGGATAAATTAATCTAATCACTGCTCCAAAAAATTACCTCGAATTTAACCAAAAATCACAAATACTATAAAATTTACCAAACAAAGCCGAAACATAATCAACATGAAATGCTTTTGTAGAAGGTCCATGCTAGACTCAACACCTTAAAAATACACTTAAAGCTTGCGCAACAAATCAACATTCACATAGCTATCGTCACTTGGTCTCACCAAAGCGGTATTACCTATATCCTCTAAATTCGACCGAGTTGTATTCTTCAACATGGAACCCCTAACCAAAACCCAATGATATTATACAAAATGGAATATCTACCACGGTACTAAACATTTGCTAATTGTTTTTCACGAATTTTGCACAACCTTTGCAAAACGTATAATTGAAACATTTTTCGTCCCTCCAATACAATATGGATACCATTGCAAAGCCTCAATGCTTTACTTCCACCTCCGCCAAAGAAAGTGCACCCTTTTGAATCAAAAGTACTCAATGAGATGAGATTTTTCTTGAAATCTAGAATATGTTGAACCTAATAGAGTATTCTAACTGCCCTACCACTAGTTTAAGTCTAATTCTACCAAAACTACCACCAAGGTATGTTGTTTCCTATGACCACAACTATCTCATATGTTGAAAATAAATCTCGATTGGGACACATATAAATAGCAAAAGCTGTATTCAAAATCTAATTCTTATCGGGTTTGGAGTCGTCGTCAGAAATAGCCAACATATCTCCATCACTCGAGTAGTTCTATAAGACATCGGCTTTACCCGTAGTTTCTGATCGCTTTACCTTTTGATTTGCAGCTAAAGTTCATTTATTCTACAACTTGTTGTAATCTTTCTTGATGTGCCATTTCTTCTTACAAGAAAAACAAACTTAATTATTGAGATTAGATTTTGACCTACCACTTCTGTGACCACCATGAACACCAAAGCTTTTTCCATCTCTAGGGTTAGATCCAACTAGATGTTTTATTGTCTCTTTTGAAAACAAAACATTATACAAATCTTCAATGGTGAGAGTATCACGACTATACAAAATCTTATCTCTAAAAGAAGAGGGAAATAAACATTAAAAAAAAAATTAAGGCTAAATCTTCTTCATCTTACTTTGCCTCTAAATCTCTATATCCGCTGCGATCTCCTTAAAAACTATCAGGTGATCTTCCAAAGATCCCTCTTCTATCATGCAATGAGAATATAGACATTGAATCAGGTGCAATTTGTTGGTTGGACTATTAGTCATGTATAATTACTCCAATTTCAACCACAACAAAGTTGTCATTTTCTCCTTCGAAACGTCCTAAAAATGTCACTTGAAACATGAAAATGAATTTGTGAAAGTACCTTTCAATCCTTACATTGTTTCTCCTCCGTCAGGCATCTTATCAAATCTCAACAATTTATCTTCCAAATCCATCTGTATGGGTACATGTCATATCATCACCTGCTACAATAAGAATTTAGTGCTGCAATCATACTTCATGGTTGCCATCAAGAATAAGAACAAGAACCTTGAAACAAATAAAAAATCAAAGCTCTGAAACCACTTGTTGGGGATAGAAAGAAGTTATACGACATGATATGAAGTATTGATCACAAATATAAGATGAAGACAAAGACAAAAATTTAATTTGGCAGAGGAAGTGGAGATTTTATTCAACTATAATGGAGAAAGAATTATAACAATTGTGTTTCCCATAATTATTTTAATTTCTGTATTAAATCAGTTTATAAAAAAGAGCTATATATATATGGTACATATCAAAACCTTAACAATATTTTTAAAGAAGTAACAAAGTATCACAAATGCGTGAAATAAATGAAACAATATTTTCTCAATAAAAAATGGGTAGAATAAAGGCAAGAATATTTTCCTAATAAAAAACACATGGAATAAAGGAAGCAATATTTTCCCACAAGAAATCCAAACAAATTTAGGTCGCCAACCCGACAGTATCGTCCTAATATCCTTCAATGACCCGCATGGCAGGGGAATTGTATAAAATAATAATAACAGAGGCCTATACATGATGTCTGACATTCATCAAGAATTTGGGATAAAGTCATCGTCCAACTGTTCAAATGGATGGCTCTAACAATGCCCCCAATGTTATTAATCCTTGAAGGTTCACCTATTAAATGTTTTAATCATGGAAAATTAGGACATTATTGCTATGATGAATATGCACATTTGGCTACTAACATTCAGAGAGTAGACCTAGATATACTTATAATGTCCACACCAGCTTTACGAAGGAACAAAATAGTTCGAAATTGAGAGGTTAAGGTCAACTCTCATACCCTTCTTGCTAACCTCATCCTTCTAGATATGAAGGATTTTGATGCAATCCTCAGTACAGATTGGTTATCTAAATATTGAGGCAATTGAAATTGTAGGAGAAAGATAAATGATGCTTTCTACCTCCCGGACGGAGGAATGGTAATTTTTTTGAGAATCGAGCATCCTATCTTTGTTTACTCCTACTCTTTATCCCATACAAGCTCAAAAAATGATCTAGCGATGTTGTTCTGGTTATCTAGATAGTGTGCATAAGGAGGTTAAGTTGCAAACTTTAGTTGGAAAACATTCCAGCGGTTTAAGAATATCCTAATGTATTCCTATAAAGTTACCCAGACTACCACCAAACTAGGGAATAGAATTTGCTATTGATGTAGCTCCCGAAACCCATCCTATAACTAAAGATCCTATCATATGGCATCCATAGAACTTAATGAATTGAAAGTGCAACTACAAAAATTACTTGAGAAAAATTTTCCCTTTAGGGTGCTCAGTTCTTTTCATGAAATATAAAATAAAAAAGATGAAAGATGAAAGAAGTAGGAGAAATCTACGTTCTTGGCTCAAATCTTGAAATCAGACTATGAATATTTAAAATCCTTGTATATTTCGCCTTGAATTGATGTATAGACTAGTTTTTTGCTACCAAAATATGTAGACTATGATGAAGTTTAGGTTGACTGGAAGTTTCTCATGTTTTGGACGGCTTATGGTATATATAGATTGTCAAAAGATTGCATACAAAAAGTTTCCAACACAAACTAAGAAAACACAATTTTTTTACCCGGAATTTAAGCATGGATCATTTGGTGCGTAAGCACAATGCACATGATTTAGTTTCAGGAATGACTTTTTGTGACCTTGCTTACGCAAGGCTTGCAGGCCTAAGCATAGTACAAATTTTTACTGAATTTTATCACCTTTGTATTTTGATATTTTTTTAACAATTTCTCACCCATTCACTTCTTTTCAACTTCAATTGACTCTTGACATTCTATAATCGTCATCTTGCAACTCGACATAACTTTTGAATTATTACATTCTAGTCCCCGTAGTTTTGATTTCGCCATTTTTCTACATGTTTCGCCTGTTTTCTCCAATTCTTCATCAAATTATGAGTTTTATCTAGGAGCACAATATAACACGAATTAAGCTATATTTCATTAAAAGAATCACGAAATGTCATTATTTAAAGTCCTGAATAAGTTTATAAAATACACTTATCAAACTCCCAAATTTCAACATTTGTTTCTCCTCAAACAAAACCATAACATAATTTAAAACAAACACACAATCATCCAAAAATATTTAGCTAGTTAACTTGGTTTAACTTAGAATTGAATCATGATATTAAATCTAAGCACAGCTTCAAGATCACAATACAGAATCAAAGTCTACTTTTCCAATGCATAGTTGACGCGTAAGAGGGAAGAATTAAATGTTGCATAATGAGTTCATAAGTTGTTTCATTCTCGAACCTTAATAGTTAAATATATTCTCATTCTCATTCGTGAGATCACACACCCCAACTTTGTTCATTTTGTTCTTTTCAAGTATGTAATATAAGGTTGATTTTTATATTATTCCGACCTTTTTAGTTTAGGTAAATCTCACCAATTGCAGTTTAATATGTCAATGAACAAGGATTTTCTTTTAATTTTGATTGTTTCAATCTCTATGACTTAACTAGGCTAATAATTCCTTATCAAAAGTCAAATTTTCCTAAATAAATGTTTGGGGTTTAACAATTTCAACATTTTTTTGTTTGCAGCATTCTTTCCTTTAAACATTCTAAATTACCCCTTTAACGAGCTTTAAGTCAATGACTTCCAAGACAGTTGACTTTAGGACAACAGATTTTAATATCTTTATAGGCTTAATAACTCAAGTCATAAAGGTTACGAAGAGAAATTTTGAAATAAAATTTTTTTTGCCTTAGTGCAATGTCCCTCATTAAGTTTCTATCCAAGTAACCCAACCTTTAACTTAAGATTTTCACCAAATTTTATCCTATTAACTTTAGATAATCCACACAAGATTTTTAATTTCAAACATGGAATCCTCATCTATCTTAATATCTTCCTAAAAGAGTTAAATTCTCCCTAACTATTTCTAAATTTGGTCTAAGGATGTAGAATATAGTGGTTAGCATCTATGGTCCACTATTTCAGCTTATCCAATTATGAAATCTACTTATTTATACATAATGCTTAACTTAATTTATGTGCTCAATATATATCAACTCGCATAAAAAAGAAAAAAATTAACCTAAGTATGCAACATAATCATCATTTATAGATCAATTCATAATTCAATATATTCCTCATTATCAACCAAATCAGCTAACTCATACAAGCACACAAAAATACGTAGAAACAAATCTTTTCAAAATTTTCATAACTTTAAAATATCTTAAAGCAATAAAAGCACGCAAAACATACAAAAACAAAAGAAAATTCATGTTTTCAACCCCAAACTTTAACTAGACATTGTTCTCAATATCTTAAATTTTAGATCCCCATATAAGGGGTGGGAAAGATAAGAAGAAAATGCACCCCAGATATTGCGTGAAATTCAATGACTAGGTTTTCTTACTGCTCCCGTTGTCTCCTTGGTCAATGTTGGTTTTAAGTGTTCTGTGACTTCATGTTCCTGCTCAATGCAGTTAAATAAAGCATTAAGGATAAAAAATCTGAAACGTGTGTTACTTAACTCAAACATCTAATAAATTACTAATATATCAGGACATAAGGAGAAATAGGTGTGGATGATGAATCCCTAATATTGAATAAAAACAAATCTAAATAATATTAAACTATTCTAAGTTTAAAAAGCAAACTAAATAAAATGGATAAAAGTGTTGGATTGTCTCCCAATAAGCGCTTGTTTAAAGTTCTTAGCTCGACTCCTGTTACTTTTAAGTTCTTCATGGTGGCTTGAAAATGGAGTTTTCAGTCCTGCAATTTAGACACTGATTGCACTTCTTAGGTCATCCTTGAGTCTTCAAACAGTCATGTTTCCATTGTTGCCCTTACCAATAATTTCTCCTGTGTTTAGCCTGCTCTTGTAGCTCTCCTAAAGGCCTACTCGTTGGTAATCCTCAAAGTATGATGGTTGCTTGATTGGATTCTCCATGGTGAAGCTCTGCTGCTTATCCTCCTTCCTCAGGACTATCTTATCAGTATCAAAATTCAGCGATGCTCGACTTTTAGACAATAATGGCTTCTCAAGATTATTGGCATCTAATATGCCTCTTCTATGTCCAGAATAATGAAGTCAACTGAAAAAATAAATTTTCCCACTTTATATGCGTGTTTACGACCATTCCGTGGGGGTATTTCAGTGATTTATTCGCAAGCTGTAGGATAATATAAGCCGTCTTAGGATCTTTCAATCCTAATTTCTTGTAAAGAGGCACATGAATTACATTTATGCTTGCTTCTAAATCAATCAAACAATTTATATTATGTAAATTTCCTATGGAGTAAAGTATAGTAAGATTCCCTGGATATTTTAGTTTGAGAGAGATCCTGTGCCGGATGATCGCACTGCATTCTTTAGATAATGCTATCGTTTCGTGCTTGGGTGACTTCCTATTTTTGGTCAACATCTATTTCAAAAACTTGAAGCAGTTTGGGATATAAATGATCGTGTCAATGAATGGGATGTTTACATGCAACTTTTTGAGGACTTCCCAAAACTTAGTGAACTAACTCTCCATTTTGGTGTTTTGCAACCATTGAGGAGAAGGGATTAGAGATGAACTGTTGCCTTAAGCTGTGAGCTGTCTGAGGCTAAATGTTGATCCTTCTCTATTGCTTTTTCAAACTACTTTACCTCTTCTTTACCTTTAGTAGATATTTGAGTGTCCTCTGTCTCTTTCTTCTTTGTAGTGATTTTTAGTAACTGATGGCTTGAACTTGTCGCATTGTTGGCCGCCTTCTCAGTCTCTGAAGGGAATGGAATGGGTGGCACATAAGCCTTGATCATGGTGGCGAGAGTGAATGATGGTAGCTCTTTGATCTCAAAATTCACCGTCTCAATTGCAAGTACCTACTCTCTTGGATTTTTCTTTGTATCGCTAGGCAATGTACCTTGTAGTATATTGGCTATTGCAATTAGCATCTATCCCATATGCTGTTCCAAATTCTTGATAGAAGTCTGCTGATTCTGGAAAATGGTCTCACTCTTTGTGATGATTAAAAGATAGGAAATCTTCTAGTGACAGCCTCTGTTCTTGCTGATGTTGCTGCTGCTGTTGAAATCCTAGTAGCTCCAATTTGGATAGTAATTGCTATGATAGGTCTACTGCCTTTGGATGTTTTGTGCATAACAGACCTCTGCCGGCTGACCCATGTGACTAGAAACTAGAGGGCAACTTATCGTGATGTGATCTGCCCCACACTTGCGCACGTCGGAGCAAGAGTTTGTATCATATTCATAGAATGGGTCAAAGTGTCAAGTTTTCTCGTTATTGCCTCCATATATACTGTCAATGCTATCACTGCATCTATATTATATATACCAGCTATATTCCTCTGGACTTCTTTGTTGCTCGAAGACATCGATTAATTTTTGTTATTTCCTTATACAGCTCAGAAGCAGCATCCATGTCCATAGTCATTATCGATCCTCTCGCTGAAGCAACTACTATATTGTTGAATTCTTAGCATAGTCCTTAGTAAAAGAGTTATATTTGTGCTTGTTTAGGAATGCCAAAATTGAGACACTTTCTGAATAAGTTCTTATACCTTTCTCATGTCTCTGGACAGCTCTTGAGATCTTTTTGCTTAAATGTGTGGATTTCATTCCTTATTTGATAGACTCGAGATGGCGAGAAAAATTTCATCGTGAACTTTCACACCATGTCATTCTACGATAAGATGCTCCTGGCAGGTAACATGTGAACCTACTCTCTTACAACATCCTTTAGATTGTGAAAGAATAATCGCATTTGAAATGCATCAGCTAAAATCCCTTCATGATTGATAGTTTGCAACATATTTTCAAACTAGCCTTTGACCATTTAAAAAAAATGTTTTAACATTGAAATGGATATATAAATTATAAGTTACCACTTTTACCCTCACCTTCAACTGAAGAGAGGAGAGGAGAGAGAATAGGAAAAAAAAAAAAAAAAAAAAAGATTTCTCACAGTCGGTTGTAACAATAGGATTTGTTGCCATCCCTACAATCTACCCAATGTCAACAACAACAAAACTCAACTAATATCTTCAACAATGTTAGTTTTTTGTGTGATTAAGAGAATGATTTTTTATTTTGCATATCTTGTGGAATTTGTAATTTAAATTGTTATTTTTCATGTTTATTCTTTGTTATTTAGGTAGATTATTGGTTTACGATGAATTTAGGAAAAAAATTAAGCTTAGTCACCGAAAATGGCAATTTCCGACGAGAAACAATCGGCCTTGCCTACAGTGTTTACAGCCGGCCTTGCCAACTGTTTTTTTGGATTGACAGTTAGTTGGCCAATTTCTTTTTTTCTTTCTTTACTCCCTTTTTTTTCTTATTTTTTTTTCCTCGTTCTTTTTTTTGCCTTTATTTTTTTTTTCGTTGTATGATATCATACAATGTAATTTTTAGTAGTATGATTCAATAATATAACAGATAAAAAATATTCATCTATATTATCATAACATTTCAATTCAACTTCTAAAGATGTTAAAATATTTTTATGGAACAAGCTTTACCCAGAGAAATAAGCAAAAATTAATTTTCTTCGGGCTAAAAACTTGTAAACGAAAGAAAAGAAATATATAACTCGATTCTTACGTCATTGCGATTCTTACATCATTGCTTTTATGCACACGTACCGATGTCTATAGGAAACAAGACTTATTTTATAAAAAAAAAAGTTGAACCCCAATTTTGAGGGCCTCACCGTCCCACCTCTATAACTTTGTTAGGGAGGTAAATCGCGGGATGTGCCCCAACAGACCAGAGAACAAGAGCTGTCTGTACACTGCACGTACAAGGAGTCTAATTCCATGTTTCAGGAATCAAACCCCCAACTTATTTATAGTGACTGCAGCATGACTGAAGTAGGCACCTTTCTAAGCATATTCTGATAGTATTCAGACCTTGTGGCTGTTTAAAAACATTAGGTTATTCTTAACTTATTTCATATAAGGTAATATGGACCATCGTTGTGAATGAGAAATTGGATCCCATACTCAGGAATTCTTACACTAACACAATTATTCCCATCAATTAACAGTTGAATACTAGCGTCGAAAAAATCTCCTTTTCAAAAACAATAATATACAAACAATAGAAATTTCTATTTCCCAACTAAATCACTGCAGAAGAATAATAGACTTACACAGAATTCAAACCCTTCTACAATCTGCTTGGTATTAGATGAGAAATCTGTTCACTATTCTTGCAATCTTCACAGTGAACGAAAGCCTAATACTGTCAATTAAGATTTTTCTAAGGAAGAAGGGAATAAGAATTGTATAAATAGTAAGGAAGTGGGCATACCTTGAAGACGACAGGACCCAAAATCTACTAAATTAGCGTTACAAAAGGCTCTAAATCAGAGGAAAATGAAGAATTTTAGTGGAAAGAGGCAACTATGAAAAGAGGCGTGAGGATGGAGACCCAACCATGACAATAACTTCATCTTCTCTGAATGGCGTGAGGATGAGAAGGGGAATTGGAGAGTGGGAAAGATTTAGGGTATTATAATGAACATTTTAATGGTGATGGACTAATGGGTTTTGCCAATATTTAAGGGATGTTGCAAAAAGTTAAGATTTGTTTCGTTTGTATTTCAATTTTGATTCATTTTCAATATTTTATTTTGAGGGTTGAATTTCAAATTTCTAAAATTGCGTTTGGCATGTCATTTTCAAAAGATATTTCTCTAAATAAAAATCAGAAAACTCATTTTGTTTAAAATTTTGAAAATTTATTTTATGATATTTTTTATTATTTAGTAAAATATAATAAAAACAACGGACGGAGAATGTCGCAATAACATAACAACATGCATTTGAGGTCTTTAGTAACATCCATTACACATTGTCGTATCATTCTACTCTACGACAACATCAAAATTTGCGACATACATGTGAACGTTGTTAAATACCTATGGCAACATTTTTTGTCCGTTGGAAAAAATAAATTTTCTTGTAGAGAATTTTCCTCAATCTATAGAATTTTAGCAACAAATGTTCCTTGTCGCAAAAAATACACTCTATTGCATCATAAGCACTTTGTTGCAAAAAATAAAATTTTGTCGCCATAAATTTCCCACCAAAAAATATTTTAGTGCCTTGCTGCCCTTATGTTTTTAGTGACAATCTTAATTATTTGTCGCAACTTTTCACATTTCACAATAAATTTTTATGTCGCATTATTTTTTTTAATACTTATTTTTCCACCAACAATCTTTGGGACAAATCATAAAAATGTGTCATGCTAAATAACTTATTGCAACAATTTTTTGCATGTCGCGAAATCACAATTTTGTTGTAGTGCCAGCTCATCCAAATCCATCAGTAATAATCGCTGGCCAACTCTTCTATCACTCTCATCTCTTTCCAAATGTCATCTTATTAGAATTTTTTCGAAACTTGGAAGAAAACTAACAATCCATCTCGTTTGAACACCTCCGCTATATCTCCTCTTTCTCACCAGTACGAGCACTTATGCTCTCAGGTAATTTTTCCTAAACTTTCATTTTACACATATTGAATACAATCGCTTTCTCCAAATTGAACTAAATTGTTTAAGTCGTGTAATAATGGCTTTTGTGATTCACATTAGAATAATTATGGCTGTACTGGCGGGCCAGACCTACCCCGATACATGTGTGAGGGACCTGTGTAGACTCGTGAAATAATGGCATGTACAGTTAGCTCGATTCTTCACATTACATCCGTTTGGATTTCGAGTTGGGCCCAAATTTACCAACCCAACCGTCCACCCCTACCACTTACCCCTAAGAGAAAGCAATATAAGAGAATAAGTATACAAAAAAGAAACTTCATTAAAACAGGCATGTAAAGTGTTTAAGCTAGAAGGCTTCTAATTTCTAAAGCTTTGCTCGAGTAGTGGGTTCCACTTGTATTTATTAAGAAAGTAACTTGTTTCTATTAAGATTTGGATTTTCATCTTAAAAAGTCAATCTTATTAAGAGTAGTAGTCCAGGTCTTTATAAATTGGCCTATATTTTTATCTTTATTCGATGTGAAATTTTATCCCTTAACATAACTCCAAAAAATGGTAGCTAGTTTGAGCAAACCAATATTAAAATTTGTGTGCTTATCTTTTAAGTCTTAATAAGATAAAATTGCTTATTGGAGTTTCATGAACTTTGACACCACATTAAGACTTAAAATTCCATTTTAAAATATCAATCTTATTAAGTGGAGTAGTCAAACCCTTATAAATTGATCTATATTTTTCATTTTTATTTGACGCGAAATTTTGTATCTTCACATTGAATTTTCATTTTAAAGATCAACCTTATTAAGAGAAATAATCTAAACCCTTATAAGTTGATCTATGTTTTATCCTTACTCGATGTGAAATTTTATCTTAACATGCCTCTACAAGATAATGACTCATTTTGGCAGATCAATCTTAAAATCCATGTAATCATTTTTTAAGTCTTAATCGATCTAAATACTCATGAGAGTTTAATAGGCTCTGATGCCATATTAAGATTGAAAATTCTATCTTAAAAAGTCAACATTATTGAACGGTGTAATCCAAATCCAAATAATTTAGTTTACATTTTCATCTTTAATCAATGCGAAATTTATTCCTCAACATTTTCCAACTTGAGTATTAGATTCTACATGTATTTATAAAAATAGTAGTTAGTTTCCACCTTAACGACAGGACCCTAATTGAAAAGGAAAAATCTCTAGTAATGCATTTAACTAGAATTGGTTGATTATGTTCCTTACACAAGTGTCTAAACTACGGATTCTTAGGTGTCAAAATGTGAATTTTATATAGTTGGAAAAAAAAAATAATAATAATAAGGTGTGCACTATATTCAAAATGTGCCAAGAATAGTAAATATTGTCAAGGCAAGATGATGACGTCATTTTAATGTGAGCAGACTGCAGGTATTCAACTTGTAAAAATTTCTGATACAGATAGCTTGTAAAAATTATTGGAAAAATAAGCAAAGTTCGATATCATAAATATGGATAATAGAGAAAGAATAGTGCGAGGAGAGACAACTTGGCAAGGCTTAAGCAGACCACGGTATCATTCGACCAATCGAGTCCAAGTAAGTTTCCATATCTATTGGGCTTGAAGGACGACTGCATAATTTTTAAGTTTCATACCCTTTAATAGTTGCACTTTGCCGCTCTACAATATTGATTCTCATGCTGGAAAAAATTCCCTTCCTTTTTTTCGGTCAACGGAACATAGGAAATCCAATACACTCATTTCGGCAATAATCGAAATGGAATTATTCTAGTAGTACAATCGAATTTGACAATATACTTACAAGAGGGAAATCCACGATTTTTTAATTTAACATGGGGCCCAACCTCCCCTCATTTGTGTAGTTGTCAACCAAAGTTGCCAATCCCAATTGTACACGTGGCATAATTGAACCTCTTAAGATGATAATTAACCTATTGAATTTGAGGTGATGTCTAATATTTTAAGATGATAAAAATTGGAAAAAAAATTAGGCCTTAATTAACCCTATTATAAAAAGAAAACTGTTTGACGTTAGGAAGTCAACCAAATCTCAGCTTATTTTCTTTGACTAAATTCAGTTCAATCTTATCTACTTCAAAATCATGAAAAAACAAATCTTGTTTGATTAATTAATCTATATAGTTCGATCTTGATTCGGTTGAAAGCAAAGAAAACAACCAGTTAAAAAACCCTTTTTTAGTTATCTTCTACCCCCCATTGCTTGTCATTTTACATGCCACTTCATGTCGATGTTAAACATATGGGTGACCCTAAATCCCCTTATTGTTCGTTTCTCTATAACATAAAAGTGTGTTAGAAAAGAGACAAGAAAAGGAGCATAGAATTAAAGCAACACCTCAACAACTCAATCATAGATGCTATAATAGCCCCCCTCCTTCCCTGGACGAATACACTCAAAACAGCAATCTTACAGTTAGAGTATTCAATATAGTTATTATGTGCGTCTGTGCAATTGTTGATCCTCTAATAATCAATCATATAAGTGGATCAGGCCGTAATTATATAAGCCGACAATGTTTCAAACATTTTCAATCTCTTCAATAACAAGTTAGGGCAAGCCATTACTTACCTGAGAAGTAGAATTTCTATGAAAACTGTAGAGTTACACCTTCGAGAATTCCAATCACAAGACTCACAACTCACGACCCTAAAACAAAAATTTCACATCAAACGCTAATACAAATATAAACATGATCACCAAATCAAACGCTAATACAAATATGAACATGATCATCAAACTTAGGGAAATAACAATTGCAAATTTTACCTATCATTCTATCAAACTAAGTTATTCAAATTAATTATAAACTATTTTACACTTACACATGATAGGAGATAGCATTAGGAATAAAAAACTCTAACATTCACTTTAGCCCACCTCTGATTTTTAATCACTAGTTCATGTTTTTTGTACCAGCATTGTTACTAAAGCCACGTGTTACTAAAGCAAATTTGCAATTTAGAAAAATCATACACACCAACAAATACAGTGATCATGCATCTTACAATACTTACAAATGGATTACCTTTTGGATCTAGTCAATATACTCTTTAGTAGTTCTTTTAATAGATTGTGGTTTCTCCCCTTGAAATGAGGGCCTAGATTTTTGTGGCACATTGCTAATGTCTGCAAGCTTTCGCCTTGCAGCACTTCCAAGACACGGATTTGTAAATTTTTCACCTTTAAGTTTATCTAGAGTTTTCAATTCAGAAATCTAAAAGCTAATCAATAAACACTGCATAAATCATTCTACAGGAACAAACTCAAAAAATAAAAACTCGGAAATAATTATAAATTTGAAAATAATCCAAATTCTTTTATTCACAGCGAGAAAGCCCTAATCATCACCAAAAGATCACAAATTCACTATTAAGATCTATAACACAGATAATTAGGGTTCTTTGGTCAATAGAATATTTCTATTTTAAACAGATTAGTAAGTTAATTATCCAATTTCTTGCTGAAATTTCACAAAGAGCTAAACGCAAAGCCTCAAACCCTAATAGGCACTTCAAGGTGAAAAAACTACTTAAGCCAAAATGACACAATAAACCATACTAATACAGTTACAATATATTCAAGCATCACATGAATTTCACAAAAAGCATACAAGTACATCAAAAAGAGGGTTCACGTACATATTCAAAAAGCTCATAATTTTGGTATTACTAAAAATTTAAATTGACCAGAAAAAATAATTACAAACTGGAATCAAGAACTACCTCCGGCTATTACAGCATTCTTCGAGCTAGAATCACAGAACCTTCCATTTTCCACTGCAATTTGAGCCTTAATACACTTTTCTCTCTAAATTGTTCAACTAACCCGAATTTCTATGATTGCCAAAATATGCCTAGCTTTCTCTCTCTATGTGAGAGTGCGCGCTAGCGATAGAGAGACTTGAGGCTTTAATGAATTGAGCGAACTGCGAAGCCAAGTAGCCAACTAACCAAGTGAGGAAATGTAGGATTCTGGAAGTCTGGAACTGGAACTCTGGAAGAGTGGAAATCTGGAACTGGATCTCTGGAAGCGGAAGAAGGAGAAGTCGAGCGAGAGAGACGGTCAGATGGAAGCGTTTGGGGAAAATGGATTAGGATTACGGGCTTGAGAGTTTTGGGCTACTCTTACTGGGCCTCAGCTGCCATTGTTGAAATAATAATAAAAAAAAAAAGGGGGCTAGCAATATCCTCCCCCCTTTGATTTTAGGTTTGAGGCACAGGCCTCATCCGCCTCACCTCAGAATCGGGCTTATAAACTAAGCATGTAAAGTTTAAGCTAGAAGGCTTCTAATTTCTAAAGCTTTGCTCGAGTATTGGGTTCCACTTGTATTTATTAAGAAAGTAACTTATTCTTATTAAGATTTGGATTTTCATATTAAAAAGTCAAACTTATTAAGGGTAGCAGTCCAAATCCTTATAAATTGGTTTATATTTTCACATTTATTCGATAGGAAATTTTATCCCTTAACATAAGTCCGAAAAATGGTGGCTAATTTGAGCAAACCAATATTAGAATTCATGTGCTCATCTTTTAAGTCTTAATCAGATAAAATTACTTATTGCAGTTTCATGAACTTTGACATCACATTAAGACTGAGTTTTATCTTAAAATATCAATCTTATTAAGAGGAGTAGTCCAAACTCTTATAAATTGATCTATATTTTCATTTTTATTTGATTTGAAATTTTATCCCTTAACATTGGATTTTTATTTTAAAGGGGAATAACCTAAACCCTTATAAGTTGATCTATATATTTTTTTTTTATTTAATGTGAAATTTTATCTTATCGTGCCTTTACAAGATAGTGGCTCGTTTTAGCAAATTAATCTTAAAATTTGTTTGCTCATTTTTTAAGTCTTAATCGATCTAAATGCTAATTAAAGTTTAATGAGCTCTGATACCATATTAAAATTTGAAATTTTATCTTAAAAAGTCAACATTATTGAAAGGTGTAACCCAGACCCAAATAGGTTATTCTATATTTTAATCCTTAATCGATGCAAAATTTATTCCTCAACACTTTCCAACTTGAGTATTAGATTCTACGTGTATTTATAAAGATAGAAGTAAGTTTCCACCTTAACGACAGGAGCCTAATTGAATAGGAAAAATCTCTAGTAATGTATTAAACTAGATTTGGTTGATTATGTTCTTATACAAGTATCTAAACTACGGATTCTTAGGTGTCCAAATGTGAATTTTATATGGTTGGAAAAAAAAATGTATACTATATTCAGAATGTACTAAGTATAGTAAATATTGTTCAGGCAAGATGATGATGTCATTTTGATGTGCGCAGACTACAGGTATTCAAGTTGTAAAAATTTCTGATACAGATAGCTTGTAAAAATTATTGGAAAAATAAGCAAAGTTCGATATCATAAATACGGATAATAGAGAAAGAATAGTGCTAGGAGAGACAACTTGGCCATGCTAAAGCAGACCACGGTATCATTCGACCAATCGAGTCCAAAGTTCCTTGTGTCACGTCATTAAAGTAAATTTCCATATCCATTGGGCTTGAAGGACGAAAGCATAATTTTTAAGTTTCCTACCCTTTAATAGTTGCACTTTGCCACTCTACAATATATTGATTCTCATGCTGGAAAAAATTTCCTTCCTGCTGTTGGGTCAACAGAACATAGGAAATCCAACACATTTCGGCAATAATCGAAACAGAATTATTCTAGTAGTACAACCGAATTTGACAATATACTCACAAGAGGGAAATCCACGATTTTTTTAATTTAGCCTGGCCCCCAACCTCCTCTCATGTGTGTGGTTGTCAACTAGAGTGGTCAATCCCAATTGTGCACGTGGCATAACTGAACCTCTTAAGATGATAATTAACCTGTTGAATTTGAGGTGATGTCTAATATTTTAAGATGATAAAAATTGGTCAAAAATTAGGCCGTGATTAACACTATTATGAAAAGAAAACTGTTTGATGTTAGGAAGTCAACCAAATCTCATCTTATTTTCTTTGACTAAATTCAGCACAATCTTATCTACTTCAAAATCATGAAAAAACAAAACTAGTTTGATTAATTAATCTATATAGTTCGATCTTGATTCGGTTGAATACAAAGAAAAAAACCAGTTAAAAAACCTTTTTTAGTTATCTTCTACCCCCCCCCCCCCCCCACC
>NC_036244.1:10873500-10876380 GCF_002742605.1 Olea europaea var. sylvestris | reverse complement strand
GAGGATCAATCAGATTAATTTTCAAAAAGGCATATGATTTGCTTTTTGAAAAATATGCCAACTTTTAACAAAGAAGACACCTGCTTTTTGAAAAGATGGAGCATCTTTGAAAATTTGGAGAAAGAGACAAACTTTGTCATATCACTTTATCACTACTTTTGCTTTCGACAAAAAAAAATGTTGATAATGACAAAAAAAACCAATGAGGACAAGGAGGAATCTTTCCAAGCGAATATAAAAGAAGGACTTCAAGAAGAGGAGGAGGAGGAGAAATTTTTAAGAAAATTTTTCTTTATTCTAAATTCTTGATGTATACACTACAAGGCTAAACCCTCAAAGACAGTAGATCAATTTTGGATCTTTCATGTAATTAAATAGGTTTAAGAGTTCTTCATACTCTTAAACCTTCTTTTTTGAATAAAATTTCATGTTCTAGTTAATCCTTCATATATTTTCATTTCTATATACAAGCTATGTACGGATCTTTCCAGAATCAATGGAACTAAATAGTACCGCTAGGCAGAGGGCCGTTAGGGAAGACAATTCAGGTGATTCGACAAAGTGAGGCAAATGAATATACAGAAAGAAAGTGTAAGAAGAAGCCATCAATTCATACATACTGTAAGAAGGTTATGAGTTTAAGAATTTTTTAATTTATTTAAGCATGATTTCCATATCGATTCTACTACCTGTATAAATTTTGTATATTTGTACCTCAACAAATTTAAAATTTTGTATACCTGCCCAACCAGCAACCAGAGTTGTAGAAATTTTTTAAATTTAAAACGGATCAGTCGACCCAGTCTACGGCCGGAGGAAGGTGAAGATGACGTCAAGTCATCATGTCCCTTATGCCCTGGACGACACAGCTCTTATGGGTGGTTTAACAAAACAAGTACCAATTTCTCGCTCGAATGACCCCTTGAGAATGTATATAACCCTATTTCGGTCTGGTCCGGTATGGGTACTATTGCATGTAATGTAGGCTTAGTGATTCTAAAACCATCAATGATTGGTGAACCTGCAGATCCAGGGATTCGAACCCTCAATAGTTCTTTGTTCTACAAAATTTTAAATTTATTGAGGTACAAGTATACAAAATTTATGCAGGCAGTAGAATCCATATGAAAATCATGCTTAAATAAATTAAAAAATTCTTCAACTCATAACATTCTTACAGTATCTATAAATTGATGACTTCTTCTTACGTTTTCTTTATGTATACCCCTTTGCCTCATTTTGTCGAATCACCTAGACTATCTTCTCTAACGGTCCTTTGTCTAGTGGTACTATTTAGTCTCATTGATTTTGGAAAGATCCGTACATAGCTTGTATATAGAAATGAAAATATGAAGAATTAACTAAAACATAAAGTTTTATTCAAAGAAGAAGGTTTACGAATTACTCTTAAACCTATTTAATTACATGAAAGATCCAAAATGAATCTACTCTCTTTGAGGGTTTAGCCTTGCAGTGTATACATCAAAGAATTTAGAATAAAGAAAATTTTTCTTAAAAATTTCTCCCCATCCTTCTCTTCTTGAAGTCCTTCTTTTATATTCGCTTGAAAAGATTCTTCCTCGTCCTCATTGGTTCTTTTGTCATTATCAACAGTTTTTCTTTTGCCGAAAGCAAAAGTAGTGATAAAGTGATATGACAAAGTTTGTCTCTTTCTCCAAATTTTCAAAGATACTCCCTCTTTTCAAAAAGCAGTTTTCTTTGTCAAAAGTTGGCATATTTTTCAAAAAGCAAATCATATGCCTTTTTGAAAATTAATCTGATTGATCCTCTTGAATATTATTTTCAGTGGATGTTTTTTCGGTGAACGCTCCACTTGGTTCACCATCTTTTCCCCAAAATAAATCTTCTAGAGATTTTTCTGTCTTTTTTTTCAATCAAATTACACCATTGGCATTGATGATATTTCTCAAGACTTTGCTTCAATGTTTTGCAAAGTTGTCCTTCGTAGTTTGATGGAGTATTAGGCAAATTATAAAAATTCTTTTCAAAATTGCAAAGAATTTTTATTCCTTCTAATTGGATTGTTGATCCAGTCTTGCTTGTAATCAAGATAAAATCTGATGAATAGTTTACCTTAATTTTTGACTCATTGTTAAAAGATTTTAATCTAGTTAGAATCCTTTGATAGGAGAGATTTCTCCAATCATTAAGTGTTAGCTCATTAACACATTCAATTTGTCCTTGAATTGGTTTATTCAGAATTACCTCCAACATGGTCTTGATCTGTATATGGTGATATCCTTTGATAAGGAACACTTCCTCGTTCCAGAAAGGAATCGTGCTGTTTATTTTCAGCATCATTAGCAGTTTTTGATCTTTAATAACAAATTTCTTAAAATCTTTTAAGACTTTAATCAAATTGTTATCAATCTTTTGGATTTCTTCCATTGATTCACTAAAAATTATTATCTTGATTAATCCACAGTGAAATGTTGTTTGTACCATTGTTGGATCAGCTCCTTCAAAGAAGATGAATTATCCAAATTTCTTCTCCATTGTTCCGTAGTATCCTTTTTCTGGGACAGATGTTCCCACAATTTTTGCTTCTTCTTCATACTGAAGAAAATCCTGGATTGTAATTCCACTGAGAATTGGATTCTCTTGTAGTTTAGGAATTTTTCCAATTCTTTTGAACCTACTTGGTATAGATTCAGTTTCTTTATCGGATTCAATTGCATCTTTGAAAGATATCATTCTAATCCTCTAGTTTTCACTTGGTGGTGGTCTAAAGAGTTGGGCTGGAAATCTGGACCTTTGCTCTTGGATTTTGATTTTAACAATAATTCGGTCTAAAATGAATATTGTCATATTCAAAAAGTGGTTTGTATGGTATTGGACTTTGGCCTTTGGCTTCATGGA
>NC_036244.1:10870662-10872843 GCF_002742605.1 Olea europaea var. sylvestris | reverse complement strand
CCCCCCGACCCTCTTTTTCTTTTTATAACAAAATAGCATACACCTTGGCAGTGCCAGGAACATTTATAAGAGTTAAAAGAAAGCATCAAATAAAAATGAATTATTTGAATAAAAATGAAATAAGGAAAAATTTAGCACTTTTAAAATTTAGAAAAAGAGGAAAACTTAGCATAAATAGTTGTTTGAATTATGGTTCATAACTCAGGATCCTACTCTTCGCTAATCTGAGACCCTAAATCCTAATTTTAGAATGATATTAATTCCACAAATCTTTAGAATAGCTAAATTATTGAACTCTTGTAATTCACATAAAATCTTAAAAATGCATGAAACAGAAATTTAAACTTCAAATTCTCCATCTGTTTATATCCACTTGTGAAGACCGTACGGAATTCACACTCGAAGTTACATTCAAGCTGCAATTTCAATGCAATATCAACACATATTCAATTTATTACTTTAATTAGGTTCCAGGACAGAAAATCTGGAGCAAAAATGACATATTGCAATAATGAAGACGCTAAATCATATTCCTAGTATATTATTTGCCAGAAAAATGAATTCTTTTTATCTATTCTGCATATTCCAGTGCTATACATAATGAAAGGTTGAATGAAATTAAAAAGCGTAGCAACGAGGTCCACTGAAATCAAATGTTTCACAACCACATGGCCCGGTTAATTGCTCAAAAAGACAAAAATTGAAGTAAGTTCAGTATGAAAACAAATATTCCTTGTCGTTTTTTTACTCTGCCTTTCCTATTTTTGTTTTTCATTTTCCATGCGCAATTTCATTATTCATTTCTTTCCATTTCATTGTTCTTTCTCTAATTATTTATTTAATTTTTTCAAAAGGTAAAGTAAAAGGAAAATCTGATAGGGCAAGTAGAGCTTCCTCCCAGGTGAACTCACTATTTAAACACGACCTCATGCCTCAAAATTTAATAATTTACACATTTAACGCTTTACACCACGACTATAGTTGTTTCTAAACAAACATATTTGAAAATAAAGAAACAAATGCGCTTAAAAACATATGAATCTGAACAAGTACATTTCTACCCCAAACAAAGCATTGTGCAATGTCAATTTAGAAATAGTTATAATTTGTGATGGTAGATAAATTGCAGGAAAACATAGATCGTTCCAACATGCTTTTTCTAGATCCAACAAACTCTACTTATAAAAGGGTGATAAAATCATATAATAACACATTAGAAGAGAACCAGATACAACAACAAAAAAACCCATTCTCCAATAAATTTGGGGTTGGCAACTTTAGAAGAGAATCAGATCAACAACAAAGAAACCCATTCTCCAATAAATTTGGGGTTAGCAACATGAGTCAATCTGTTCATCGCTAGAATTACATAAAAATCTAAAGCCACTAGATCCTTAATAACTACCATCCATGTTAGTTTAGGCATACTCCTTCCTCTTCTACATATTCTCATAGACAGAATGATGTAGGTGCAATCGAAAAATTATAGATAAGAGGAAGGGAAGTTAAGAAGAAAGCAGAGTGTAAAGAGAAGAAAAAGGGGAGATAGAAAGTGAGAAGAATTTGACAAACAGAAGAGAAATTGGAGGAAGAAAGTATCACTTTTTATTCATACAAGTGGTGTCTATTACAATGCATAAAGCCTTTTATATAGGGTTTCAAATATCCTATTTTAAGTGGAAATATCTAATAAAATCTATTAAATCAAACCATAATTATGTTTCTTAAAATAAGTGTCAAAGTTAAAAACTAAATTAAATAATATTTCTACTAAGATTCCATCACCAAGTAACCCTTATGAACACGTCTTTACATCGATGGAAGACATGCTCCACCCAGAAGTTGTCATTCCCTTGACTTATCCTCAACTGCACCAATCCCATAGTTGGCGTATATTCTAATTTGTTATCTTATATATTTAGTATCATAGTATGACTACACATCCTTCTTAGCATCCCTGTTTCCACTACATTCATTCTATAGACATTTAATTCTTTAACACCCCAATACTTTGTATCATAAGACATGTCAACATCGATATTTGGATGGCTTGTTAGTCAACAATACAAGCAAAAACCTTGTGTCAAGCCATAGATAATTACAACACTTGGGACAAACATTAGAGTGCAATAGCAAAATCACTTCAATACTTAAGTCAGGCTAGGTTTCAGATGTTGAAAG
>NC_036244.1:10821287-10860892 GCF_002742605.1 Olea europaea var. sylvestris | reverse complement strand
CAGTCGGTGTATCCGACTGATAACTCACCGACTGTTAACAGTCGGTTGGTGCGACTGCAACGAGCTCAGTGGCCGGGAAACGGCCGGAAACTGCCATTCCCGGCCACTGAGCTCCAAAAAATGGCAAAAAATCACATTTTTCACACTCTAGCATGCCCACAATCTAACTACTCATGCCCATGGATCTAATTTCAACCAAAATTACTAAGAATGCTATACTATGAAAAAAAGCATTTCAACTGGAGAAAAGATTAGAAAACTAACCGGTTCTTTTATTTCCACTGTAGATGATGGTCGTTAATTGCAACGTTGGTGTAACTCCAGTGGTCGGTCGGTCGGATTTCTGCACTGGTCGGTCGGTCGGTGAGAGATAATTCAAACAGTCTGAAGGGTAAAATGGGTTTTTACTGTGAAGTTTTTTTTTAACTTAATTTTTTTTTTAATTCATTTAATGGGTCAAAGGCCAATGTCAATTTTTGCTACAGTAGAAGAGCCATTTTTGTGTATTTCCTCCTAATCAAGCTCGTCTAAAGGAAGTGGATAAAAGCTTGAAGAATGGAAAATCGAAACGCCGCGCACGAAAACGTCTGACACCGGATTCTCGGTCAGACAAAAATTTCTCCAAACGGCTTTAGATGGTATGATTCTCCGAAAAGCCTCGAACAAACACCGAAATCTTCGGCAAACGCAAGCTAACTCAACAAAGAGTATGAAATAGCGTTCTTTCTCGTTAAACAGGGGAATGTGGCCAGAAGGGCCGGGTCTCACGGTAACTTTGTTAGAAAGGAAATTACAATATGTACATAATTATTAGAATGGCCTTTGACCATAATAATGAATTAAATAAATACAAAAATTTAGGGGTCATTCTTTCTGATGTTTTCAATCCATTTTTTATTTTCGATTTTTTAAAACAGTGAAAACGTATTCTCTTTTCCATTTTAAAAAATAAATTTTTGAAAAAAAAAATGTACTGAAAACTCAAAACGTCAAAAATGACGTTTTAAGCGTTTTCAAGCCAAAACGCGCAAAATATGAAAACACAGAAAACAGCCATTTTCCTAAAGTTCTTCTTTCTTGAGCTTCCAATTCGTCGCCTCCTTCCATCAAAAACAACCATCACCCGCCACCTAAGCCGTCGGACCACACACCACCGATACCTCCTCACCTCCCTCTACAACCTCTGACCATCATCTGCCCACCGAATTGTCGAAAACAGCACCAATTCCTATCCAAAACTGCGAGCGCAGTCATGATTTTTTCCCAGTTACTTCCACATCCGACCACCCTCTCGATCGTGGAGCACCACCACAACATTCCTCTCAACCAGGCGCATTTAGTTCTACCACGGGTCACCCTCAATTTCGTTCGGGAATCAGCTTAGCTTGTTGGAGCAGTCCGTAAGATTTGTGAAAATTTGTCTTTTAATTTCACCTTTTCTTTTATAGATTGAGTTTGCAAGTATCTTATGTTGAATTTAAAAATTTCTTAATGAGTTTTGCTTTCGCAATGGCAGCTCTCCAAATGGCAAAGGACTGTAGGAAGATGATTTGGATCATTCTACAGATGAAGCTCTTCTTCGACAGAAATTGGTAAAGATGCTTTATTGTGCCCCATCTGCATTTTTTTTTTATTGAAGTAATAATTGTTAAAGAACTTGTTTATATCCGTAAATAGATGCTTAGGGTGGGAGGGTGNTGATTCAAGGCTCTATCAATTTTAGGTTTTCAGCCGTTTGATCTGCATTTTCCCCATTATATATAACCAGCATTTGCAGTATCTCCAATTCTTGATTTCCAAGAGTCAATGAAATTTAAGAGTTAAACAGATCCATTTCTGATTTCCCTGCCAGAAGGTTAATAGGTTATTCATTTTGAATTCTTGGCAAATTTTGCACCTACTTGTGTATAAGCAAAAGAGTCGTAAAGTTTTTGCAATAAGTACGCATGTGAACTGCCCATCTACTACATTCTAATACCAGTCTAATATGTTAATTTTTGTGCATTCTTGAAATAAAATTAGTCAATATCACTTTTCTCTCATTTACCAGGAACATAAGTATCACTTCTGTAATGAAGGTAGTGTAATAATACTTGAGTTTCCTTTCATAAAAAGGATAGTGGTAAAAAAGAAATTGTGACATCATTTTGGAACTAGAATAATATATTGTATTTTGCTATATGGTGGACTGTTGAACAACATCTGAATTATTTTATTTTGGTGTAATTTATTTTTATTTTTTCTATTTTTTTCTATTTTTGGGGGTAGTTGTGAAACGACTTAATGTCTGTTTTATACCATCGCCCCAACTCTTCCAATTCTGTGCGTGTCTTTTTGTTTTTCCTTTTCTTTCTTTCTTTCTTTTCTTTTATTTTCTTTCTTCCCCCCCCCCCCCCCCCCCCCCCCTTTTCCCTTTTTTTCCTTTTTTTAAGGGTTTAGAGATTTAAAGGCAAAATTGGTTTTTCATTCATTTTTCCTCATGCCTATAACAGTGCGACCGACTATCCATTTTGATTTCATCAAAATAAGGTCACAAATTTTTTGGGACAGCTCTAGAGTATATATGTCATTTTAATTTTGTATTGTTTCCGCAAATTTGTAATGCTCAAATTTTTGCGTAAATAATCTAAAATGTTACTGGATGTGCAAAATGGAAAATGGAAATTTGTTCAACATATCTTGATTCAAGAATGTGTGTCCTCCTTGAACCTGCATCACGTTTGGTATCTATTTACTATTTAGCGTTCTTGACTGGCATAAAGCAATAGGGCATTGTGTAATGATGAAATTTTTATTTCAGGCTTATGGATTATGACGGTAGAATTCTCAAGAGTGTGATTCCATAATTTTCATCGAAATTTTACTTCTCAATTCAGCAACGACTTGCCCTAACTTGTTATTGAATATGTTGAAAATGTTTGAAGCCTTATCGGCTTATATAATGGTGGCCTAGTCGGCTTATATGATTGTTTATTTTATGATCAACAATTGCATAGGCGTATGTAGTAACTATATTGAAAACTCTAATTGTGAGATGATTGAGATATTTCGTAATTGTCTTTTAGGTTAATTATTGAGCACTAGATTGCATAATATACCGTTGAAATAATATATTTGTTTGTTAATTTAATGTCAAGTTTTAAGTTAGTAATAGAATACAAAATATACATTGAATTTTGCATTTAAGTCGATTTCGTCGGGGGCCCCATTTATGGACTTCACCTTGGGCCCCGACGATCACAGGACCAACCCTGACCATCGGGTTTCCACATAATCATTTGATGATTCATTTATGAATGGATATCAATGTGACTATTCAGTCCGAAGGGCTCAAGTCTTGCATAAAGTGATTTTGTCATTGCTGGTTTGCTGGTCATAGTTTAACTAGAAGCAATGGTCATTGGGTTTTGATTTTCACTTTTTTTTTTTAGTTGTTGGTAGCTGCCCATTACCATTCTTTTTACCTCATTTACAAATGTTCATTTGAATTTTCAACATATATTATTTTCTGTTTTTATTTTATGTTACCCTATATATCTTGATGAAAGGAAGGACACATTTGCAATTAACAAGTACACAGCAACAACAAAATAAGAACTCTCTACAAAAAAGGAAAAGAAATTCAGTATTAGTTAGAGAATTTGTTGTATTTTCGATTATGTAAATGTGCATTGCATGTAAATATTCTTCTAGAATAGTCTTTGGCCTCTATATATACACAGGCCATCTGTACAGCTTAAAGTAGTAAAAATTCAATGCAATTTTATTTCAATTTCTCTTCAATCATTCAACCAATTATCCTTATCTTGTTTAAAAATAACTCAGTAGAGTTACTTTCTTTTATGAATGAGCAATTGGAGTTGCAACTTCATAAGGTAGAACTCAACATTGCTAATATGTTGAATGGAATGTTGTACTCGAATAACTACCTCAAACATGCTTGAATATGGATACTTTCTTGATGTTGATATCCTAAATTTAGAATGACTTGATTTGTAAATTTACCTTTAATTTAATTTGTATCTATTGAACTGTTTTGCTAGATTAATTTAGGTTGTGTATTTTATATCTAGAAAAAAAATTTCAAAATACATCAATTTCAAATTTATATGTTATTTAATACTATTTTAACATTAAACTATTAAAATTATTGAATAATCAGATTTTTTGAATAAAATATTATAAATATATGTTATCAAAATTTAAAAGTAAATGTGTTTTCCAGTTTATGTTTTAAGAAACAGTTTTTCAAAATGACAAAAAGAACACATTTTCAGTAATTTCAAAACAGACACTCAAAATACAAAATCCAAAATGAATTCAAAAATCGAAACTACAAAATTGAAATATGAAGAGAACAGCACCTTAGTAAAATATGAAAATAACATATATATCTTTTTGCATCAATAAACAATTTTTACTTCCATTTTTGCCTTTTCATCCTATTCAAGACTGAACAGAAAAATTGGAATAGCTAGCATAGTTGTTGCTGCATTTGCATTGTTAGAATAGGCAGAATATAGCAATTGCATATATACAAATATATGATAGAGATAAAGAGTTGTACATGGCTATGCATAATTAAAAATTATAAGATAAGGTAAAATATGACCCCGACGACCAATCAGAAAAAATTCATAGCCCCGTTGAAAACTTTTCTTCTCTACCTAGAGACAGAGACCGACAACTCACCCTAACCCAGCCTGTAGCTTCAATTTTCAGCTTCATACATTTTTCCTTTTCTATCTCTTTATTTGAACATTTGTTTCGGTTTCTTGGTAATTTTGTTTTAGATATTTTGATGAAAAGGATTTGTGCATGTCGATAAATGTAGTTATAAAAATAAAAAACTTTTTTTTATTAGATGGTTGGAATTTATTGCATCCAACACCCATTTTGGGTTCACCGATCAACATGATTTTTGATGTTTTCATAAAGTAATTTTTTTCTTGGTTCATATTAATGTTACTGAGTTCATACTTTTACAATTTTTTTTTAAATTTTTTGTGGTGGGTTCATCAGTATATGAGCTTTTTAAAGGTTATTTATTGAAATTCTAAATCACTTTTAAGTTTCAAATTTAGACGCATTTTTCTTAGTATATTAATTAAGAGTACAAATTATAGTCTACGTCAAAACACTTGAACACAATATGGATAATTGGGAGTTTATTTTGAGTATAATTTAGAGTTGGATTCTTGATTATGTTTATGTTAGTAATATAAATTATACTCATGGAACACTGATTAGCAAGATTTGTTGGATGCTAAATTGTTATTAATATAACATATTATGTGCATGGAGAAGACGAGGTAACTTTAGATTTAACGTAATGCAAAAGATAAAAAAAAAATACAGTTGATCTCAAGTTCATTAGCCCAAGTCTAAACTTCTTGTGGTGTTTAAGTTACGGGTTAATAACCAAAATGGTCGCTGAACTTTGGAAATAGTTTTCATAAAGTCACTGAAATTTAAAAATTATCTAAGCCATCACAGAATTTTACAAAAGGTTTACACGGGATCACTAAGCTTTAAAAATCACACCATTCCTCACTAAACTTTGTAGGAGATTTCCACGGGGTGGGATGATTTTTAAAGTTCAGCGATCCCGTGGAAAACTTTTTCAAAGTTCAGTAACCCCGCGAAAACTTTTTGTAAAGTTCAGTGATAAATTGTGTGATTTTCAATGTTCGGTGAACCCGTGAAATTTTTTTGTAAAGTTCAATGACCATTTGGGTTATTAACTCTTTAAGTTACTTTAGAGTTATGTTCATCTATTAAATTCAATTGTATTAATCTAAATCTTTGATAAATCACTTATTATGCATATGGTAAATTGAGTTTCAACATAATTTTTTGGTGGTAAATTACGATCCGATCAAATCAGTTTGTTATTGTAAATTGAGATTCATTTACTGAAAAGTTTTGTATCCCTAATTTTATTGAATCCTTTTATTCCTTAGTTATATAATTGTCTATTCAAGACTGAACAGAAAAATTGGAATAGCTAGCATAGTTGTTGCTGCATTTGCATTGTTAGAATAGGCAGAATATAGCAATTGCATATATACAAATATATGATAGAGATAAAGAGTTGTACATGGCTATGCATAATTAAAAATTATAAGATAAGGTAAAATATGACCCCGACGACCAATCAGAAAAAATTCATAGCCCCGTTGAAAACTTTTCTTCTCTACCTAGAGACAGAGACCGACAACTCACCCTAACCCAGCCTGTAGCTTCAATTTTCAACTTCATACATTTTTCCTTTTCTATCTCTTTATTTGAACATTTGTTTCGGTTTCTTGGTAATTTTGTTTTAGATATTTTGATGAAAAGGATTTGTGCATGTCGATAAATGTAGTTATAAAAATAAAAAACTTTTTTTTATTAGATGGTTGGAATTTATTGCATCCAACACCCATTTTGGGTTCACCGATCAACATGATTTTTGATGTTTTCATAAAGTAATTTTTTTCTTGGTTCATATTAATGTTACTGAGTTCATACTTTTACAATTTTTTTTTAAATTTTTTGTGGTGGGTTCATCAGTATATGAGCTTTTTAAAGGTTATTTATTGAAATTCTAAATCACTTTTAAGTTTCAAATTTAGACGCATTTTTCTTAGTATATTAATTAAGAGTACAAATTATAGTCTACGTCAAAACACTTGAACACAATATGGATAATTGGGAGTTTATTTTGAGTATAATTTAGAGTTGGATTCTTGATTATGTTTATGTTAATAATATAAATTATACTCATGGAACATTGATTAGCTAGATTTGTTGGATGCTAAATTGATATTAATATAACATACTATGTGCATGGAGAAGACGAGGTAACTTTAGACTTAACGAAATGAAAAAAAAAAAAAAAAAAAAAAAAGTACAGTTGATCTCAAGTTCATTAGCCCAAGTCTAAACTTCTTGTGGTGTTTAAGTTACGGGTTAATAACCAAAATGGTCGCTGAACTTTGGAAATAGTTTTCATAAAGTCACTGAAATTTAAAAATTATCTAAGCCATCACAGAATTTTACAAAAGGTTTACACGGGATCACTAAGCTTTAAAAATCACACCATTCCTCACTAAACTTTGTAGGAGATTTCCACGGGGTGGGATGATTTTTAAAGTTCAGCGATCTCGTGAAAATTTTTTTCAAAGTTCAGTGACCCCGCGTAAACTTTTTGTAAAGTTCAGTAATGAATTGTGTGATTTTTAAAGTTCGGTGAACCCGTGAAATTTTTTTGCAAAGTTCAATGATCATTTAGGTTATTAACTCTTTAAGTTACTTTAGAGTTATGTTCATCTATTAAATTCAATTGTATTAATCTAAATCTTTGATAAATCACTTATTATGCATATGGTAAATTGAGTTTCAACATAATTTTTTGGTGGTAAATTACGATCCGATCAAATCAGTTTGTTATTGTAAATTGAGATTCATTTACTGAAAAGTTTTGTATCCCTAATTTTATTGAATCCTTTTATTCCTTAGTTATATAATTGTTGTTTCATCACTCGTACATTGATTATTACTTGAACTGACTTTGATTGACCTGTTGTTCCAGGAAAGAGAACTAGTATTAAAATCATTTAAGACTGGAAATACATCGAGTTTGGTTGCGACAGATGTGGCAACTCTTGGTCTTGGTAATCCTCACATTGCTTACACTATTAACTTTTATATTTCCAATGATATTGATGATTAAGTACAGTAGATTGGATGTACAGGTTGTGCTTGAAAAATAGGATTGATGTATAGTAAAAGAAACTCTCCCAATTTCTACACGATGGACACAAGAGTTAAGATGTGTTGTCCCATTTAGTTGTTCCGTAAGACAAAAATGAAACTTAATTTAATGATAATAAATGACACATATCAATAGGATGGCTTTACTTCAGGAGATGGATTTTTTTTAGTTGTACATGATTATCTTTAATTTAAATGTTGGTATATATCTTTAAAATATTATGTTTTAAGAAATCAGTAAAAGTGTCATTACTCGTCCATAAGAACGACACAAGTATCGTTAGCAGGTTTATAAGAGCTCATGAGAACGGTACAAGTAACGTTACTAACTTATAGGGTCCATGAGAACAACAAAGTGACGTTGCTGAATTTATAAGCGTCCACAAAAATGGTGCAAGTGCCGCGATTGGATAAAAGTGTCTATGATAATGGCATAAATGTCGTAATTAACTTATAAGGTCCATGATTACAGCACAAGCATCGCTACTGAAATTATAGCATTCATTAGAAAGGCATAAATGCAACAATTTTTGTGTTTGCATATGTTAGGGAATTCATTATTAAATGTCGTTTCTTTGTCACATGATTAAGCTTTCTGACTTTATTAAGTTAGAGGGTCCAATGTTTGAGGTCGTTGTATTAATAAAGAAGCAAAATATATAAGAAATCAGCAAAACGACACACAAGCTATTACTGACATGAAAACGACCCTTATGTCGTTCTGTCTAACACGAGTATAAGTATCCTTAGCACTTTCGTACTTCAGGAATCAATAAGTTGAACTTATTTAAGTTGTAAGATAGACATGCCATTTACAAAAATTGAAAGATATACTATTAATTATATTTACTAATGAATTAATATAATAACTTGTTATTTCGCCAACTATATATTATATAATCTTTTTTTAATTCAATCATTCTTTGTTACTTAATCAACACTTTTGACTTTCTTACGTTAGGAGCTCAATGTTTGAGATCGTTGTATTGGAAAAAAAGCAAAAGATAGGAAAAATCAATAGAACGGCACAAGAGTTATTATTGAAATGGAAACGACCCTTCTGTCATTCTACCTATAAATACGAGTTGATAAAAGTGGTCATTAATTATATTTTTTAACGAATCCATACAACGACTTGTGATTTCACAACAGAAGGGCAAGAGTTTCGTTATGTGTGTAAATATTAGTGTCTATGAGAACGACACAAGTGCTATTTTTAACATAAAAGTGTTCATGAGAATGACACAAGTGTTATTATTGAGAAGAAAGTGGCCTTTGAATCAGTCTGTTTGTAAACAATTTTATAAGCAGCCACGCCTCATCCGTACCTCGAGAACCAATAATTGAACTCGTTTAAGTTGTAAGATGTATATTACATTTATAGAAGTTGAGAGATATGCTCATTATCCAGGAGTTCAATGCTTAAGGTCTTTGCATTTAAAACAAATCAAAATATTGGAAAAATCATTACAACGGTATAAGTGCCGTTACGAGAAGAAAATGGCTTTTGCTTCGTTCTATTTGTAAGCTTGAATATAATCAGCATGTCCCATTCGTGCCTTGAAAATCAATAATTTCAACTCATTTAGATTGTAAGATGAATACGGTATTTACAAAATTTAGAAGATATGTTCATTACTTATATTCTAATGAAGTAGTAGAATAATGAATGCTTTCATCAACTCGATGTCATATGATCCGTGTCATTTCAATTGTTCTTTATCATGTAATCAACCATTTCATCTTAAGCACATTAGGAAGTTCAATATTTGAAGTCATTACATTGGAAAAAAATCAAAATATAGGATAAATCAACAGAATGGCACAAGTGTCGTTATTTAGAAGAAAATGACCCTTCTGTCATTTTGTTTATAAACATGATTATAAGCAATCACGCCCATTCATGCCTTGAAACTAAAAAGTTGAACTCATTTAGGCTATAAGATAGACATGATATTTATAAAAGTTGAGAGATATGCTCGTTGCTTATATTCTAATGAAATAGTATAATAACACATGCTTTTATCAACTCAAATCATATGACATGAATCATTTCAATCATTCTTTGTCACGTAATCAACCTTTCTATCTTACGGCATGTTGGTGGATCAAAATATATTAGAAATCAATAGAATGACCTAAGTACTCGTTTATTAAGAAGAAAATAACCCTTTTGTCGTTTTGTCTATAAACACAATTATAAGTAGCCACACTCCATTCGTTCTCCGAGAACTAATAAGTTGAACTCATTCAACTTAAAAGATGGGCATGGCATTTAAAAAATTTGAGAGATATACTTATTACTTATATTCTACTGAATTAGTAGAATACCTTATTCTTTTGTCAACTCGATATTATATGATCAATGTTATTTCAATCATTCTTTGTCACACAACTAACCTTTCTATCTTACTCACACTATGGGGTCCAATACTTGAGGTCATTGTGTTGAAAATAAATAAAAATATAGCAGAAATCAATAAAACAACGCTTGTTTTGTTGAATCCGTTACACACATTATGGAATCCGTTATAAGAGGTTGTTTTGTTGAAAAAAATTAAATAAAGGTTAAGACTTTTGAACGGAACAAGTGTCGTAACTGAACATGAAAACGACACATGCTGTTAAATGTGTAAACACAACTATAAGCAACCACGACACCATTCGTGACCTGAAAATAATAATTTGAACTTATTTATGTTGTTATATGCACATGATATGTACAAAAGAGAGATATATTCTAATCAACTTAATCGACATATATGAGTAAGATGCCTTGCGATTTCACCATCTTGATAATATAAAAGCTATATCATTTCAATATTTTTTGTGACATGGTCAACTTTTATGTGTTATTTACGTTAGGGATTCATTATTAGAAACCGTTTCTTTGAAAAAAAAAATCAACCTACAATAGATAACGACTGTAGTGTCATTTTACGTAGCGAATAACGATTAGAGTGGTGTTTTACATTTTGAATAACAGTGGGAGTACCATTACCATCCAATAGTTGCAGACAATACAAAAAAATACTGAGCACGAAAACAACACCAACTTAAATATTATTCAATATTATATTCAATAATAAAAGTACAATTTATATAAGATTTTTATTATCGTTCTTCTTTCTTCAAATGTAAATGAGATTCTTCAATGTAGATGATAAATATTCAAAAGATACCCAAATAAGTAAGGAACATAATAATAATATGATTTTAGAATATCAAGAATAGTTGAAGAGAAGAAAACGGGTAATTGTCATTTTGGGGACAAAAAATTGAGTTGAGAAATTTAATTGGATTGATATTGCATTTGATAATTGAAGTATATTTAACCAAGAAACATTAAATGGAGGTCACTTAACCAAATACAGTATTTGATTACGCTCTTCAACAAATTCCCCCTTGAAGAATTTAGGGATAGAGATTCCTTAGTCTCTCCTATCTCCATTGTGAATACCAAATGTCTTAACTCCTTTTTTGTCTAAGAATTGTAGTCTTTTGGCTTCTAAGCTTATGTGGACTGCTACTTCTATTTCTTTTCTCTTGGAAAGTCTTTTGAGTATTGATACAGTTCCATTTTAGATTGTGTTATATTCTTATATTACTAAAAGAGGAAATTGCACTCCATGTTAATTTTTGGCTTTGCATTTTCAAAAATGTCACTTTTCAAAGTCTTTGCAAGATTGTCATCTTTGGACATTTTTGTCCATTTAGAGAATTTAAATACCATACACATCTTTGAATTGGCAACATAAAAAATTGTACAAAAATTGAAAAGTTGTACAAAAAGCATAAAGAAATTCTTGGCAAATGACCACTTGTCGATAGATTAGTTTTGCGACCCATCTATAGCGAATGAAATATTGTTCTTGACAGATCATTCAAGTTATTCCTGACAGATGACTAAATATCGGATAAAGCCTTGGTCATTTGTCGAGAATAACTAAAACGAGCTATTGGGATTGATAGTTCACTGCGACGAATGGCTCATAGAACTGTTCTGTCGAGAGTGGTCATTTGTCGAGAATTCATAACTTAGAGACTTTTATTACTCCAACTAAACAAATGAATTGTTGTTCTTGACAATTAAATGCAGCATTTCTCGAACATTATGCATCTGTATATATTTTTCTGACACGTTTATTTGGCATCTAACCTTTTTATGCTTTCTTCCTATACCTTGTTCTTACAAATGAATTTCAATTTTCTCGTTCTCGAAAATTACGATTGTAGGCCACATTTCCCAATGAAATAATTTCAAGTACCTAAAAATGGTCATGGAGAATTTCGATGACCGATAGCGAAAAGATTTTTGCAACTCATGCCGTGGACCGAGATTCTAGGCATACAATTCTCTGTCCAATTAATTCAACAATTATTGTTCAGATTCGTTCGAAGTGATAAGGTAAAGCAATTGTGGTTCAATGTGCAAGAGTATGCAATCGTGACAGGATTGAGAGATGGTTTTGCTCCAAAGGCGATCAACTTATTCGAGTGATGGAAAAAGGAGACTAAAGGACAAATACTTCAAATCGATGGAGAAGATTTCATGTGCCTAACTTGAGAAGACTTTTTTCCGATCGTCAACGCCTCGAGCTGATCGATACAAGCTCAGTCTTGCTCTAATTGTCGAAGGAATATTCAATGCTCTGGCTAATAATGTGGGTATCAATATGACACATTATCAATTATCGATGACTTTGACATATTTTTTTACTACCTTTAGGGTAAAGTGGAAAACAATTGTCTGTTGAGGGGATTTAGGGACAGTTGGGCAAGGATATCTCGCAAGGCTAAGAGGAAAAAGAGGAGATTAGTTATACAGTTCACGATTTTTTCATTGTCATGCAGGTACGAATAATTATTTTAGATGATGAGTGGTTAGTAAACTTCCACCTCTTGAGATAATTGTCATAAGCTTGAATGAATATGATAAAGATAGTGGAGAAGAAAGTTCAAATGTTGACAACGAACGAAGCTGGCGATAATTGCATATAGTTGTATAATAAATTATGTATGGTCTTTTTTTGTCATGGATAAATTAAATAACGTCTTTACCAAATGTTCGGCAACAACACGTCCCTTATACATCTTATGTGTAGTTAAATTTTCTACTCCGTACCAATTATTGAGAATGACAGAAATAATCTCTTGAGTAAATAGAAGCATATTGGAACTGCAATTTATTTTGAAGTCTCCTATTGTGCGTGGAGCCTTGCTCAAGAGACCGATAGGTAAATTTTTCGAAATCTATACTTTTGGAAGTTCACAATTCCCTTTATAATTTTGAGAGTGATGCTAACATATTAAGGTTTCTAACTTCTATGCGTGGATTTGATGCTATTTTTCCATGTCAACTAAATCTTCTATGGTTTTATAACAAATGTCTTCTATTAACTTATATGGTTTATGCTCCTTGCCTGAACTATAGGCATACTATGCTATCCCCTAACCACCTAGTTGATCTAATTCCTGGATGCAATGTGGCTCTTCATTACAAGCACCTTAGAGGCTCCAAGCTAAAATGAATTGGGTTGAACAGCATACTCGTTTATTGAATCTTCTGCTCCCATAAACTAATACACATCTACTACCTTAATTTGAGAATGATCCTGAAACAATTGGTGCTACTGATGGCCATGCTGGTGCAGTTAAGAGTTACACTAAAAAGTTTTCTCCTCGCAATTCATAGTGAAACTACCACTTTCTACTAAATCGCTCTACTATAAAATGCACCTAGTGAAGCGTGGACTTGGACATTGGATACTAAAACATTTCCATGTGATTCTTCAAAACAGTAGGACATAAACATATGAGGAACATGTCAATTAAAATAATATAAAAAAAAGGATTGAAAAATGTGGACAATTTTCTAGTATTTGTCAAACATTATGCGTTTGTATTTATTATTTCTTACATGTGTGTTTGGCATCGAACCTTTTTGTGATTCCTTGTTGTACCTTGTGCTTACAGATGAATTTCGAATTCCTCATTTTCGAAAATGTACAATTGCACGCTCATATTTCTCAAGGAAGCAATTTCAAGTGCCTAAAAATGGTAATGTAGCATTTCGATGATCGACAGCGAGACGATTTCCGCAATGATGTACCTTGGATTTCTAGTCAAGGTTTTAGACATTCAATTCTCTGCCCAATCAATCCAACAATTGGTGTTCAGATCCGTTCATAGTGATAAAGCAAAGGAATTGTAGTTCAATGTACAAAAGCAATTGACTAGGTTTGAACTACAAGATTATCTACAAGATAAATTAAATAACGCCTCTACCAAATGTTCAGCAACAACATGTCCCTTATACATCTTATGTGTAGTTAAATTTTCTACTCCGTACCAACTGTTGAGAATGACAGAAATAATCTCTTGAGTAAATAGGAGCATGTTGGAACTGCAATTTATTTTGAAGTCTTCTATTGCGTGTAGAGCCTTGCTTGAGAGACCGATGGCGAAATTTTTCGAAATCTATACTTCTGGAAGTTCACAATTCCCTTTATAATTTTGAGAGTGATGCTAACATATTAAGGTTTCTAACTTCTATGCATGGATTTGATACTATTTTTCCATGTCAACTAAATCTTCTATGGTTTTATAACAAGTGTCTTCTGTTAACTTACGTGGTTTATGCTCCTTACTTGAACTATAAGCATACTTTGCTATCCCCTAACCACCTAGTCAATCCAATTCCTGGATGCAATGTGGCTCCCCATTACAAGCACCTTAGAGGCTCCGAGCTAAAAGGAATTGGATTGAACAACAGACTCGTTTATTAAATCTTCTGCTCCCATAAACTAATACACATCTACTACCTTAATTTGAGAACGATCCTGAAAGAATTGGTGCTGCTGATGGCCATGCTGGTGCGGTTAAGAGTTACACTAAAAAGTTTTCTCCTCGTAATTCATAATGAAACTACCACTTTCTACAAAATCACTGTATTATAAAATGCACCTATTGAAGCATGGACTTGGACATTGGATACTAAAACATTTCCATGTGATTTTTCAAGAAAGTAGGACATAAACATATGAGAAACACGTCAATTAAAATAATATAAAAAAAGAATTGAAAATGTGGACAATTTTCTATGTATCTTGTTGGTATTTCTCGAACATTATGCGTTTGTATATATTCTTTCTTACACGTGTGTTTGGCATCTAACCTTTTTGTGCTTCCTTATTGTACCTTGTGCTTGTAGATGAATTTCGAATTCCCTGTTCTCGAAAATGCATGGTTGCACACTCATATTTCTCAAGGAAGCAATTTCAAGTGCCTAAAAATGGTCATGCAGCATTTCATGATCGACAGCGAGATGATTTCCTCAACACATGCCTTGGGTTTCTGGTCAAGGTTTTAGACATTCAATTCTCTGCCCAATCAATCCAACAATTGGTGTTCAAATCTGTTCAAAGTGATAAAGCAAATGAATTGTAGTTCAATGTACAAAAGCAATTAACTATGTTTGAATTACAAGATTATACGTTCTTGACGATTTTAAGATGTGGTTTCACTCCTAAAGGTGATCAGTTCGCTTGAGTGATAGAAAAATGAGATTAGATGACAAATACTTCAAATCGATGGAGAAGATTTCATGTGCTCAACTCGAGAAGACTTTTCTCCGAACGTTGATGTCCTGAGTTGATGGATGCAAGCTCGGCTTTACTCTAATTGTAGAAGGAATATTCAATGCTCTGGATAATTACATGGGTGTTAATATGGACACATTGTCAATTGTTGATGATCTCAATATATTTTTTAACTACCCTTGGGGTGAAGTAGGATACAATCATCTATTGAGTGGATTTAAAGGCAATTGGGCAAGAAAATTTTGCGAGGCTAAGAGAAAGAAGGAGAAGGAAATTAGTTATATAGTTCAATACTTTCTCATTGCCATGAAAGTACGACGAATTATTTCAAATGATGAGTGGTTGGTGAACGTTCCACCTCCTGGAATAATTATCATATGCTTGAATAAATCTGATAAAGACAATAGGGAAAAATGTTTAAATGTCGACAACGAACGAAGTGGACAATAATTGCATATGGTTGTGTACTAAATTATATATGATATATTTTTTTCAGGAATGAATTAGATAACGTCTTTTCCAAAGGTTTAGCAACACCATGTCCCTTATGCATCTTATGTGTAGTTAAGTTTTCTATTCTAGATCATCTGTTGAGAATGATAGAAACAATCTCTCGAGTAAATAGGAGCTGTTGGAATTCTTATTTACCTTGGGAATCTTCTTTTGTGTGTGGAGCTTTGCTTGAAAGACTACAGTTGGCGAATTATCTGGAATCTATACTTTTGGAAGTGCACAATTCCCTTTATAATTTTGATAGTGTTGCTACCATATTAAGGTTTCTAACTTCTATGTGTGGATTTGATGCTTTTTTCCTTGTCAACCGAATTTTCTATGGTTTTATAACAGGTGTCTTCTGTTAACTTACATGGTTCATGCTCCTTGCCTGAACTATAGGCATATTGTGCTATCCCCTGAGCACCCAGTTGATCCAATTCTAGGATGTAACGTGGCTTCTCATCTCAAGCACCTCAAAGGCTCTAAGTTGAAAGAAATTAGGTTGAACAATAGACTTGTTTATTGAATCTTCTGCTCTCACAAACTAAGATACATTTTTAACAAATGCACATCTGCTACTTTAATTTGGGAAGGATCCTTAAACAATTGGTGCTGCTGATGGCAATGCTGCTATGGCTAAGAATTACACTAAAAAGTATCCTACTCGCAATTCATAGTGAAACCACACTTTCTACAAAATCATTCTGCTTTAAAATGCACCTAATGGAACATGGACTTGGATGTTGGATACTAAAACATTGCCACATGATTTTTCAAAAAAGTAGGGCATAAACATATGAGGAATACATCAATTAAAATAATATAAAACAAAAGGAATGAAAATGTGGACACTTTCCTATTTATCTTGTTTGGTATTTCTCAAACATTATGTACTTGTATTATTCTTCCTTACACACTAGTTTGGCATCTGATCTTTTCATGCTTTCTTGTTGTAACTTGTTCTTACAAATAAATTTTGAATTTCTGGTTCCAAAAAATGCACGATTATGTGCCTATATTTCTCAAAGAAACAATTTCAAGTACCTAAAAACGGTCATGGAGCAATTCGATAATTGAGCACGAGAAGATTTTCTGTGGCTCATACCTTGGGTCTCTGGCCGAGGTTTTAGACATACAATTCTCTATCCAATTAATCCAACAATTAGTCTTTAGATCCATTTGAAGTGATAAGACAAACGAATTGTGGTTCAATGTGCAATAGCTATTGACTAGGTTCAGACTTCAAGAGTATAGGTCGTGAGAGGATTGAGATGTGGTTTTCCTCCTAAGGGAGCCTAAAGAATAAATATATCAAATTGATGTAGACAATTTCATGCGCCCAAGTCGAGAAGACTTTTATCCGATTGTCGACGTCCCGAGCTGATCGATACAAGCTCGACCTTGCTCTAATTGACGAAGGAATATTCGATGCTTTGGATAATAATATGGTTATCAATACGAACATATTGTCAATCGTCGATCACCTCGACATATTTTTTGACCACCTTTGGGGTTAAGTAGGATACAATTGTTTGTTGAGGAGATTTAGGGGCAGTTGGGCAAGGAAATTTCACGAGGCCAAGAGAAAAAATGAGAATGAGATTATTATATAATTCACGACTTTAGGGGTAGTTGGGCAAGGAAATTTTAGATGATGAGTGGTTAGCGAACGTTCCACCTCCTAAGATAATTGTCCTAAGTTTGAATACAGTAGGAGGAGAAAGTTCAAATGTCGACAATGAACGAAGTGAACAATAATTGCATATGGTTTTGTACTAAATTATATAGAGTCTTTTTTTGTTAGGGATGAATTAGATAATGTCATTACTAAATGTTCGGCAACAGCATGTCTCTTATGCATTTTATGTGTAGTTAAATTGTCTACTCTGGATCAACTGTCGAGAATGATAGAAACAATTTGTCAAGAATGACAGATAAACTGTCGGGATATTATGCAATATTTTATGTCTAAATATTTTGTTTGTTTGTGAACTTAAACATTTCTTTTCCTATCTGCAAACTACAACGACATGATAATTGGAATGTAAGTTGAAAATAATAATGTAAGTTGAGAATGTGTTGGGGAACACCATACTATTTTATGCATCGTATTTTGAAGTGAAATTTTCTACTTTGCAACCATCTGTCGTGAATGACATGAACTATCTGCCGGAACCGTGTTTTGGTTTGTTGGGATGTTATGCAGTACTCCGACATAAGGATCCATACTTTGCTTGCGAACTTAAGGAGCACTAATTTCTGCAAACAATAATGAAAATAAAATGATAATATAATTTCAGAATGTACAATGCCGTGAGGAACATTTAACATACAACTTCAACCACTTTCGGACATCAAGCCTATTTATGAGTTATGTTACATTGGGGTTCGAACATGTGGTCCGGTCATGACCAACTCTATTACAGCTAGTGCATTTCTTGAGTTAAGTGGTACACTTGTATCTGGATCGCTTAAGTTGTATGGATGGTTTACCTAGAGGACAACGTATAACGATGGCAAAATAGGAACACCTATAATTTCATTCAGAACAATCCAGTCCACTTTCTGCGTAACAAGATATATTGCTTTGCTATAGGCATCCCTCTAGTATCCAATGTGTAGTAAGCAAAGCATGGATCATACAATGACTTACCTCTCAAGTAAGCAGGACGAGTTGCATGAATACATGTCATACGATTTAATTGGAACTCACGATAGGTACACGTGTTTTGGAAAAAGTCTATCAAGTTCATGTCATTGGATAGACTTTTTCGAAATAAATTCGAGTTCATCTGAGTTGCCTATAAGATCTTTCAAGTTTGATAGAAACCACATTCAGAATTTACGTGTTTCGACATCCATGATCCCCATGTTAAAGGATAAATCTATTTGTTAGCATCTTAGGCAATTGCTAATAAAAATGTACCTTTATATGGACATTTCAAGTGAATACCATCAACACAAATAATGGGCTTCAAGAAGTACATGTAACCATGAATGCTCAATCCAAAAGCTAGGAACAAGTAATGAAACCTGTTACAGGGCTCAACTTGGATGTGGATTATCATTCCCAGTTACTTTCTCCTAAGACGTGACAGTGTGAACATAGTTTTTGAAAACTATCATTCGATTTACCATGTAACATAGTAAAGCAACCACCTTCTCCCTACGTGTTTTGCTATAACTGATTTTGACATCAAACTCACGTTCCATATCACGTGCAATGATGGTAGGATCAGACGATTGGTATGAGTTATCCAACTTTCCTGAAATGTGTTCGACAATTACAAAACTAGTAGCATGTTGAATACAAGTAAAAATTATTGTTTCGGGTGCAAAATTGTTTGAGGCACTATACATTTGATTGAGCTCATCACGTCGTACATTTTGGTAAACCGTTGCGACAAACGAACAACTTTCAAAATTTGTATCATTCCCCATGTCAACACTGAGAGCTCGGTTTCCAAAATAGTAGTGCAGGTAATTGTTTCCTCATGAACTAATATGTATCAATTTAAGTCTTCATCTTTGCATATTATGGCCAAAGGTATATTCAAGTTCAAAACTTTGAACTTTAATTCAATTTCAATGTGAGGATTAAGGATACCAAGTTTGTCATTCAACTGTAACACAAGTCCAGCTAGGTAATACTTGTCAGCACTAAAATGGAATCGATTTTGTCTCCTCTCCACTTTCATTTGTCATCCAAATGAACAAACTTCCCCATGTGACACGATAAGTCTCAAATGATTGCTTATACCCGAAATTTTAGGATTATAATGGGAAGAATTATGCACAATCAAAATATTGGTATTTAATTGTATGAAAGTGGCACTTTTGAATGTTTAAACCCATGTAATAGCAAAATGTGAAATAAAGGGTTTCAACAGTTTTCAAGTATCGAATTCAATAGTTAAATTGTCTATCCCAACAGTTTCTAAATATCGAGTTTGACAGTTGAAATGTCTAACCCAATGGTTTTTAAATGTCAATTCGACAATTGAACTCTCGAAACTGTCGGGAAGCATATTTTTTGGTGATTGGAACAAATTTTTTATCACATTAAGTTTGACCATCAATATTGTACTACCGAATGACAAAATGTTTTTCCCAAATAATTTGCAAGATAAATCATTAAAGAGGTAATCCTTGAAAACATGTATTCGGTTTGATTGGAAGAAATTATTCAAAATATTAATGGTGATAATCAATTCTCAACTACAATATGACAACATCTTCCTAAAAATAAATAACTTAATGCTTCATTAAATATGGAATCATTCACATTTTGTAAAGGATATTGGTATTTTTACCTATCAAAAACATTTAAAAAATATTAAGCTATAAGATAAAAATATTAAGAATTTCTAATAGTTAACATGGATGATGAATTCAATAGTAATGTCTTCTTGATCAAGTAACGAAGAAGATGAATAAGAAGTTAGGGTTTGTTAATGGTATAAAGAAATTTATAACATTAATGACATTCAAATCAAGTATTATTAAGCATTAAAAGCTCCGAAAAAGATGTCAATAAGGGTAATTTGGACCTTTCACATAAAAAATGACATTTTTGAACACCTTTAGCAAAAATGACAAATTTTAGTGAATTTTCAAATTTAGTGACATCTATGGAAATTTCCCTTATTAAAAAGTACTGCCTCAAATAGATTATCGTCCTTTTTTTATCTTATGCTTAATTTAGGCTCGTTATTGCCTTAAAAGACTTGTGCTTGTTCTGTTCTAGTTAATTGCTTTTCATGACTTGAGTATATTTTATGCTTGGTAGCCCATTTTTAGGCTCTAACTTGCTGCCTTTATTTAGATAATTAGCCATGCCAACTTTTTATCTTGATAAGCTATATTATCCTAACTTGAAATGTCAAGCTAACCTAGAAGCAGCATAAATAAGCAATGCGTAGACAAGAATGAAAAACATGGTCATTAAATATCATAATAATCTCATCAACTTTAGCTAATATGGATGGAATGAGTTTATGGTATACCCGATGTGGAAGTCATATATAATGGATGAATAATTTAGGTCATAGTCTTCAGTACCTACAACCCAAAAACCTGATACCCTTTATGATGATTCTAAAATTTTACTAAACAAATTTTTAAACAGTATTTTATCTTCAAGAGAGGCTACTGATTCCATACAAGGAAAGCTAAGTGTAAAGGTATCAGTATCCTTTTGGGTGAAAAGGGAAGATAGTAAACTATTTTTGAAATCAATTCTTAGACTTATTTTCAATGATATTCTCTTGTAAATAACACTAGGAAGATATTTTAATATAAGTTGAGTGGTCATACTTGCTACACGTTTGATTTCTTTTAAATAAAAAATGGTTACAAAAGAAAAGTTGTGGGACGAAGTTATAAATTAAACTTGAGTGGAGGACATAAAAATCATAAACCTCATTTCCATTTGTTTAAACATTCTACCTTATTGATGTAGCAGAAGCTTACGAGAAAGATGAACAACAAATCTCACAAAGATGAAAAACTCATGAAAATTTTATTTTTTTTTCAATTAATGCAACCTTAAAGGGCTTACAATGCTTTATATAGCGAAAACCCTAAAAAAAATTCGGGAAAAAAATTAAATTCAAAAAATGGAAAAAAAAAATCTCAAGGTAATGATTAAAATTGAAAGTTCTAATTTTCAAAGTTATCCTTCAACAAATAGAATTCAAATATGAATTTATTTGATTGAGATATAATAAAAAAAATTACGAAAAAAGAGATGCCTCTATTTCAGGAGTCCATTGAAACTTGCCATCCTTTATACAATTTGTAATTGGCATTATGATACTACTGAAATGTGGTATAAATATACGGTAAAATAAATTAAGGCCATGAAAACTCTGTACTTTTGTAACAGTTTTAGGCTGTGGCCACTAGCTTATTGCTTCTACTTTGGATGTTTCAACTGCTAACCCCTCTTTCAACACATAACCCAGAAATACAACATGACTAGTTAGAAAATGTATACTTCACTGTAGCACAAAATTCATTCTTGCAAAGGACTGAAAAAACTTCTCGAAGGTACTGGACATGATCATCACTCTTAGCACTATAAATCAAAATAACATTAAAGTAAACTACAACAAATTTACTAATAATGGACGAAGAGCCTAATTCATGACCCGCATAAAAGTACTATGCACATTGGAAAGGTTGAGTGGCATTACTAACTATCGTATAACCCTCCCCTCATCTTAAAGGCAGTATTCCACCCAAGTTTATTGAGCACGTAAGCATGATAAGCTGATTTAACAAATCAGCCAAGCGAGGAATAAGAAAATGATAATGTACTGTAATCTTATTGATCGCTCTACTGTCCATAAACATATGCCATGTGCCTTTTTCTTTAGCGTAAAGAGAGTAGAAATAGTACAAGGACTAAGACTTTCCTTGATATATCCCTTCGCCAAAAGCTCCTTCATTTGTCTGCACAACTCTTCATGTTCAGTAGGGCTCATCCTATAATACGTCCAATTAGGAAGAAAAGCATCAAGCACTAAATCAATCTTGTGTTGAATATCCCACTGTGGTGGCAACCCATCTAGAAGCTCTTTTGGGAAGGCCTCATGAAATTCTTCTAGCAATGAAAGAACTCTTTGAGGAACCTCCTGCTCAATATCGACTACTTTGCCTACTAATACATATATTGCATGAGTGTCGATCAAACTGCCAAGGCCTTCTTCATACAAATTGCATTCATCCATCTCCACCGCATCACACAAAACCTGATCTTTGTAGGTAGGTCTAATAGAAAAATTGATTAGATCACGCTGAGATACTTCAACATTGTTCCTTCTCTTTAACCAAGCCAACTTAAATGGTTTGGGATGTTTCCCAGTATGCAAACCTAATTTCTTAATGACCTTCTCAACCACTACATTTTTGCAACTCCCACAATCAATAATAAACTTGCAGATCCTTCATGCAATAGTACATGCAAACTGAAAGATATTATTACGCAATCAGTCACTCTTACTCTCCAAGGGAGTAAAAAAACTCTGTCTCACCACTAATGCTTGACCTATATCGCCAACAACAAATTCATTCTCCTCATTGCTTTTCTAGCATCTTCATTATCAAATACAGGCATCCCCTCATAATCTCCATACCTCTCATCAACAAAGAATCCTCTGCGCGAATTTTCGGAACATTCAAATTGTTTATGAGCCACACCTCTACAAGTGAAACAACGAGTACCACCTCCAAAACGTGTTGACTGTTGAACATGATTTACTCTAGAAAAACCAACTTGGATAGGCTTACTAGGACGTGCTGTCTGTTGTAGTGGATTACTGGAAGAATCGCCTACAATGAAATAACCTATATTTTGTTTGGACGGCTGTTTCTCAATCTATATCGCCTTTTGATGCGCTTCAGAAACTATCACAGAATCAAACGTATTCAGCGTGTCCTGTATTTGGGAATTTGAAGATCACCCACATATCTCGACACCAATTGTTCCTCCATTTTAGTCACCTCATTCATATAATTAACATGTAAAACTCCATCGTATAGTTATCAACCGTCTTCATACCTTGACGCAAATTCTGCAATCGCTAATACATGGTTTGAACATAATTATAAAGCAGAAATTGATTCATCATGTGTTTCTTTAATTTATCCCAAGACGTAATCTTAGCCTTCTCCAATATGGATCTTGTCACATTTTTCTGCTACCAACACGCCCCTGCTTGTCTACGAAATCTCTTCACAATGAGAGGCACACGCTTACCAGCTGGAACCTCCTTAAATTTCAAGACCTCCTCCACTGCAATCACCCAATCCAAGAATTCTTTTAGACTTAACCCACCATGGAACTTAAAAATATAAACCTTAAACCCTAATTCCCAGCATTTGTTCTCCTCCTAGCCACCTCTTCTCTATTAGACTGGCAGATTTATTGGATAATCAAGTGGTGCAAATGGATTTTCATCTTTAGAATCCTTAAGTGGTTGGGCGACAAGCGCATGTTGTTGTGGCGTGAATGCAGCAATTTGCTGGGTCAACAACTCTACTTGTTGACGTAGCTCTGCAATCTCATCACGTCTATTAACCTCTTCTACTGGGGCTTCACGAGCTTCTGGAAGTCTCCTTGATGGCATGGTGAAGGAATGAAAAACATTTCGTACTTGTAATTGATCCTTCTTTTTTGTAATAGAAAATGATAGGTTGAAATAACACATAAGGTGTTGGGTTAAGTTCCACAACGAGGTACCATGTACAGGGGCTGACACCTACTCAGTGTCGGAAGGTCAAGGAAGTTGGTGACCTAATGACAGGGGATCTACGATTGATAGTGTTTGTTGTTGGCTTTGATGACTATACTAATCGAACAAATGCAAGTAAGACGCGAGGCATTCTAACCTCGTTTTGATACCAATTGACGTAGCGAAAGCTTATAGAAAAGATGAACAAATCTCGAAAAGATAAAAAATTACGAAAATTTTATTTCTTTCAATCAATTGGTCTTAAAGGACTTACAAATCTTTATAGAGCAAAAACCCTAGGAAAATTCGAAAAAATTAAATAATAATTTTTTTTTCCAAAAATGAAAAAATTTGAGATAATGACTAAAATTGAGAACTCTAATATTCAGAATTATCCTCCAACAAATAAAATTAAAATCCGAATTTATTTGATTGAGATATAACCAAAACAAAAATTACCAAAAAAGAAAAAAAGATTTTCACGGGATTACTGAACTTTAAAAATCACCCAAATCATCACTGAATTTTGTAGAAGGTTTTCACGGGGTCACAGGCTTTAAAAATCACACAATTCATCACTAAACATTGCAAAACGTTTGCACGGGATCACTAAACTTTGCAAAATGCTTCCTAGGAGATTACTGAATTAGTGATCCATGGGAAACCTTTTGCAAAGTTTAGTGATGAATGTGGTGATTTTTAAAGTTTTGACTCGTGGAAATATAATCTTTTACCAAATTCAGTGACCATTTGGGTTATTATTTCCAAGACAATGAGGGTGTTTAAACCCCATTTTCATGGACAATGCATTTTAGAATAGTTAATTGATTAAAAATGTGTGATTGAAAAATAAATTTTTTTTTATTTACGTGTAATAATAATAAAGAATGTGTAGTTGAACAGAAGAGAGAAAAAAATGTATTTTGAAAAAAAATGAAAATCAAACAAAGCCAATATATCTTTTTCAATCATCCAAAGGTATTTCTCTCCATTGGACGACCTCTTCTCCCTTTGACACCACAAGCTCAAAGGATCCTCGCTCTATTACTTATATTCATGAAACAACTATGAACACTGATGCTTTTACGTTTAACAAAAGATAGCATAAATAATATTTAAATTAGCAAGCATGCATTAATTTCTTTCTTTTATCTTCTTAAGGAACCATCCCATAGAGCAATATTGTATAACGAGCACTCAATTAAAAATATCGTGCTACTACACATATAGGCAACAAGCCATAGGTACAAATATAATACTTTTTTTCATCAAAATAGGAGAACTTATCCCAAGTGGGGGAACTAGTCCCGAGTGGCTTAGTAAGGGCTTGTTTGAGCCATATTATTTTCAAAAAAATACATCTTTAACATTGATTTGACATTATTTCAACCATATATTTTTCAATAAAATAATGTTACCCGTAAATCTAAAACTTTTCCTTATTTTTTAACCACACATTTTCTATTAATTTGACATGAATAATGTATTTTTTTCTAGAATGTGACTCAAATATGAGCTAAGAGAACTTGTCCCGAGCAGGACTCTCGGATGTACAATAAGCCTCTAGAAATCTCAATGTTGTACAATTTTGTCCACATGCAAGAGTTCTTAATTCAAAAGTGAACATTGTATGAGAAATAACTGCAAAAAATAAGCACAACAACTATAACTCTTGAATGCACCATAAAATAAGCTCAAAATGTCCAAAATCTCAATAATTCAATACATCAATGAGCGTGTCATGGCCTTATGGTATAAAATCTCTTTGCATGTATACTTTTCTGAAACATAAAATACATAACTGTAATTTACTTACAAAGGGTTTTTTTTTGCTTGAACCTGAAAATAAAGTTTCATCTAAATTTGATGTAGAAGAAGGTTTTAAGCTAAAATTTGAAAGCAGGGGTATCAAGGAGGACATCACTGGGCTCTGTACAACCTAGTGCTGCTAAAGCCCTTGTCCAATAAATTGCCCAAAAAAATGTTGGAAACTTCTAATTTTAGTCCATTAGCCCACTAACCATTAACCAGCCGACCCCAATTTGTAACTTCAATTTCTTATTTTACCTAGCCCAAAAAATTGTTTCAATACCCAACAGCCCATTACTCAATTATACAACAAATATATCTTCTTCATATTTCATTCCACCATTACATATAGTTGAAAATTTTGAAAACAAAAATTCCCAAATCTTTGAGTAACCCTAATAAGCTAATCCCCAATCTTTCTATTCTTTTCGCTAATTAACATCTCACCCAAGAGCCATCGACCGCTGACCCCTACGGTCTACCGTCGACGGTCGACCACAAACGAGGAAGGAAGAAACTTACTATCTTTATAAATTTTTGCCCCTGGCAACATTAATTCCTAGCTCTGTCCCTAGGTACCAATAACTATCAAAATATAGAAATAATTTAAGTAAATAGTGGATAAGAGCATTATGAATCTGCAGATAGGATGTGATGACCATAATCTTCCATAAATTCTATACCGAACCAGAATTCCTTTTTTATGCTCTATCATTCCAATAGAAAGAATAGGGAGTGGATAGGAGATAATCAGTTTTAATTTAAATAGCTATATCTGTCCAAATCTCATTAACTAATTATCAAATGACATATTATTATATGTTATGGAATCGATGTATTTTCTTTAAATCTCGTTCCACCACACCAACCCTTTTGGTGAGTACAGAGCTAACTGGATGTATTTTTTAGTCCTAATGATAGGGTTATGATACAGTTGTTAGTATGTCAATGAATTTGTAAAATAGAACTTTTGGGCATGACAATAGAGCTAGCGGTTTATATATATATATATATATATATATATATCTTAGCCTTACCGACTAAAGACAATTGTCCTTAATGTTTTATATATATGTATATTAGATAAGTTCTGTACTAAATAAGTAGATATGTATAAATGGCATTTAGGCTTATAACTATTTACCAAAAAGTACGTTTATAAAACAAGTTTAAATAGAAATGGTGTTTTAGGATTCATAGCTTAATTAAACACCATCCAGTACCTTTAATTGATATAGTAGGCTGTGAAATTCACAAGTGGGAAAAGGAAAATTGACCATTGAGGGTCGAGATTGAATAACCTTAAGAATTTATTAGTTTACATAACTTTATCTAGGCTAGGGTTATGATTGAAAATAGCCAATCAAACACATATAAGTCGAGCACTGGGATAAGTTTACATTTTTATGTAGCAATATTCAGACATTTTTCTTGAACTAAATGTGTAGATTCAAACCTGAGGCAATTGTGTTAAGAAATCCAACTGTGTAGCACTATCTTACTTTGTGTGTTTCGAGTCTTTATTCTATTCTATTTTTGCTCGCCACCTGCATAAGTTTAAGTTCGGGAGTGTTTGGTAACTATCATCTATGCACGTATCTTGGTCATCAAATGAGGCTTTTAATTTAGTCTTAGAGTTAAATTCTATTTAATTTTGGTTCGTTTTTGGTTATGTAGGACAAAATACCAACTTGGAACGCATTGGCGAGTAGATTGAAGAACGGCATGAAATGCAGATATAGATTCATAGAAGCAAAAGAATCGAGTATCCAGGCAGGGCCGGTCCTGTGATCGGGGGTGTCTGAGGAGAACTCTATAAATTGGGCCCCCAAAATCAACGTAAATTAAAATCCAACGGTATACTATACAATCAATTGCTAACTTAAAACTTAACGTAAAAGACATTTACAAAACATCTCAATTATGGGAGGATTTTTTTACATTAATTACTAGGTTTTACCCAAAAAAAAAATTTGGGCCCCCCTTGAAGAGTTGGGCATGAGGCAGCGGCCTGTTGAGCCTATGCTCAGGTCCGGCTCTGTATCCAAGAGTCACAATAAACAAAGAATATGAAAACATGGTAAAAGTTGTCCCAAGTACAGTCCATCGAGACAAACTTAGTCCGACTCGAGTAGGACTAGCTTAACTCTCAAGCAAGGAGAGACACAGAGGATCAGTAATTTGGTAACTGTCCCTGCCCAAGCAAGGATCTTGCTCGTGGCACATATTTTTATTTTGGAAACTTGAACTTCGGGAGCTTTTTGGAAACTTTTTGCATGAGAATTAGGTCTCTTGTTTACTCTATACATATGGCAACCCTTGAAGGAGAAGAAAACACCGTCTTAGAGCAAAAAACTACATTTCTATCTTAGTAGAACACATAAATTTGGATTTTCTTGTCTTTCAAGTAAGAATGAAGAAGGATGCAATTCAAGATAGAAGATTTGTCATTTATTTTTCTTCGCAAACATCCAATTCGGTGACGTATTAGAATTCTAAAATGTTTTTGTAATTCAACTATGTTTCAGTAAACTCATTTTACTAGGATGAAGATGCAACTTTGTTTGAATCTTTAATTCAATACTTTCTCGTTTTCAAGTTCATTTCATTTCATGATTGATTTTTTGCTAACTATTTATGATTGATTACTGTTTGAATGCACTTGTGGCTTATATGATTTTTGAGAGGTACGAAACACGTTTAATGTAAAGTTTGATACGAGATAAATCTTAGGGTGCATTCGGTTTGCATTTTTTTTTATCAGTTTTAAATTCATTTTCACTTTTATATTTTAAGGGATTATTTTAGAATTGTAAAAAATATGTTTAATTTGTCATTCTGAAAACTGTTTCTCAAAACAAAAAACTAAAAAAAGGGGTTTGGTTTAAAAATGTAGAAATAATTTTATGACATTTTTTTTCAATTAATTTGATTATTTAGTAGAACATATCAATTTTATACTAATATGTAATAAAAAATTTATAAATTTTAAAGTTGGTAAAAAAAAAAAAGAACAATTGCATTGAAATTATCCGTACATGATAAATCATTGTCACTCGTACCATTTATGCATTTACATAATAAATCATTATTGGAGGAGCCTGGAGAGAGAGAGATAGGTATTTGTATTTGGGTAGATTTTGTGTGATTTTATTAATTATTTTAATTTGAGAAATTTTTAAGTTCATTTTTCTTGTTTGGAGTTTTATGTTGTAAAACTTTCGTTGCTTATGAAAATGCAATTTTAAAAATAACACACCAAACATGTTTTAAATGTTTTTGAAAACTGAAAATAGCTTCAAAACGGTCAACCAAATGCGCTCTTAGTGCTTTTCATAACTTACTTTTTCTTTAAGAATTTCATGCCTCGAAATTTGATTTCTTGAACAACTTCTAGTATGAAATAGTTTAAAATAAATACAACTCAAAAAAGTTTGGAATAATAGGTTTCATAGATGAATACTTAATTCCTGTGAGACGATAGTCTACTCATCATTCCATTTTTATCTTTGACACTGCATACTTGTAGTTTTAGAAAACATAAAAAATTCTTACAGAAGCTTCATATGGCACATGATTCCAAATTAAAGTTGGAATGCTCGTTAGATTTTGAAAATGATTTAAAGAACTTTAATAGCAATGTGGAGAGTTGGGAAGAAGAAGTGGAGAGCAATACCTTTAAGCAACCGTGTATAAGAGATTTGGAGCAATTTGGGAAGAAGATGGGGAGAGTAATACCTTGAAGCAACCTTAATCATGTCATCATATTTTTGGAATCATTGAGTGTATAAGTGATATGAAGCAATCGAAGGTGAATTCGTAATTAAGTTTGGTCTTACCGATATTTGATGATTTGAAATAGAGTATTTGACCATAAGGTTATTGATTTAACTTGAGCTACCTTTAGGTTCACTCATTAGTAAATCGAAACAAAGTACAAGAGATTGGGAGCAGTGAAAGGCGAATATCGAGTGCCTAAACAATTAAATTTTGCATATTCAACTATTTATGATGCAGCATTTGATCAAAAGGTTAATGTTAATTTGAACTACCTTTTTTCATTCCTGTCTGAAGTCATCAAATTTAGCCTATATAATATTCTGGTTGGATGATAGTCTTTGGTTAAGGTCCCATTATTAATATAAGTTCATTTCTTTTATCTTTTGTCAATTGTCCCGTTATTGTGTGAGTTGATTCCTCCTATTAATTATCGCTGTATATTGTACTTTATAACCTCGACAATGTAAAATATGGATGAATTATCATTTTTTATGCTAATAATAATAATAATAATAATAAAACCAAAGTCAATGATCCGAATGGTACAATTTCTCAGTATCATAATGAACTATAATACCTCTTCTCACACAGAGAATTTGGGGAAAATAGTTAAGAAAATGAAGAATTATCATTTCAATAATGCTATCTAGGACAAATGATATTAGAATACCAGTTTATATGATATTATATGATAAATTCAATTAAAAGTAAAATTATGTGATTCAATAAAAGGAATTCAGTACAAATTGGAAATTTGCAAGATCCTAGTCACTATCACAAGTATGTATGATCACAAACGAACAGGCAATTTATCATTACCTTGTCATCTTTAAGTGGTATCAAACTCGTTTCGCGGAAAGAAAAGCCAGAGATGTATATCCACATCATTCATTTAATAGGTCCATGGATATTTTTGCTGCCCTCTCATTTTTACTGTATAATATAGTTTTTGTAAGTAATGTTCAATTATTTAACATAGCTATCTTAGTTTAGCTATTTAAATCATAGGGTTGTTGACATTTTACATTAATTAACTTGAACCATTCCTCTTAGTACAGTTCTTTAAAAATCAAGTGGGTGAAAGAGATACATCTTATCATTTAAGAGTTGCAATCAACGCTGAAAAAATCGACAGCAATTTAATGAACACTTTTGGACATATCTTCAAGTTGGATGCATATTCAAACAAATATGCACAGTTTAAAGAGGGTTCCTCCAAATTGTATTCCATAAATTCAAGTTATCTTGTCTATCGTAAGTTATTGTGGGGGAAAAAAGGGGGCTGCTACATGTACACCGAGCCTGTAAGCCCCCTCACATGGGCGTGGGCCCTCGCATTAATTAGGCGTGAACCCCTCCCCTCAAATTACACTGATCTGTAAAGTTATACAAAAGACTTTATCCAAAAAATAAATCACAAGAGACAATCCCAGATTTTGAGTCAACCTTAATAGTTATGTAAATCCCATAAACATTCCAATCGACATACGAGTGGATAAGAAATAACACTTGGAAATGACTTGTTATAATTAGCTAGTCCCCACTAGTCACATTCCTAAGGTCAGTCTTATCCCTTTGTGTTTCATGTTCAGAGTAAGAACAATTGTCTGTTATGGCCCATGAATTTCCTAAAAATGTTACATGTATCGAACCTTGATTAGTGAGATTTCTCTTAGACCAAATGAACCAAGTTGGGTCACGACCCAAGTTGTAAAACAAATTTTGCGGATTATCGGTTGAATTGGTGGTTTGTAAGCTGATAAGTTTATACTTATTTTGGCCATCAAAAGTAACATTTGAAAGTGATTGTGATAATGTTGATACTTATTATGCTTGTTAACTGATTATTTTAGGAGAAAATTTGGTATTGGATGAGAAACGATAAGAAGGAATAAGAATCTATAAAAAAAATAATAAAATAAAATAATTAAAGTAGTAGGAAATCTGAATCAGGTACCAATATAACAATTTTGGAAGTTGAAGGACTTGCAGTGCACATAAGGGAGGGCATGGGCAGAGCAATTAAAAGAAATTTGTGTATTTATCGTAGTAGTCCCCAATCTTCATGGACAATGCCATCGCAGCCTACACCTTGGCCATCGCACAGTTAAAGTACAGGTGTCTGAAGTGCAATTTAAAAAATTCCTAATTATGATGAAACTCCAATTCCTATCACCTTTGGGCACGAAATTAGACCTAAATAAAGGTATCTAAATATGATTATTGATGGAAAATAAACGAACGAGACGAGAGATATATCATTGAGGCTGAATCATCCATATACATAAATTTCTCAAGATTTGTACCTTAATTTGAGATTTGAAGATTGAAGAACATAATTTGTCTGGAGATATACAGTCAATCAATAAAGTGTTAAAGATCATTGTTGGAAGTTGGATGTCAAAGAGTAACAAGTGTTTGGATTAATTTATTTATTATTTTACACTATGATGTTTTTAAAACGTTGACGGTAAAATTGGATCAACAAATTTCTCTCACTTATTCAGGCTTTTCACCTCCCAAATTCAATACTTTTGATACTCAAACTAGAGTAAGATGAGAACGGGGGGGGACACTTTAGGTAATTCAATCATTTAGAAAAAAAAAAAATGACAAATGGCACCCCTTATTGGCTAGCTTGTAACTGATTTTGTTATATTATCACTTTTTATTTAATGGTGTAAGTGTCTTAATAACGACTTGTTCCCTCACATATCTCTTAAGCTTCACAGGCGAAAAAAAAGTTAGCGGATGATATTTTTGGTCCAATAATTATTCTTCAAAGTTCGATTTTATTATTTACATTAAGGTTAGGACTTCTATTATACTACGTTATGGAGTCGCAAACTTACAAATGACTATGACTAAACTTAATTTTCCATATTTTTTCAAGATGACATAGGTTTCAAAAAGGACGTGTGTAAGATTGCCGCTGAATTATGCTTACTCTAATGTGCCTGTTTGCGATTTTCTAGGCTGGTTGCTCATATATGTTTAATGCGCATAGAGATTATGCGTGGTTTTGCCCATTTGTTCTGAATTCGATCAATCATCCGTTCATTTTCAATGTCATGATTGTGACTGACTTATTTCAACGATTTGTGCCTTCTGTGAGAATTTATAAATATGTTACTACTTCTATGGGTGTTCTTTACTTTGCGGCTTTTATACCCTAGGTTTGGTTATATTCTTGATTTTCTTTGATAGTTTTTTATCTAGGTACGTGTTCTCTTCTCCTCTTTCTTTTACCCAATCTTCACGTTGTCTTCCCAACATGGTTCTCAGAATATGCCATATGATTCTGATTCGGAGAGTTCTAAGCTTAAAGATAATTCTCCAAGCGCATATTTCTCTTCGATAGAAGTGCTATACATCGATGTGCTTCCTTAGAGGGTAGTTACTTATTATGATAAGTGCGTCAACCTAGAACTTTTTGGGCAAACCAGTAGGTTTTGACCTAGGGTTAGGGTACACAATAAGGTATACGAACCGTCAAGTAAACCGATTGACCGTAGTGAAAGTGATTCTTTTTTAGGCTTCATGGATTTTTTTTCAATCTTACCGAACATGACTTGGACGAAATTAGGGGCCAATTTAATATATCTGATGACATAGAATTATTATGTCCAGAATGATTTAAAATAGCAGATCATCCTCATCTTCGTTACATGGCCATTCATAAACATTCGATAGATATGGGACTTACCTTTCATTATTTTTTCGAAATGTTCTTTCCTCTATTAATATTATCTCTTCCCAACTTACTTCAGATGGTTGGACTTAGTTGGTTAGATCTTTCTTATCCACGAAGACAATTGATGAAGCCTTGGAGTTGTTTGAGAGTGACTACTACCGTAGCCATATGGGCTTCTCAATGGGTTTTGTATAAGAAGGCAGCAGAAGTATATGATGTAGACACTTATACAGCGTTATCTGTAAAAATTTATTCTCTGACTCATAAGGTTGAGAGCATATCACGGTCGGCCAATGCAGTACACTTCTAGCAGTTAAGTTGTGAAGAATGTGGTGCAGATCACATTACAGCAGATTATCCAATTCTTGTACAAAATATTGAACATGTTGAATAGGTACAAGGAGCTCAGCACCATCAAAATAACCTACATTCTGATACATACAACCCTGGTTAGAGAAATCACCTAGATTTTTTTGGAGTAATCAAAATCTTATTACATCACATGGTTATCAGTATTAGCATCGTGAGAAGATAACTTCGCTGGAAGAGATGTTTGACAAATTTATGGAAAAGATAGAGCAATGCATAGTGGCAGACAATCAACTCATGAGAAGATCTGAGACAACTCTTCAAAATCAGAGTGTTGCAATAAAGAACCTAGAAACTCAAATAGGACAGATGGCACTTGATATATCAAGCAAAGCACCAGGTACACTGCGAAGCAATACTAATCCCAAAGAGTAGGTAATGGCTATAAGTATTTTAGAGAATGAAAAATTGAGGATCCATTAGTGAAAGCAATCACAACAAGAAGTGAAGTACAGTTGCCTAAGATTACTGTCAAAAGATCAGTTACAATTATGAACAAAATGCATACAACAGATAAGGAGGGAGTAGATGAGTTTGAACAATCAGTCGAGAAAAATCTAAAAGAGAATACAGACAGTCCACAAGCTAAGACAACTGATCCAATCAGAGAATATATATCCCATTCCATTCCCACAAAGGTTGAAGAAACACAAGCTAGACAAACAGTTAGATGAGTTTTTGGATGTGCCAAAGAAACTCCACATCCCATTCATAGATGCGATAAGGTAGATTTCAAGCTATGCAAAAATTTTGAAATACAGGATATCAAAGAAGAGAAAGATCCCAAAATTTGAAACTGTGGGACTAATAGAGGAGAGCAATACAAGACTACAAAAGAAACTGCCTCCCAAACTCAAGGACCCAGAGAGTTTCAATTTACCTCTTTCAATTGAAGAAGCGAGTTCTTTTAATGCTTTATGTGATGCAAATGTAAGTATTAACTTAATGCATTTATCCGTCTACAGTAAATTGGGATTAGGAGAAGCAAAAGAAACAATAATGTTATTGCAGCTAACCAATAGAAGCATCAAACATTCAAGAGGCAAGGTTGAGTATATACTCATTAAAGCTGACAATTTGATATTTTCGGCAGTCCTCATTGGTTTAGACATGAAGAAGATGAGGATATTCCAATAATCTTGGGGCGACTATTCTTAGCAACGGGTCGAACTTGGATTGATATGAAGAAATGTGAGCTAATATTTAGAGTGGATGAGGAACAAGAAGTTTTTAAATTACACAATACATGCAAACAACCTTCAGATCTCGACGAGTGTAAGTGTATTGATAAAGATGAACTATCCATTCAACAAAACTATCAGAAGAGAAAACCAAAATTTGGAGAAATTATTGGTAGAGACAAGAACGTAGAATTCATAGTTTGGAGAGCTAAAAGAGGACGCAAGGCTGGAAATTGGAAGGAGTGTAAGGGCGAAACATTTCGATTTAAACTCCCTTAAGGGCATCACACAAAAAGTCGAGCTCTAAACTATAAATTGAGGCTTAACGGGAAGCATCCTATTTTTCTATCCCTTTTCGCTTATTTTGACTAACTATTGCATTACACGTATTTTTAGAGATTGCATTAGCATTTTAGAACCATAGTTAGGAACACGTGCATTTAATGATTTTTAACACATTTTAGGTGGTATTATAAAACCTGTGTTAGTAACTTAGACATGTTTATTTATTAAATTCATTTTATTTAGACAAGTTTATTTAGGTTCATCGTTAACATCCTAACATTTTATTGAGTTTACATTGACGTGATATGCATTCTTAAGGTTGCACGTAAATTTTAATCTCCAAGCTATTTTAAAAACTTATCTTTTCCTAGCTATAGGATTTTTGCAAAGATGACGCTCTGTTGATAGTCTTTTTAAAAGTTAGAAAATTAGATTCTCTTGGTATGAATTTATTTCAAATATATAAACCTTTTATGCTATCACTAATATTTGTTTTGATGCTTGAAACAGAAAATTATAGTCTAGCAATAAAGAAAAGTGGCAATTGTCATGATATCTACCAGCCGGGCCAGCCTGATCCTTCCACTCATCCACATCTACCCCGAGGAGTTTCTGGTCCTTACGCCTTTGCTTATTTTTTCTTCTACATTGAGGACAATATAGTATTTTTGTTTGGGGATGGGTAAGTATTAGAATACTTGGAGCAGATATATATTTATTTTTTACCTGCTGATCAAGTCTATATAACTATAAAATACACACACACACACACACATATATTTAAAAAATTGAAAAAAAAACCATATTTTGAAAAAAAGAAAGTAAATAGTGTCTAGATAGCGTTGAAGGAATTGCCACCTATGACGATATTTAATTATTTGATTTGAGTACATATTTAGTTAGATATTGTACAACACCTTAACTTGTGCTTTTGCTTGAATACTTATCCATGTTAGATTTGATTATTGGAACACATAGTCATATTGACTTATCACTTATGTTGGGGTATGACTCAATCATTGGAATTAATTGTTGATGTTGTTGACCTGAGTTTTAATAAAATTTCCCAAATCCTTCATATAGAAACCAAACTGCTATGAATGAGTTTGGGGTGGAAAGGTTAGTGCTTGTTTTCATAATAGTGAGATGGTTTGATCTTCTTGGATCCTAGTGTTAGTTGAAGGAGTTTGGGTTAAAGAGTCTAAAAATGGCACTTACCGTCTTAAAAATAAATTCAAATCTCTACATCTTTTACTTCTTTTCGTAGTATTTATTACTCGAGTATTAAGCTTGTAAGGGTCTTTAAAATTCGGTGCCTTAAAGTCCTCTGACTTGAGAGTTATCGACCCAAAGTTCACTACAAAAGTCATTTAGAAAATTTAATGGAGAGAAGTCTTACATAGAAGATGTTAAAAAATGTGATACATCTTCTACCTCCCTTTGTAGCCCTTTTGACTCAAGTTATTAAGTTTGTAAGGGTATCAAAAAACATGGTACCATATAGTTATCTGACTTGGGAGTTATCATCATAAAGCTCGTTACAGGGGTCATATAAAAAGTTTAATAGAGAAAAGTCTTGCACAGGAGATGTTAAACAAAAGTGGTACATCTTATACCTCTCTTTGTAGCCTTTTTTACTCGATTTATCAAGTCTGTAAGAGTATCTAAAAACCTAGTACCATATAGTCATCTAACTTAGAAGTCATCGGCCTAAAGCTCATTATAGAGGTCATTTAAAAGGTTTAATGGAGAAAAGTCTTGCACAAGGGATGTCAAAAAAAAATCTAAATAATCAAATGCAAGATGTGACCGGTAAAGACTTTGAAATTTGAACTCTAGAGACTGACGGTGTGATTTGAGAAAAGACTTACCATTTTCCTTCTATATTTACAAGTATCTCATTCTAACCACTTGTGTAGAAAAATGCATTATAATTATTTTTGAGAAGCCTGTATATGCTAATAATACATCGAGATTGGAGAGAAAAACATAAGAAGTGATTTTAGTGTGTGTGTTTTTTTTTTTTTAAAGAGGCGAGAGGAAAAAAAACTGACCATTAGAGAATTGGGATTATAAATAAATTAACACTTGATTGGTTGTGTTCTAGTATAGGTTTTAGTTCAATGTTGACTAATCATACACACACTAAATCGAGCATCGGATAAGTAAACATTTAGTGTTGATGTTGTTTGGGTCTTTTTATAGTGTTGCTTAAATTTGAACCTGAGGCATAAGCTGTTCAACATTGAGTCTTTTATTTGTGATTTGTTTGGGTTAGTAATATGTGGCATACCTAAGTTTTTCTTTTGTTTTGTTCAAGGACGAGCAAAGGTTCTGATTTGGGGATATTTGATAAGTGCTTTTTGTACACTTATTTAGGTCATATTGCTAAACTTTTATTTCGTCAAATTATTGAATTTTAATTAACTGGGGTTAATTTTCTCTTCCTTTTTTTTTTTTTTTTTTGGGTGATGGACTCGTTGAAGCAATTGGAAAGGAAAGAAGGATTAATTGGCCGTTAAGTAGAAGTTTGTGGACTAAATCTCACTTGAATAAAAGTTGGAGGATCAAAATCAAGGAGAAAATGACTAACTTGCATTATAGGGAAGAATTGAGGACTTGGAAGCAAGCATCACATTAAATGGGCCTAAATTTGGAATTTCAATGTAAATGGATTCGAGTGGGCTTGGACTTTTTCTGTAATTAGTGGATTGAAATTCTAATAAAACAAAAATAGGGCTACCAACTACTGAAGAAATATATATACCCAAGAGAGCGCGCGCACCAACACATGAGGAACAGGGGATGAAAATACATGGCGAAACGGTGGCTGGCTGGGAGAGAAATTAAGGCATGCTGTGGGGGAATTACACACACACAGGAGGCTGCCTTAACATACACACGCGAACAGAAAATAGAGAAAGATAAAGGATATATACATGCACACACAAAATTCGGTTGCTAACAATTAAGAAGGAAAAAGGGACAGAAAATTGAAGGGAAAAATGGGCAGCTAGAGGCAAGAATGAAAGAAAATCACAGATTGAAAATGCAAACATATACACGTGACTGGCGGCTGAAAATTGAGCGAAAGTTAATTACGTTCCATCAATTTTTGGTGATGTGCTAGGATTTTCAATGAACTTTGTATTACGAACTTTTAACTTTCAAATTTTATTTATTTTTGACGTTAAAACACGTTTTCAATTATTGAATAATTGACATATATTTACTTTTCTTTACAATTATTTGATCACTAATTGTTTGAATATTGTGATTTGTTTTACCCTCGAAAGACGGAAAATAAGTTAGATGAATCCGATAAGGGATATAAATATATCACTATACTTTATGTGCTATTTAAGTATTCACAAATCTATTAATGAATTTTTATATGTTCGCATTCGTCATAAAAATATAATCGGGTCACATGTAAAAATAAGCCCCCATTTGGCCCTCATTTTCTTTCCTCTTATTTTTAACCACACAATCTTCTATAAAATAATATTATACATAAGTCGAAATTTTTTTATTCTTTTTCAACCGCACATTCTTCAAAAAATACTATTTCAAACATTAAAATTTAGAAAAAATGAGGCCAAATGAGGGTTAAGTTTAACTCTATTCGAGAGAAATTGTTAGACAAATTAGGAATATTGATCTTCATTACTAAGTCGTGTTGTCAAATTTATAAATTCCAATTAAAAGGGATTGATATAAGGGTATTCGGGATCCTAGTACAATTTTTCATCAATATATTTTTATAAAACTTGCATTTATTTATAACATTGCATTTAGTTTAGTTAATTTATGTTATACATTTATAAGTAGATTATTTAATTTATAGGAAAAATCACAATTTCTATTGTTTTCGGTTAAGGTTAAGTTAATTTGAACTTGAAATAGTACTATCTCTGTGAGAACAATACTTGGATTCAAAAATTCATTTTATTACTTACTAACGAACCGTACACTTACAGTGATTTTAATTTGAAAGATATTTTCGCATACATTACTTTCACTCCACTCATAAATCAATGAATTATTATTTGTGGAAGAGTTTGATGTGATTGTAGGAGACTATTTGAAGAGTACATATAGCAAACGATTTGCATTATTTTAATGAGCTTTCAATCGATGCCAATCCAAGGGGGATGGTCAAATGTGTCATTCTTTCATTATGTTTCCATTGGACACTTTGTACTTTCTCTATCATGATTCATGACTATGATAAAATGTAGTTTCTTGCAAGAATATTGTGTAATTGATAAATATCTTGGTACCTATCCAACTGAGAAAATGTTTTTTTTTTAATATTTTTTGGGTAATTTATTCAAATCTTGAATAACAATATTAATACAAAACTCGGTTATGAGATTACTAGATGGAGAAAAGG
>NC_036244.1:10817237-10820711 GCF_002742605.1 Olea europaea var. sylvestris | reverse complement strand
CTTGGGCCCATGAATTATCAATTCAAATATGTTCATCTTGAAGCATGATCCAACTGCCTTCAATAGGGGCCCCACCCAGGTTCCCACTAACCCACCCCTATTCAGCCGTCGAAACCAACTAGGCCTCCATTTGACTGTCATTATTCGAAATTTTAATGGTTCCGATAGTATTATTTTTCACAAATTCTATTCAAACAGAGTTGGGGAAAGGGATTTTAAATAGGGCTCAGGGAGGTGGACCTTTAAGATCATTGTTTCCAACCCTGTTTAAGTAGCAAAGCTCATAATTTTTTAAGAATATGTGGTTAATAAAGAAAAAAAATTCGAGGTTACATATAATATTATTTTATTGAGGAATACCGAGTATGTGACTGATAAGAAAAGAGAAAAAAATGAATTATAATTTTAGTCCCGTCGTTGAGCCCCACTAAATTTATAAACATTTTTCTCTCTCTTCTCTTTATTTATACATTATTTAATGAAATAATATTACACATAAATCAAAGAAATTTTTCTTTTTTATCCACACATTCTTCAAAAAAATACTATTTTTAAAAATTATAAAATCAAATAATGGGATCAAACGAGGCTTAATGGAAGCAAACATGGACCAGAAATATGCAATAGGGATTCATGGTCTTAAGAACCAACCAGAGTCCGACAAGTGCCTAACTCCTTTATAATGATATGACAAAAAGTTAAGAATGGATTTTTCTTTTTTTCCTTTTTGTTTTTCTTTTTCGAAAAATCAACTGAAACGAATTAAAATTGACTTCACTAATTGTTCAATTCAGTTTCAATTAAAAATTAATTGAAATTGAGTAAAAAATGTCACAATTTACATTTTCTTATTGAATCATAAAAAGAAGTAGATTAGTCCAAAAACCCAACTGGAGTCAATCAATTCTGGTATATTTCAATTCAATTAAATATAAAATTTTAATTATAAGTCGATTCCACTCAATTTTCACTTGCATTAAATCGGATATTACTCTTCACTAAATAAAGTATCAGAAGCTGCATTTATCATATCAATTTCAGAGACCATAACAAGTAAAAGTTAGACGAAACAAAGGTTATAAATTATAGCTCGAATTTCGAACTTTATTTACTCTATTATTTTTACTAGAACCTTCTTCTTTTATTAACTTATGCATTAAGGTATCCTTGGATATTTTCTTTCTTTGCCTTTTTTTAAACTAAATTCAATTGGTGAACCTCAACCAAGTATTAATTTAATATAAAAGGGAAGGTTTAGAGGTGTGGCAGCATTATGTGTATTGCTATAGAGGGTTGAAAATTGAAACCCACATTTATCATTTAAAAGTCATGTCAACAGGTGTTTTTCTATGCATAGGGTAAAAAGAACAAAATAAATACTGGGCCATGCAATTTGTTCTATCAAAGCAGGTAATATTGGTAAGCTGACAAAAGCCAGACCAATCAGATCTCGACAGGTTGAAATGGTGGGTCCCACTTACGAGGTAGGTTCAACAGCAATGCGGGGGCATGAATTTCTTGCTTAATATATATCATAAGATCCGTAGCTAGTAAACTAAATGACATCATGGGTTAGGCAAATGGACCTATTGATTATTCGATGTGTCATTTTTTTAATGTAAAGGGTGGCATCAAAATTACATGATAAAAGCCATAGAATGATTAAGAATATATTCATCACAATATAATATGTGAATACATTGTTGATTGCATTAAAGTTGTAGAAAAAATAAGATTGTCAAAATTAAATATAATCCGTCGCTTCGACTGGAAAAATTAGAAATCAATTTTAAACTAGGTCTAGGATTTATGTAAAAAGTCCAAAAAGATAAACCGTTAGAAAAAGGCAAGATCCGATCACATCACATTAAAAAAAATGATTGAACTAGTTCAATATTTTTAAAACTTCACATAATTTTACAATAGTTCATCTTAATTTCATCTTTTATCTCTGGTTGCCTTTTTTTTTTCTTCTTTTTTTCTTTTTTTTTGTCAATATCAAAATCGATTTTGAACAAATTGAGAAAAGGAGGATCTCGACATTGTATCGCAAGAAAGTAGCCAATCAATGAGTGAGATTCACATCTATCCTCACTTTCTTTTGGACAAGTTAAACTTCACATAATTTTACTACAGTTCATCTTTTTTTAATCTTTTATCTCTCGTTACGTTTTTTTTGGGTCAATATCCAAATCGATTTTGAACAAATTGAGAAAAGGAGGATCATGGCATTGTCTCGCAAGAAAGTGGCCAATCAATGAGTGAGAAAAAAATATGAGTGAGATTAAGAAAGTAGCCAATTAATGAGTGAGAAAAAAATATGAGTGAGATTCACATCTATCCCCACTTTCTTTTGGACAAGTTGTCAAAGTGGTTTAATTACTTGGATATCACTAGCCACGAGGGGAAATCAACCCCTTCACATACTTGTGTCAATAAATTAATGCGAAAGTGTTTAGATTTGCACCAATTGTAAAAGGGAAGTTTTTTGTCTTTACGAGTGTAAAAGGCATTGTTACTGCATTTCCTAATTCATAATTGTAGTGGTCTCGTACCATTATAAAGACATCAAACTACCTTAGAGTAATCCACCAGAACAGTAGACATGGAGGAATTTCGTCCTTTAAAATATGCTTATTTCAATCAATTAGTGAAAAAGAATTCACAATAAGTGTCGATCTTAAAAGGAAAGCTTTTGTCTTTACAAGAGTCCAAAAGTCATTTTAAACCCAATGTAATTGCAATTCTTGATTCATAATTATAGTGATCTCGTAATATCATTTAGTCATTGTACTCCATTAAAGAAATGCACCATGACGTCGTAATTTTAAACGTTAACATTGGCTATACAATTTATAATAGATTCGTATATAAAGTTGATCAAGCTATTTACGACAGAGAGACGATGGATATCCTGCCCACTAGCCCCTTTGATTGGACTTTCAACTTGGGATAACCAAAAAACGACAAAATGCTTTTGAATGAGCGAGTGTCGAAAAATGAAAACACATAATAATAGTAGAAGAAATTAGATATAAACCAAAATATGTGGACTGATATCTTTATTTAATATGCTTTTTGGAATTGAAAATTATTTTTTGAGTCAAAAACTATAGGGTGTTGATATTATTTATTGCTTCATTTAAAATTTTAAATTATGAATAAGAAAATATAAATGTATTAATTTATATTTATCTTCATCGTTAAATCGGCATTCACTGCATATACTTTTTTATCGACGAAGTTCTACGTGTTTGGAGATTAAGCTTCGGGTTTTATTTAAAAAAAAAAAAAAAGGTTATATGAGATCAAAATAAATTCAAAAATGAATATAAAAATAAAACAATATCTTGGCAAAAATAGAAAGTAGAGGAGATCGCATGTTAAAGAAATTATCTCACAACCCATATAGAATTGAATATTTTATTAGTTATTACACGAAATGTATTGGTAACATACTCCTCCACTCTTCAT
>NC_036244.1:10807402-10814081 GCF_002742605.1 Olea europaea var. sylvestris | reverse complement strand
TAACATTTTTTATTTTTTTATTAATGGGATCTTAATCTTATTTTTTTCAAGATTTCTATTACCAATCAATTATTGACTTTGTTCTTGAAGTACTCTTTATCAATTGATTATAAACAATTTCTTTATTAACTAGTTCCTCTGCATGTTTCAAATGTTTTCTTTTAATTAATCGATTTTCTAACATTTCTTAACATCTTTTATCCTTGAATTCTTGATGTATTATCATAAGATTTTGTGAACGTATACTTTTTATCCAGTTTAGGCATTTCATCATATGAGATTTTTCGAATTTAACTAAATGTTGACTTAGCGAATTGATAGGATGATGTGACATGAAAAATCTAGTGATTTACTAATAATATTGCAATTATTGGATGATTAGTTACTTTTACACATGTCCTAAATATGAGTTTCTGTCTTGTTCGATGAACGAAAAAATCACTTATTCATTCCTATTAGGAATGACACCAATTCTATTAACGTTGAACAAGAGTAAAGCCAATGCATTTGTATCGATTTAGTCCCTGTTTGTGCTCCATTCTTCCAAATTTTTTTTTTCAAAACTCATTTTTAATTACATGTTCTTCAATAAAATAATATTATACTTAAACTCAAAATTTTTCTTTTTTAACCACACATTTTTCGTCAATTACTATGTAAAAATGCATTATTTCTCTTAAAATGGGGTTCAAACAAGGGCTAAAAGCTACGCATTTGTATTGGATCAAGTCAACCTCCAGCTTTTCATGATTGTAAGTTGATAGTAATTTCAAATAATTATTTATTTATTTCTATCAATTCTAAATTTTAATATTTAATTTTCAATCGAAGAGTCAATACCGTGAATACATCAAGAGCATGTGTTTCTATATATATTATTAGATTTGTGTTACGTAAAGGATTTTTGACTTTTTTTATTTATTTATCAATGTTGATTTCTATTTAGTTCAATTTGAGACATACACACCACGAGAGCAATTGCCATGAAAAGACATACAAGTTATATAGTTTAAAGGATATTGTTTAAAACATCTGATATAAATTACAGTAAGTTGTTTAACCTATAAGGTGCCCAACTTAAATTGAACGAAGCTAATTAAAGAAGGAAAAAATTGTTAATTCTCTTTGTTAAAGTAACGATTGAGAACATAACTTTCATATTTTGAGCCTATTTGAGCCACATTATAATGAGAATGAGAATGAGAATGAGAATGAGAATGAGAGCCGTTATGGACCCCACACCAGAGATAGAAATTTAAAAATGGTGACTTGATGTGATGGGTAACGGTCATATTTTTCATTTTAATGAGGTAAAAATGTGGCTCAAACAGGGGATTAGAAAATACATGAAAATGAAATTATTAGAGCGGTGGTTACCATGAGTTGCATAGTTTATTTATTTATTATTATTATTATTTATTTATTTTTTTGGAAAAATGTGAGATCTTCAAAATCTGTAAAGTGAACAACTCAATTAGTTTCACAATGTTGTTGAATTGGGAGGCCGATCTCCACGCAGTCATGTTGAATCTTTATGAAATTTCAACTTTATAAAACTTAATGAATTGTCAAAATCTCCATGTCAAATCACCAAGAAAATTAATTAATGCGGAACATAATTTGATCCATGACTTTGTATCTTGAATCTTTAATCTTAAAGATCAATTTGTTGAATCTTTATGAAACTTAAACTTTACTAACACGTCATGAATTGTCAAGATTTTCATGTCAAATCACCAAGAGAATTAATTAATGTGGAACGTTCCTTGATCCATTGATTTGAATCTTCAATTTTTAATCTTGAAGATCGACTTGCAATCTCCTCTTGATTGTCTTCTTGCTTTTAATCTTGATTGCCCTATTCTTCAATTTGTTGCTTTAATCCTTCTTCTTGATTGTTGATTGCAGTTCTTGATTCTTGATTGTTGATCTTAATTGTGGATTTTGAATCTTTCTTTTCAATATGTTTTTTCTTGTATTTTTGTGTTGATGAAATAACACAAAGAATAATAATCACATATGAATTGAGAGTCATAACCCTATATATAGTTTTTATATATATTTCGCCAATCATAAAATATAATTCTAAAGGAATCTAGTTTCTACACATATTTAGACCCACACTTTATTTAAATATCCAAAGTGAAATGACTTTAATTCATTATTATATCATTTTAAATTGGCCTAACTTTAAGATAGCATTTATACACAATTAATTACAATTGTAGGTCCACATGACAAATTAATAATTTCACAATACAACTTACAATCCCCTCTTGATTGGCTTCTTATTTTAATCTTTATTGTCTTATTCTTCAATTTAATTGTTTGAATCCTTCTTAATCCTTAATTATTAATCTTGATTTTTGATTGTGGGCTTGGGATCTTCTTCTTCAATACGGTTTCTCATATATTCCTGTAATGGTATCGAAAAAATTGCGACCATACTTCTAGAGTCACAGTATAGAAGTACTAACTAATTTACCACTTAAGCAAATATTACGGAAACTTGACACATCAGAAAGACTGATAAATTGAAAAGTAAAATTGGGACAATTCGAAATAAGTTATAAGGGGCGATCCTCAATCAAAACACAAATGTTAGCAGATTTTATTGTAGAACTTTCGGACATCTCCACTCCCCTGGTAGAGTTTGAATAGAAAACATGGAAGTTATTTGTGGACGAATCATCATGAGACACTATTACTAGAGCAAGAATAATTTTGACAAGCTCAGAGGGGTACAATCTGCAAATTTAAACTCTTCCAGATCCCTAGAGATGAACATGGATAAGCGAATACGTTTTCAAAACTAGCAAGCACTATTGATGCAGACTTATCCAAGATTGTACTCATAGAATTATTACCAAAATCATCAATTAACCAAATAATGGAAAATAGTACGTAAATACAAGGAAAAACCTTGTGGATGCAGAAAAAATGTATCCTATCTAGAAGATAGAACAATCCCCAATGACAAAAAGAGAGCACGAAAATTTTGAACAAAGATAGATACTCCTTTTTCTTAGATGCGTAAACGAGGATAAAAGGATATACGTAATGAAGGAAATACACAAGGGCACATGTGGAAATCACTTTCCTAGCACAGAAAGCCTTGAAGCAAGAGTATTATTGGCCCACATGAAAAATGATGCCTTGAGTATCGCCAAATATTATGAAAAATGTCAAAAACTTGCATCAATACCATGACAAACCACCCAAGAATTGATAACCACCAGCAGCCCTTGGCCTTTCACAAAATGAGGTATTGACTTCGTTAGAAAGAGTAAGATCTAATATAAGATTCATGATTGTAGTTGTAGACTATTTTACTAAATAGGTGGAAGCAGAACCACTCGCAAGTACGACTAAGGTTAATACTTGTAACTTCATAAGGAAAAATATTATCTGTCGATTTGGAGCACCGAACTCTACAGTATCAGATAAAGGTACATAATTTCAAGGGAAAAAATTGAGAGCTATGTGTGACGAATTGGAATTCGCAGACATTTTTCTACCCTATATTACCCTCAAGCTAACGAACAAGCAAATACAGTAAACAAAACACTAAAAAGCATCCTAAAAGGAAGTTAGATATTGTGAAAGGATTATAGTCTAATGAACTGTCACAAGTTTTTTGGACATATCACACCACCACCAAAATAAATACAGGAGAAACTCATTTCTTCATTGCCTATGAGATAGAAGCCATGATCCCAATCGAAATTGATTTAAGTTTGACTAGAAGAATAGGTTACGGCGAAGAACAAAACGAAGAAGTCGTAAATGTAAGCTTAGAGTTCGTAGAAGAAAAGTGAGATGACTCCTAGATGAAGTTCGTCGTATATGAGAAGAAGATGGAAAGATATTTCAATTCTATGGTTCGCAGAAAAGATTTCAGAGTGGGGGACTGGGTACTAAAGAAAATTATCTTAGACAAAGAAATAAGTTCCAGTTTTCATTGATAACAGCCTTAAAATTACAGTTATTTGCTAATAACATGTTAGAAGGGAAATTAGAATAATCTTAAGGTTTTGTTCGACCATATAAGTTATAATTAAGAGAAATAAGGCGTTAACAAAATATAGTGGAATCAATGAATACGATGGAAAATTGTTAACAAAGCACAATAGCTCACAGATAAGAGGGTGAATTTGTCTCCCTTGCATAAATCATCATTATTAAAGCACACATGGCAAAGTGATTAAAGCATTGCCAATGAATGAAGAACACGTAAGCTAGACAAGATTCGACGTCTTTTTGTCAAATGGGTTTTGGTAAGACTGCCTAATTTTGCTTCCCCATTGTATGAGAGGTCATTTTCCTCAAAGGCCTCTACTATTTTTCCACTCTCTCTTATTCATTCAATGAAGAGAAACCTCAATGCAGATAGATGATGAGCTAGAAAGTGTTCTTATCAAGATAGTAACAGAACAAGCGAAGTTTCTGGTTTGAAGTTTCATCGCTACTTATATATATCGAATTGTGCACATGTTATACTTTGATGAAAACTAAATAGCGTCACTACACAATTTAGTTCTATATCAAGTGCTTCAAGAATATACAAAATATTAAATTAATAGATCATGAACTTGTTTTAGATCGAGTGCTTCAATTTAGTTTTATAATATATAAAGGATTTTACACACTAGAATCTTAAATTTTTATAAAATAGGAAAATGTTAAAATATTCAATTTTAAGTTAAAGAATAATTCAAAACTGAAACTTTGGACTCAATAAAGGCTAAAGTCACTGTGACAACCCTGGACGGTTACCCAAGAATAACTCCTCAATAAAACGAAAACTAAATTCAAAGAATAACATGGGCGTACAATGTACGCACTGTGAGAAAGATTATTCATGTATCATAAGAAAGACAAAAATTAAATTAATAGATAATGAACTTGTGGATAAGCAAAAAGGCTGCAAATTTTGAGAAAATAAAGCAATGATAGAAATTGTTATTGTTAAGAGATTGGAAGTGAAAAGGGCGAATTAAAGTAGATGACTAGACAATCAATGACGAGAAGAAAGGGCAATGAATCTTTATTTTTTCTACTATCATTACATTTATGTGTTATACAGATTAATATCTAACACAAAATATGCGATATTTAGTGACATACATAACCATCATATTTTATTTATTGATTTCTCTATCAATGACTAATTTAATTGTCATAGTTATCACGTGATCCAACAATTATGAATCATTAACTGATATGCACATCCAAAGCCTTTTTTAATAAATCGAAGCCAAAATTTAATCAATTCATTTATTTATGTTAGATTACGGTAATTCAAATTCTATTTAGTCCAACCCTAAAACCTCGTAGTGCCTGTTTTATTATTCTCGCGTGTGTGCATACACATATATGATATATTTCAGGTTTCATTAAATTTTTGGTGCGATTATCTAAAACATTTATCTCTTGTACTCCTCTTTAATATAGTAAATTTTCTCCTATATTCGTAATTTTTTCCTTTTGAAATTTTCACTTAAATATTTCTATTCTTGTTCTTATTTTTCTATTGCCTTTTTATTTCTTTAACAATCTCAATTTTATTAATGAGACCTATATTTTAGCCAACCTTCACTATATATAAAGACAAGGCTCAAATAAATTAGCAACTCCCAAATTTCAACACCAATACGCAACCTATTAAATCTTCTTTTATCAACCACTTTGAATGGGCATTATTCACCACCACAATCAATGCTGAATGGCCACTTGTTCAAAGCCATTTAGCCATCCGCGTAAATTTCATCAGCTGACACACGTTTATATAAACCAATCGCACGGTGGATACTAGAATCCACTATAATGAATACTGGGACCATACCCAGGAAAAATATAATACAGGAAGTTTTTATTTTTATTTTTCTAAGAATTACCAAATTAGATAATATGAAATTTAACATCTTTGAATTTCATTGTAATATAAGTTCTTGATAATTTAAAAATTAGAATCAAACTTCCTTTTTAATTATATATTTCGCCTAAGCCACAACTACAATCTACATAAACAAATACTCATTTTTATTACAACTTATTTGGAACCCATAAAAGTTTTAAGGCAATGCTTTTGAGTGCTTATATTAAATTATGACCGAAATGTTCTTCTACTCATAATGAAAAGTCTTATCTTATCCACTTAAAGAGAATCATACTTACGATTCTCACATTTGGAGAAAACCATCAGTAAGTGGACAGTCTTATCCTGTCCATTGTGAACAGAAGAACAATTGTGCAAATTATGAATCTTATAGAATATGTCAATAAAAACTGAATTGTATTTTATAAATTTCGTGAGATTAGTGAATAGAAGTATGTTTGATCAGTTAAATTATAATAAATTTATGCCAAATATGGTCTAAATTTGACTTCTTTAAAATGACATTTGAAGATACTATTTTAACCATTTGTTATTGTCGTGTATTAATCACTTTCGTCTTGGTTTTTACTATCACCCTTACCCTCTATCTTTTGACACCTCAACTCTTTATTTATTATCGCTCTTTTTGTCGTGCAATTCACAATCAATACATGGTCCCATGGGCAATCTTGCGAAACAACGATTTGGTAAACTTTGAAATGGGAAACTTTCCAGCACTGATTCGAAGAACATTATGTTCTTTACATAACGGTGTCCTAATAAGCGTACTTCCACAAAAAA
>NC_036244.1:10796584-10804224 GCF_002742605.1 Olea europaea var. sylvestris | reverse complement strand
ATATGCTTGTAATACTTGATGCTCGATCAAAAAACTTTGTCACGCATTACACATTTTTGAATCTTGGTATCCTATCATATTACTTTTTGAAATTATAGGATTTCTAGGTATCATATAGAACACATGAGAGTAGAATTAGACTAGCGGGATCAACCCAAAAAATTGAAAACTTATCTAACATTAGGTCCGACTTGTATGTAAGAAATCCAAAATCTTAAAAACTCAATAAGGCCCCGTTTGGTATCCATTTTCTTCAAAATGCATTTTTTTCTCTCTTCTTTTTAACCACACATTCTTTGTTAAAATAATATTACACGTAAATCAAAAACTTATTCTCATTTTTCAACCACACATTTCTTACTAATTTACTATTCTAAAATGTATTTTTACGTAAAAATGGCTCTCAAACAGAAATCCAAAATAACTTCAGATCTGACGGATTCACTTCAAAATCAAGCTTTTCCCCCAAAATTTATTTGTTTTTCTACCACCAATTTGATCGTTTAACATTTTAAGTTAATATACGAATCAATTCTAATATATTAGAAATATAGGACCTCTTTGAACCTCATTATTTTCTAATAATGTATTTTAGAATAGTAAATTGATGGAGAACGTGTGGTTAAAAAATGAGGAAAATTTTTGAATTTACGTGTAATATTATTTTATTAGAAAATGTGTGCTTAAAAAAATAGAGAGAAAAATGTATTTCGAAAAGAATGGAGACCAAACAATGGCACAGTACATAAAATCGTAGTTTCTCTTACTGTCTTAGCATTAACAAACTCCTATTTGATTTAGCTAAAAAATTAACTCAAATCAACGAGTAATTTTAACTAAATAATTTAATGTAATCCACTACTTTTATCCTTATAATTACATATTTTATTAATATTCATCAAAATTTACTAAAAACATAATTTTTAGCAATACCAAACAGGACTGATTAATGTTCATCACATACCAAGATGTCAATTTTCGCATTGAGTCATTTTCATCATTAATAATTTTATATTTTTGTGGATTTAGATTTAATTTCCTCTTATGGGTCATCCATCAATAACAATAATAATAATTTTTTTTGTCAAGGAGAGATAGCGTAATAGATATTCAGTTGCTAATGCAATAGTGACAATTGTTAGTTGACACAATAATTGAACCAGCATAAATAAAAAAGGAAGGAAATAAAGAAAAGCGAGTAAATTGACGTCATGAACCAATCAATGCTTTTCCACAAGGAGAGAGTGGGTTATTTGCGCTTGGAAGAAAGCTTTTATTCTTTATATTATAATATAATTGAATAGTAAAATGTTAATTAATTTTAAAAATATATCTATAACATTATCATGTGACTAGGTCTTTCATTTGTGTACTTAGTTTCTTTTTTCTTTTTATTCACTTTTTTGACTAACATCTATAGTTACAAGACCCTGATCATAAAATTCGATCTTGAAAAGCTAAACGTGTTGCAATGTAGTAATTTTCACGCGAAATTATTGCCAACTTTATCGACTTATGACGATGTAGTAAGGTAGGTAGTTTTTAATCCTTACTTTTCATAATGTAAGCCCTTGTTTGAAATTTGAATTTTTTAAAAGTATTTTTTTTCCTCAATACTCATTCCTCCTTTTATTTTCTTTTACAACTTTAGTGTTTTTTACTCACAAATTTCTCGTTCTAATATTTTCATTTATCCTTGTTTTTTTACTTCTTTTCCATATCGATGTCATTTTCTAGTTTATTTCTTCTCAAAACATGTGTATTTCACCTCGTTTTCATTCCTTTTATCAAAATTGCATTCCACACTCAGAGACCATCCTAAAGCACCCAAAAATTACAAGATTAATAGATATTCAATTCGAATTACTAGCATTTATATAATAACAGAGTCGAGATAAGTGTAATATTTATTCTTATCGAGCACCTCCCGACTAAACAATGATCTAGGGCCTCAAATTGACAGGGGCCTCAAGAAAGTTAGAATCTTACCTTGAATGGAAATTGAAAGTACGAAGAAATACGGACGTACAAGTAATTTATAAATTTTTGTTTTCAACATGCTAATCGAAGAAAAAGTTATTGTGTTTTTTAAGGGTATCTTTAAGAGACTTTTTATTTATAAAGACCATCTATGCGTAATAGATAACATCTTTAAATTTATAGAGTAAAACTTTTTAAACATCCAACAATAATCTCTATTTTGTCTCTTTATTTTACTTTTCTCAATAAATATTTATTTATCTCTTCTCATATTTCATTTAACATATTTTTTTATATGTCAATGATCAATCAATTTAAATGTGATTTTAATAATTTAAGAAGTAGAGTATTAAAATATGTTACTTATTAAATGCAATCCTTGTAAACTAAGAATAGAGAGTAGGTTTGACTCTCTAAATTTAGAGAGTCGAACTCATTATTTATTTTAAAAAGATAGAATAGAGTCTTTTGGAGTATATTTTAAAAATTAACACTGAAAGATTAAGAGCATTTTGCATTTAGAGTTGTTTATTTTCTTGATGTTTGTGTTGTCGAAATGGTGAAAGTCCGTTGTTTTTGTTATAAAAATTGGTGAAGACATGTCTGTGAAAATAGTAAAGCCAATGGATTACTTTGTAGCAACTGCTTTTTGAATCGCCAAAAGCATACATTATATTCCAATGCTATGAACTCTTCATTCTATGCTTCCGAGTGCAGTCCTTAGTAACAGAACACAAGAGATTCCTAACCTATCCTTCCCTCAAAATGAGACCTTTATTCATATCAATTATAAGTACATCAAAATTCTCAAATATGAATAATTAGGAGAATTTAAAAATATGACATATGCCAAACTAAAATACTGAATATTGTAGTTTGCTTACTAATTCGGTATCTCCAAATGTAAGAAGACTAAATATTATATTAGCCTACTCTCGTGTTGAGGGGATGCTTCAATTTTTGGATTTAACTAAGTTTTCATTTAAATACGAATATCTATTGATTTAACTATTTAATTATTTATATGTTCATTAAAAAAGTACGTTAAAGGGCCTTACTATTAGTCGTCTAGGGTTTTAAAATTCTAAGAATCGATCATGTGAACGATGTATTGTTCTTGGACTGTCTTTTCTTATTAAAAACCTTGGGGACATTAGTGTGTAGTTCAAATCTAATAGTCCACACTTAACATTGCCTAGAAAGGAAGCAAGGAGACAACCAGCATTGGACGAAAGCTATTGGCTTCAAGGATCATGCCGTTAATCATGATTAAAAAACTATAATATATATGATATTTATTAATTAACATGCCATACTTATCCCTAGTTTTGCGATGGTAGCATGCCATAGTTATCCCTAGTTTTGCTATGGTGTTCCATTGTAAATTATTTATGATTAGGAAAACTATAAAAAAATAAGTAGTTTTATTTATATGATGGCTTTATATCTTCATCAATCGTAATCTTATTATTATTATTTTTAACTATATAGGGGCCCTTTCCTCAACCCGAATCTCAATCCTCTACATAAACGTAGTTTTTATCTCATCATGAATATTTCATATTAATGAATTTTGCTACATTCATGGTTAGTGGATCTGAACTATTAACAAGAAGGTAGTGGAGATATATTCGATACGAAGTATTATTATACTACTTATTAAGGTCCAATTATTATTTAAGTAACTTTATCAATTAACTCATAGGTTTATAAAAAATAATATTAAATGATTAAAGGCAATTCATAGTGTTTCTTGATAATAATGGAGGCATCTTCTTTTTTTTGCCAAATAATATGAGTTGTTGTCGATTTTAGTGGCCAAAAGAATATTAAAACTCAAATAATTGAAAGAGGCTTATCTAGAGTTTCAAGCATAATGGAAGTACGACTTGGACCTCAAAAACTTTATATATATATATATATATATATATATAACAATGTACTTCAATGATACATTCATTTAACAATCATTGTATGACATACCCAGTATATGTACATATTTAGAGGGTGTTTGGTAGGGATTAAAATTAGATATTTTAGTAGATTTTGATAGACGTTTTTGAAATGTGTGGCTGAAAATTTGTGGGATCCATGAAAGATATGACAAATATTGATTATTTGACATTGACCTAGATTAAAGTCAGATTTTAAGTCGAACCAAACAAGCTCTTAATAAAAGACTAAGAGAAACCCTTTTGGAGAAATAATTTTTGAAACTCTTTTGAACTTTATACCATGTAATGTTAGGCGTGACTTTAATATGGAGCTACAATTATTAATTATGATGAATACTCTAATATGGACCAACAATCCGAATGAAACCCACGTGTACAAATTATTTACTAGAGACTTTGTCGAGATTCCAAAGGATGAACATTTCCCATAAAATTTCTTTTGCTACATTCATGGTTAGTGGATTTGAACTATTAACAAGAAGGTAGTGGAGATATATTCGATACGAAGTATTATTATACTAATTATTAATGTCCAATTATTATTTAAGTAACTTTATCAATTAACTCATAGGTTTATAAAAAAGAATATTAAATGATTAAAGGCAATTCATAGTGTTTCTTGATAATAATGGAGGCATCTTCTTTTTTTTGCCAAATAATATGAGTTGTTGTCGATTTTAGTGGCCAAAAGAATATTAAAACTCAAATAATTGAAAGAGGCTTATCTAGAGTTTCAAGCATAATGGAAGTACAACTTGGACCTCAAAAACTTTATATATATATATATATATATATATATAACAATGTACTTCAATGATACATTCATTTAACAATCATTGTATGACATACCCAGTATATGTACATATTTAGAGGGTGTTTGGTAGGGATTAAAATTAGATATTTTAGTAGATTTTGATAGACGTTTTTGAAATGTGTGGCTGAAAATTTGTGGGATCCATGAAAGATATGACAAATATTGATTATTTGACATTGACCTAGATTAAAGTCAGATTTTAAGTCGAACCAAACAAGCTCTTAATAAAAGACTAAGAGAAACCCTTTTGGAGAAATAATTTTTGAAACTCTTTTGAACTTTATACCATGTAATGTTAGGCGTGACTTTAATATGGAGCTACAATTATTAATTATGATGAATACTCTAATATGGACCAACAATCCGAATGAAACCCACGTGTACAAATTATTTACTAGAGACTTTGTCGAGATTCCAAAGGATGAACATTTCCCATAAAATTTCATTACTACAACCTCTAATTCCAATGTGGGCTATCCAACTTCTATTTTTCTTACTCAAATTCTATGAAATTACACTGTATGATAAATTGATAATACAGAAATACGACATTTTATACTTAAATTCTATTAATACACAAATGCGACTTTTTTATACTCTATTAGAAATAAATTGTGTGTATGATAAATCAATAGAACTAAGATTCGTTTTTGACTTAAATTTCACTAAAAGTCATTGCGTGTATGATAAATTGATACTACAAAATTCAATTAATTTTAATTTATTATTATTATTTTTACTTAACTTCTACTTGGAAACACATTATGTGTACGATAAATTGATTTTGTTAACAATTGGGGTTAGAGCACTAAATTCGAACAATATTAATATTATATTTAGGTCTTGTTTGCGAGAGATTTTCTTAAAATCATTTTCAACCATACATTTTATAGAATTTATAAATTTTCTCATTTTTTAAACAACACTTTCTTTAAATAAAATAAAATAATAATCATTTTTCACTTCAAAATTGCTCGGATAAAAAAACACTTGACATGTTTTCTAACAATATTAATATTATATTTAGGTCTTGTTTGCGAGAGATTTTCTTAAAATCATTTTCAACCATACATTTTATAGAATTTATACATTTTCTTATTTTTTAAACAACACTTTCTTTAAATAAAATAAAATAATAATCATTTTTCACTTCAAAATTGCTCGGATAAAAAAACACTTGACATGTTTTCTATTTATCGAAAGACATCAAGAAATAAAAAAAAAAACAATGCAATTTCAAAACAATAGTTTCGATAGTCAAAACAAATTTTTGGGGACAAAATTATTCTTGGTTGGCTTGGAATTCTGGAAAAAAATGATTACTATAGAAGAACCATATTGTAAATAATTTTGATAGTCAAACTATATCCATTTTAATTCGTTGTCCGTATATAAATTTAATTAAAAATAATAATCAACGAAAAGAACTCGAATCTTTACTTTTGATTGTTCACGAAGTAACCCATTTTCTAAGGTCAGTCAACTATGAGTGTATTTCAAGAAATTTGATATTACCATTTAATTAAACAAAAAATTCGTAACATTTAATATCTGAAAAGATTCCAAAATTTCGTTTAGATTTTGAAAATATAAAATTATAGTTGACTTTAGAAGTCTGAAGATTCGTGTTTCACGAGGGTTTCACATTATTCAACAACTCTTCATTCAGTTGAAAAAAAAAAAAAAAAGAAAAAAAAAAGCCATTTCCATGGAACCTACTTAAAAAGTTGGTTTATTGAAAAAGATAAATTTATAAAACTAAAAAAATATTTATTTATTTAAATTTTATAACAAATATATTCCTTTGTGTCAAAGTCGAATCCCTTTTTTGTATTAAAAATTTAACATTTGAACAATTATCCTAAGTTGTTAGCAACCAAAATTTGAATCCTTGAAACTTATTTAAAAATTTAATTTGTTAAAATTATAAAAATTCAACATGAATTTGTCTTCCAATTACTTTCTCTTTTCTATCCCATTTCGTGTGTGTGTATATATATATATATAATTTACTGCATATGCAGGAAAAAAAAAAAACTAATTCCTTTTCGCAGTGTTTTAAATTATCTGCACTCTACTAGGAAAGAGCAAATGGTCAAATTGAGGTGAAATTAATGGTAAAACAAAAAAATAAAATAAAATATCTAACACTAAATTTTCCTGAAACGATTTTAATAGCCACTAGTCAATTCTTTACTTCTTTCAATTGCCATTTTTGAAGGGTTTAACCCCTAGCCATACACTGGTTCTCAGTATTGTTTGATTCCTACTTTTAATATTATAATTTAATTATTCAAGATTAATAAATAAATAAATAAAATAATACATACTTTGAAAATTATATAGAAATCTCATACGCATTTTTCAAGATTTCAACAAAAACATAATTCTCAAAATAAAAAACTACCCACAATCAATAATATTTTGTTCATGGACAGAGAAAACTATGTTCGTGAGTTGAGTTGGATTATGATAAAAAAAAAATTATTAGACTTATTGTTTTAAAAGAAATTTAGTGATTAAACATGTCATTGGATAAAAAAAAAAAAAATACTTATCAAATAAAATCACTTGCAGCAAAACGTTTAATTTAGAACACTGAAAATAATAAACCAATGTAACTGAATTTTATTTATTTATTTATTATTATTATTATTTTTTTTTCTCTCCCGTTCAGCTTGGGCAATCGCGTGAAAAGTAAAGGCCGTACTTAAAAAGTTAAAACCAGTGTTCACGGCACACCAGCGATGACCAGAGTCAGACTTGAGTAGACCCATTTGTTTCACACGTGGTTGACCGCTAACCCCAAAAGCTACGCCAATTTCAAGTTGGGTCCTACCGATAAATATTTCTCAGCCGCCACGGCCGACCATGGAAATATCCCCTCTGCC
>NC_036244.1:10794168-10795714 GCF_002742605.1 Olea europaea var. sylvestris | reverse complement strand
TGGAATTAGTCAAGAATCAATTAATCAATGCCCGCCACATGTCATGAACTAAAAAAATTTATTTATCCCCAAAGCTCAAAGATAAATTTACAAATAGGCATACGTGGGATGAAAATGCTATGTTGAAGTTAAAATATCTTCCTTCAAATTTAGTAATTTCTCCTCATGCTCTTCATCAAACGGCAAAATAGTGAGTTTAGACTGGGAATTTGCTGATTTTCATTTTGAGGTCATCAGTAAGCAACGAAGTTTTAAAATTAATACTTTTTTTTCATTAAAGTAAAAATAAATAACTTACTTTTATTGAAAATAATTATCTAAACATATTTAGAAATTATTAATATCGATTAAATGTTAAGCTTATCCAAACAACCTTAATATCTTTTGCCACCTTGTTCCATTCGATAAAAAAGTTTATTTATTATATTGCCATCAAGATTTTGAATTAACTTCAAGATATTAAGGTAGTGGTTGGTTTGTATTTTCATTTTCCATTTTCATTTTTAAAATGATTTTTAGTTTTCCCCGAAAATGGCCCATTTTGAGCGTTTTCGACATTTATAATTGAAAACGTTGAAAACAATAAAAAGTTGTTTTACGTTTTCAGTTATAAATTTTAACTCGTTTTTGAAAACGATAGATCAAACGCGTTTTCCGCGTTTTCGAAAACGGAAAACGAAAAATGGGCCAAAACGGCTAACCAAACTCGGCCTAACTTTCTTGATTTTTTGCAAAATGAGCGGTTTAGGAAGTCGATATAACAGAGATATGAAAATTTAGAAAATTGTTAATTTAGAAATTAGAGATTGGTCGTAGAAATGAAAATTATCAAAAATTATGAATATTAATAAAAATAATTTCCAATTTTGAATTTAAAAATTGCACACTGTAAAGTGTTTCTGTAACACAGTTGGGCCTAGCTATGGGCCTATGCATCTAGGCCCAGATGCAAGGCTCTAATGGGAATCTCACGGGCCCACCCCGTGAACCCAATCTTGGTTCGGTCTGACTTGCCAAGCTAAGAATCAAGTTCAACTAAATTCTAAGCTCGTTTAAATGCAAGCTTGAGCCACTCATGGATTGAGCTCTTATGAGTCAGGCCACAAAGTCAATACTCATTCACCATTTATTTATATTAATAATTTATAATTTTATTCAAATACTCGTCTTTAAATATAAGTTACTTGTAAGCATGGTTAAACACCGTATGTAACTTTCTCACTTCGTTTTCAAATGCCTAGAAAAAATGGGTATACTAGAAAAGGAAGTCATTTGGAAAGTTTGAGCCTTTTTTGCGTGTTATGATATTAAAATCTACACAAAACTTGAAAAATAAGTTTCGATTTGATTGTCTAATGCATTAAAATTTAGTAGATTCCAATTTAAATATTTATCATATTTAAGACACCTCATTGAAGTGAATGATTTGCAATGAATAAGACAAAGACATGAAGTAAAAATAAAATAGGATACAATTGATACTTGTCGTCATTTTAATTGATGATCCTATAACGTAAACGTATAGAGCCGTTGTACAAAAGCTTTT
>NC_036244.1:10755856-10789137 GCF_002742605.1 Olea europaea var. sylvestris | reverse complement strand
TCATTTGTGACAAAAATGAAGAGTGATGATGGCATTTTAGGAAGAGTTCGTAGTAAGGGGGAGATGATAGTGTTTTATGGCATGCCATATCATAATATCTAGCTTATTTGAGTTTTGATGTTTTGCGATACTAATGTTTCAGTTTGTGTTTTAATGAATTAGTATTACTTCTCAATTTTGCTATCACATTTATGATAGTGTGTTTCACTTGTTATATTTCATGTTTCACGTACTTTTATACTGAATATTTGAGTTGTTAATTTCAGAAAATATATTTGATAAGGAATACAAGAGAAACATTTAGTTTGAGTTTGGGTAAATTAGTTTTGATTTTACTTCCTTGACTTGTATTATATAGTTTTGTCACAAAATACCAAAGGGGGAGTTTGTTAGGTTTTAATTGTATTGGCTATTTTTCAGATAAAAGGATTATTATAAAAGAATTTTAAAAGTCAAGGAGTCTGTTGGGATGTTGTATAAATAAACTAGAAGTCTTTAGGTTAGAGTGTGGAACATGGAGAAAGAATTGTTGGAATTATGCTAGCCTGTCGTCAAGCTGATGTTCGAGCATTCAAAACAGAATCATTGTTGACCACCTATCACCCAATTGTCGCTCGCCTTGCGCTAGCCTGCGCTCGAGCAATGGTGTTTTTCGAGAAACCATAATTCGAGATTTTCAAGAGCTCTATCTATCATATACTAACCCAATATTTCTCTACTGTAAATACACAAGCCCTACTTTGTAAAAACTATAGTTAATCATTATATTCTACCTTCATAACATCCTGTGAAGAAAAACAATAAGTCTATATCTTGAGATCAATCAATCACAAATTGGGACAAAATCAAAATCACATAATCTATAACAAACACTTCAGAAACATAATTAGAAGGTATTTTCTTAATAACTTTCAGAGGTTACTAAAAATTGAAGGAGGTTAGACCAAAACCGTAGGAAGAGTATAAGAGCGAGGTGTTCTTGGTGATACACAAAAGATAAACAATTCCAAAAGATAGGAAGCAGGTGTTAGTGAAGCACATTCCATTGGGTCTTGAAAATTGCTAGAATTAGATCCGCGAGTTTAGTAGTTTTTCTAGGCTGAATTATACGGTAAGTCCTTATTGTTTATAATGACAGTCTCTGGCTTGGTCTTGGAATTCTTAATCCTATGAATGATTTTCTCCATCACAAATCTTGTGTTATTTACTGTCTTGTTGACTATTGTGACAATTCAACATAGGATAAAATTAACTTGATTGAATAAACATCTTAAACAATTAAAAAATGGCTTGTTGTTTTTATGTGGCAATTTTAATTCCACATTATTTACTTATTTACCCCTATTGTTAATTTTAGAGTTGAACTATTAACTTCAAAATGTAAAGAAAATAACACATTGATCATTCACAATGAGTGATAGAAGCTCAAAATTCATTTGTGCATTTAAAGCTATTTTGATTATTAATTGCATAAAAATATTTGAACAAAAGTAAAATTGATCTTCAAAATTACGTTTAAACTTAGATCATATTTTTATAACATCATTTACCTTGAAAAGAAGTTAAAAACTCCTTCTAAAAGTCTACGTTTGTTAAAATATTCAAATCGGATCAAACGAATTCAAAAACGAAAAACTAGTCAAAGTAATCGCAACTAGTCGGACGTCAGAACCGTCATCCGGTTGAAGGTGGCAGATGTTCAGATTGATTGTTTGAAATCTCAAAGAGTTTTAGCGGACCTCTGATTGGTTCATGCGGATGTCCTATTGATGCAACGGTCGGATTTTTAACTATTATGATTTCAAATGCATAACGACTATTTTGGTTGTCCATATCCAAAAGTGGACATCCGGTTGGTTGTCCAGTTCGATTGAGTATTTAACATTTTAAACTCTATAAATACCCCAACTTTTTCATTCGTAAAGAGTTTCAAGAGCATTAAGTAATATATAATTTGAGAGAAGTCTTTGAGGCTACATTACACTCAGTTAATTTGTTTCTTCATATAATTTTTTTTGATTGATTCGAACTCTTTTCCCCATCTTCATCAAAGCTTTTAATCTTTCTTTTTGTACTTAACTCATTATATCATTCATAAAAAAAGAGATAATTTGAAGAAAAGCTTTGAACTTACATTACATCGATTTCTTCTACTTCTTTATATCAAAACTTGATTAATTAAATGAAGCTTGTAAAATCATAATTTTGATCAAAGTTTCTCATCTCTCTTTTGGTATATAATTTATTACCATTATTTATTAAAAGACGGATATATTTTGAGAAGAGTTTTGAATTTACATTGCACATATTTCATCTTCATCTTCTTCTTGGAAAAGTTTTGATTGATTGAATCAAACTTTTAATTATCATATTCATCAAAGTTTTTATCTAACGCTTGACTATCATTTGTTGCTATTTATTGAAATGTTAGCATCTCTTAATTCATTTGTAACATTAATAAGAGAGGATTTCACTAAAAAATTACTTTTTTATAGTTAAGGTTCATATTGAGGTCCTATAAAACTCAATAGTGTAGGTTATATTGAGGTCCCGTAAAACTCAATATTGGTTAAAGATAAGTGTCATATAGGTTGAAATAACACCATAAGTCAATCAATATTCTGAAAAGACCTTATTCGTCCTGGAGAGCTTAGTAACATAGTGCGATCATTGTTTTGGATCGAATCTCTACAATTATATCGTTTGTATCCTTTTTCCCTTTAACTTATCGATTTCATGTTTAAATTATAATTTGAATTAATCTATTTAGTCTTCATTTTCTTGAATTTAGATTAGTTCTTCGGAAATATTTTAAAAATCAATTCATCCATTTCTTGGGTTTTTACTCTTGGGATACCAATTGGTATCAGAGCTAGATGCTCATTTTTAAAGATTTAACAATCTTCAGTAATGGTTAATTACTTTTTTCAAAATCTTGAGGGCTATTCTACAAATCATCCTCCCTTTTTGATGTTACATATTATAATTATTGAAAAAATAGAATGATGATGTGTTCAATCAATAGATTATAATATTTGGAAAGTTATTGAATTTGGTGTCTATGTATCTAAAAAGGTTATTAAAGTGGTTGGTGAACTGATTCAAATCATTCCATAACCTAGAGAGGAGTACATTGATGAATATAAAAGAAAATGATCGTTGAACACTAGAACCAAAAATATACTTTATTGTGCTTTGGATAGAAATTAATTTAATCGTATTAGCACATGTGATTCCACTTTTGATATTTGGCATGCCTTAGAAGCTACTCACTTGGGCACTAGCAAAGTAAAAGAAACCAAGATAAGTCTTTTGGTTAAGGAATTTGAAATTTTTTTTATGAAACAAAATGAACACATTATTGATATGATATGATTACTCGTTTCAGCAATATTGCTAATAACCTCAAAAGCTTTGATACAAATTTTTCTAACGGTGAACTTGTGAATAAAAATGCTTAGGCCTCTCTTGGAGGATTAGAGTTTGTTGAGAATGTTGATAGAAAACATCAAAGATACCAACACATATCCATTAGAAGAGCTATATGGAACATTGATGACATATGAGTCAAATCACAATAAGACAAAGGATAAAACAATGAAAAGCAAAGAAGAAGAAATATGCCAAATTAATTTAAAGTTGGTAATAAATAAAGACACGCCAAGTAAGAATATTAATGATGAAGAACTTGATGGCCTAATTCTTCTTGTCAAAAAATTAGAGGAATCTTCGCAACAATTGGTTATTTCAAAAGAAAGAAGAAAATGGCGAAGAGAAAAGAAATAAGATTGTGACAAAGCGTGTCACAAGAAAATCGATTGTCTGAACAAGAAGAAACTCTTCAAAAAGAAAAAACTCCCAATCACATGAGATGAAAGTGACGATGATGATCATGAAGAAAATGAAAGTCAATAGGAAATTGTCAACATGTGCTTCATGTCTATTGAAAATGATGTAAATGAAAATTGTTTTATGATGAGTTATCTACCTCTTACGATGAAATATTTGAAGAATTTGAAAAAACTTTTGAAAGTTCAAAATGATTTTGAAAAAAGAAAAGTCGATTACAATTATTTAATTAAAGAGAATTCTTCTTTACAAGAAAAAATTATTTTAGATTTGATTCAAACTGTTCATAAATTTACTTAAGACAAGAAAAATGTTGATCTAATACTTTGTGAACAAATTATTTTCCCCCTTAAAAAAAGGAGGAATTTGATACAAACTATTTTTCGAAACAAGTCTCTTCAAATTTCTTTGTTAAAACCTCTACTTCTACTCTTTCAAATATCACTTGTAGTTTTTGCAATAAAAAAGAACATATGAATTTTAATTTGTTCAATCAAAATGAGGTTACATTTTGAAAGTAAACACAAGTGAATTCAAAGGTTCACAAGCTACAAACAAGGACCCAAAGTTTTATGGGTATCAAAGAACAAAAATTGAATTCTTTTTATAGTTACCGAAACAAATTAAGAGCAAGTGATTCTTGGATACTGAATTTTCAAAGCACAAGATCGGAGATCAATCTTTAAAAAGAAGGATGGTCATGATACTTTTGGAGATAAAGCCAAATGAAAAATTATTGGCATTGGAAGTATTGTATTTGGAGATTCCTTTTGAGCAAATAAACATTCAAAATCAAAATAAGGAAGATCCTAAAGATGTTGAAGATCAATATGAGGACGAGCAAATGTGCAACACGATGAAGAAGAGTGATCAATCTCTACCTAAGGAATGGTGTCAAACAAAATATATCATGAACATGCTCAATAAGTTTGAAATGAAAGAATTCAAATCAATTAATATTCCAATGAGCTCATCAATAAATTGGAAAAAGATGATCAAGGTACTTCCATAGACAAATCAAAATGTCGAGTTATGATCGGATCTCTCATTTATTTAATCGCAAGTAGACTCGATATTATATTTAGTGCGTGATTATGAGCTAAATTGCAACCCAGTGCTCAAGAATCATACCCTAGTGCCTAAAATGAATTATTAGATATTTTAGTTTCACTAACACATTACGTCCATAGTATGCTAAAGGCACGCAGAAGGAGGATATTATATTAGAATTTGTGAATACGAAAAATTAATTGGCCAACATTCTCGCTAAATCTCTAGCCCTTGATAGATTTTTATATATTCGAAGAGCTTGGAAATTATCGATGATTTTAAAGTATGTGGCTAAATTTTATTCTTACATGATTGATTCCTTGTGCATCATTTTCAGGGGGAATATTATTATTTCCTTTGGTTGATTTAAAATTTTGATATTATATGCCATACTCTTGTTCTCATATGTGCTGCTTTTTCCTTATACCAAATGGGAGAAATTGAGTAAAATAGATTTGCAGATGAGTGAGATAATATGGTTTCAAGAACTAAATCATACACTTTAAAATCATCTACCATATGATATGCTTTAAATTGATGACAATTGATTTGTAAAAGATGGGGTTAATAAATGGACTGCATGCTAAATTTGAGATTTTTATTCCTTATCAATTATTGATATTATTTTGCATATCATTTTGTTTGTCATAATCAAAAAAGAGGAAATTATATTTGATTGTAACATTAAAGTATTGATTATAACAGACAAGTTAATCTTGTTTTCTAACAATTGAATTTGAGTGAATATAGTCTTCAAAGCATTCAATGATAAATTGATCGGTCGCCGTTAAAATATAAACATCAAAACTATCAAATTAGACTCAAAAGAGAGATCAAGATGAGAGCCTAAGAGCCAAGTTTCAAGAAACGTCAAAGACTAGGCTTTCTTATATCAAATGTAAAGGTACTAACACAATGATCTTTAGCAATAATGATAAAAGCTAAAAAATAATTTTTTGTACTAAAAGTTATTTTGATTATCACTTGTATAAAATATTTTAATCAAAAGTAAAATTGATTTTCAAAGTTATGTTTAAACTTAGATCATATTTTTATAGTATCATTTGCCTTTAAAACTAGTTAAAAACTCCTTCCAATCTACATTTTTCAAAATAGTCAAATCGAATCAAACGGGGTCAAAAAGGGAAAAACTGGCCAAAGAGGCCTCAACTGGCAGCACGTTCGGACCATCGTCCGAACAAAGGTGGCAGATGTCTCGATTGATTGCCCAAAATCCCAAACGTTCTGGCGGATGTCCAATTGGTCCATGCGGACATTCGGTTGATGCAACAGTCAAATTTTTGATCATTATGATTGAAAATGCATAATGCCTATTTTGGTTGTTCGGATTCAATGGCAGATGTCCTGTTGGTTGTCCGGTTTGACAAAATGTTTTACTTTTTGCACTTTATAATACCCTCACTCTTTCCATTCTTTAAAGAGTTTTAAGAGCATCAAGTTGAATATATTTTGAGAAAATTCTTTTGATGCTACATTGCATTCATTTCATTTGTTTTATCATATTAAAAACTTTGATTGATTCAAACTCTTTTCATCATCTTTATCAAAGTTTTTCATCTCTCTTTTCGTACGTTATATATTTCTATCATTCATAAAAGAGAGATATTTTGAAGAAAAAATTTAAACCTACATTGCATCTATTTCTTCTACTTGTTTATATCAAAACTTTGATTAATTAAATCAACTTGTAAAATCATAATTTACATCAAAGTTTCTATTTCTCTTTTGATACATAATTTATTAGTATCATTCATTAAAAGAGATATATATTGGGAAGATTTTTGAACTTACATTGCATATATCTTCTCTTCATCTTTTCATTGAAAATGTTTTGATTGATTGAATCAAACTTTTAATTATCATATTCATCAAAATTTTCATCTAACACTTGAGCTATCACTTGTTGCTATTCATTGAAGTGTTAACCTCTCTTAACACTTAATTCATTTGTATAATTTATCAAGAGAGGAGTTCATTGTAAAATTATTTTGTTATACTTGTGGGTGGTTATATTGAGGTTCTGTAATGCTCAATATTGTTTAATGATCAGTGCTATTTGTTTATAAGTTACTAAAAGTATTGTAAAGGGTTGGATTGCACCATAAATTAATCAATATAGTGAAAAGACTTTACTTGTGCCTGAGAGTTTGTTAATGGAGGACGTATATCATTCTTTGGGTAAAACCTCCTCAATTATATTGTTTGTATCATCTCTTCCTTTTTACTAATCGCTTTCGTATTTACACTTATTAATTCGAGTTAATCTATTTAGTCTTCACTTCCTTGAATTTAGATTAATTTATCGAAAAAGTTTTAAAAACCAATTCATCCATCTTGGTTGGTTATTCATGGACTATCAATAAATACGATTTAGATTTAACTCTATAAAAGTTAAAAATTAAGAAATATATATAGATCAACAAACAACGATACCCTTAGTTCAGACAACAAATCAAAGCATTGTATATTACCTTGTGTAACATGTATTAAACGTTTTTCTTTAAAAGATTATTTTCTTTTGTGTAAGTTTTACAAAATTTACCATCCTATTATTATAATGACTTGGTATCTATGCCCAAATTGTTCACTTATGTACTGTTCGTTCTGAGAGAGCCTAATCTTATTTTATCCTTCACGAATTTCTACAGCATCCACAAGATTCGATCAATGACTTTTCAATTAACAAAAATTTAAGTTGAATTCTAGTACCAATTAGATGTAATTTAAAAGCTTAACATGGTGTCCGGAACGTTACAAAAAAAAAATGCATTTATTGTAAACGTCTAGACCTCTTACCCGATCATTCTCTTATGTGCTGTTCACTTTGGAAGATCTTCTATCCTTTTACCCATCACGACTTTTTGTCGGGTTCCCTTATATTTGACCTCCTCTTAAGAATGACTTATGTTGAATTTTGAGGATCTCTCAGTTTGTCTTGTTTTAGCCTATTTTTTCAAAAACTCAATTTTTTAAACTTATTTTTAATCACACATTTTTCTATAAAATAGTTTTACACGTAAACTTAATTTTTTTTCACTTTCTTAATCACAAATTCCCCTAAAAATCACTAGTACAAAATTCATTTTCTCCAAAACTATAGGTCTCAAACATGAGTTTTATGTTGCTGATAATTTTTCTCATTTTTTTTTTGTGGGAACCCCAACATAAATATTTTGAATAAAAAAATTTAATTTTGTGTAAAAATGAAAAAAAAATTACGTAAAAGATGGACTAAAAAGATTCAACTGAATGTTAATTCGAGGGATAGGTAAAATAGTGAAAATAAATAAATAAATTTTTAGCTAAAAATTAAATAGTAATTAAACTTTTAAAGAATAAAAATAGCTAAAAATTGGCATGTAAAGTTTTAGCCCTCCGTTTGATGCCATTATTTGGGTAAAAAAATAATGTTTTGAATTTGATTTTTGAGAGAATGTGTAGTTAAAAAGTAGAAAAAAAATTGAATTTTACATACAAAATATTTTATTGTGTTAATATGTAATTAAAAATGAATATGTAGAAAAATGATTTTTAAAATAACGATTGTCAAACGAGGCTTACATAGCGTATCACAAAATATGAGTTGTTATTTTCAATTGTGAGTATTTTATTCTATTTATTTTATAATGATATACTTGTCAATTTATTTATTTATTTATTTATTTTTTGTACATAAAGTAAAGGAAAATTATATTCGCAAAATAACTTTTATTTGTTGTATCATATTCTAATTGCACACGAAGTCCTCAATCTTTGATCATTGTAGTACTTATATCTTTAACATTTTTTTGTCGTATTATTATTCTCCATTTATTACTAACATTCTATCATTGACAACGGTTATCTTTCCAATCTTTTGTGAGGGCAAAAAATGACTTTCAAAACTCAGCATATTTAAAAAAATAACAAAAACAAATTTATATAATTTTTTCCTCAATCCAGAGCAAACAAATAGAATATTTTGACAGAAATCATCATCAAGATCAAGGTACTAATTAATGAAAAGTTGAATATGAGACATTGATAAACATAAAAAATAAAAAAAATTAAGCACATAACTGCTAGAATGAGCAAATATTGATTACTTTAAATGCAATGAAAATGTGATGCAACAAATATAATTTAGTGCCAATATAATTACCGCACACTAAAATGTAGTATGTAAAATGTATTTTTACATAATTATTTTTTATTATTTTTTTTAGCAAAGATATCCACGCATCATAGTGAATTTTTAGGCTCTACTAAGAAAGGTCGATGAGGATTAATATTCCCCAACTATGTATATATCATAAAAAGACGCAAGTACATGGAAGGAGTGTAACGTAAATCTGACCTTTGGAAAGCAACAAGGTACCAAATTTTAGTACAAGCACCAAGAATGTAGTAAATGAGGAGTACTCCCTGTACAATGAAAGTAAATGAGTCATAACCAACAAACCTTTAAAATTAGGCAATTTGTACCTATCAATTTACAAAAGTGCCTTGAGCCTTCGAGGAAGGTTGTGTGATCCATATTCTTGGTCGTAACGGCGGTCCCATCCATCGAAGGCAAGTAAGTTTGCAATCTGGTTACCCTCATGGTAGATGTGGGAAATAGTATCACAATCAAATGAGAGGAGGTGTCTAATCATAGACCCAAACAAGGTATTATGTCTCAGGTTACTAGTTGAATTGGTGGGTCAATGCTCGGACTGGAGGATTATTGCATAAAAATCTATTAAATTTTTTTAGGCAAAATTAAAAATTTTAAGTTATTTTTCACTAATTATTTAGGTCTATAAAATAAAATAAAATAAAATTTTGAACCAAAGTTTTTGATAAAAATATTTTTAGAAAACCTATATATGATTCATTGGATGTAATACTAAAGCACATAAGAAAACCTATATTTGATTCATTAGATTGGTCAACCTGGCCGACGTTTTAATATTAAAACCACAAGTTAACTCAATTAAAGTCGATTTTCAAAAAACCTTTATATGATTCATTAGACCAATCAGCCTGGCCGATGGTTTAATATTAAAATCATCGGTTAACTCGGTCAAAGTCAATTTTTGATTGAGTCATGTGTATTCCTATTCAATTAATCTACCCGGCTGGGCAAGGCCTGAGTCATCGATTTTTCGGTCCACGCTGAATTTTATAACTATGTGTCTAATATGTACCAGAGTACCCTGAATCGCCCATAATCCTCCACTCTTGATGATGCAATGGACAATCACAGTTGAGTCAGCTGCAACCCAAATATTTGAAATTCCAAGTCGTCTGACAAGAAGAATCCCATCCAATATGGCACAAAGCTCGGACTCCAAAGTAAGAAAAGCACCGTAGGGTATGACAGGCAAAGTTTAAATATGATAGGTGAAGTTTAACTACAGGGTACGATGCATTTTGTAAATTTCTGTTATAATATCTGTCACAAATAATAAATTTAAAATATTGTTTGAATTTATTTTTGAATTCTTGTTCTTCTTTACACCATCCTGCATCAATGTGACTCAAAGAGGATACAAAATCAAATCATTTGTGAATTCTGCATCTTATTGATTTGGCTTTTTTTTTTATCGGTAAATGTAAATATATAGATAAAAAATGTACCATGTACAAATACACCGGACATACCCGGACGAGACAATGTCCATAATCAAATACAAGTACACCAGACATACCCGGGCGAATCAATGTCCATAAACATAAACAACTACTTCGGGCATACCCGGGCAAAGACAGTAGAAAACTAATATAAAAGAGATCAAAGCTCCATGGCCAAGGATTCATAAAGAATCAAGGCATCCGGATACAAAGTAAACATGACTTTGTATACGTGTGTCTTGATCCTTCTCACAATGGAATCCAAGTCATATGAGAGATCTTCAAATAATTTCCTATTTCTCGTCAGCCAAATATAGTACACTGTGGTAGCAAGGGCAACTCTCTTCGCCTTGCTCAGCCACGAAGTCCCCCGAGCCTCCTTTTTCAACCATTTAAGAGTCATAGCAAGTGTCGTCATTGATCTTGTGATGTCAAGTCATCTCCTAATACTCCCCCATAATGAGGATGTGAAAGAACACTTGAAGAAAAGATGCTCACAAGTCTCTTCAAAACATCCACAAAAGATACACTTACGATCGATTTCTAGGGCTTTTGATTCTACATGGGATGGAGAGGGCATTTATAGCCTTCTTTCTAAAACTTTGATGTGCTTCTTCTTACCATTAGATCGTCGTTCTTATCTTTTCAGGCAATTCAAACGAATTTTTGCCCCAAAGTACGGAAAAAACATGAGTCACCAACCAGAAACCAGTTTTCTTGTCTTTTCACTGATCCCTACACTTTAACTTGCATAAGCACTCGTAACTTCATTGCTCAATTAATTTGAGCACGTTGACACTGAGGCAAACTACATCCGACAACTCATTAATTCATTGAAATGTCGTTTTTTAATCGGCAATATGAATATCTTATTGTACAACTTTAATTCCCATACAGTAGTGGGTCAAAGCAATGTACTATGTACATGAAAACTTCTCTCAATATCTTTGCCATTTACTGGTCTTACATGCCAATGTGGAGCATTTAGCATCATATTCTCACTACCTTAACTGACCCTCCTCTTCGGAGTTATTACGGGAATTGGGTCCCATCAATTTGTAGCTTATCTAACTTTATAAGCTCTTAACTTAATAGAAAATATTGAGTGGATGACTGCATATCCAATGAACCTTGACATGTTTTCTGTCATTTTCATCTTTGGACCCTCCAACAAGACAAGTGCCTCTTTGGCTAAGCTAAAGAAATTTACTTATACGTAATCTAATTTACTTTTAATTAATAAGTAAGTTCTGTGATAATCATTTTTTGGTCAAATTTGAAAAATAAAATAGTTAAAGAGCACATTTGGCTAAGCTTAAAAATATAGTTATAGTAAGTTTTAAAGTAGGTAAATTGTTTATTAATTAAACCTGAAAATAGACAAGTTTTCAAAGTAAGTAGCTTTTTTCATTTTAAAATAAAATAATGTATCCATGCATTTTACTTAAATGTAGGAAAGTATTCTTTACCTTTTATCAAAATAGAGAGTACACCAATTCAAATATATTCGGAATCAAAATATACACAAAAGCAACTTTCTTTTGTTTTAATGAGCAAATATGCTTCCAGTTATGCAATTTGATCAACTCCTAGTGTTCGAGGACCCCCCGCACCCCCGCATCCCAAAAAAAAATCCTAGTTCGTAGAAATAAGATTTGTGAGTTAAGAGTATTATCCCTACGAGGAATAAGATCTAATTTTAGTTTAATAGCTACTATTGAATTCGAATTGTAGTGACATCAAAAGAAATAATTTATATGTTTTCTATACTAATTCTAAATTAAGAAGACAAATAAAGTATTTATCTAATATGTGAATATTTGTATTGAAATCGTGAATCCTCTTTACCATTTAATTAAATACTTAATTCATAATTCAGTAAATTCATGTATTCAAGACAATCGATAATCAACTTTTATTTAATATTCTTTTCCAAAATATATTGAACCTATTTTAAAACGACCGATTTTATTCTTAGTTCAAATTCTTATGAAAGACATGCATTGATTCACAAGATTTATTACATATGATTGCATATGCCATAAATATTATTTTTAATACATATTGTCCATGTGCTGATTTTGTTACGTTCTAAACTTATTGTGAGTATTCTTGTACTACAACAAACAACTTACTATCTAATTGGTGATCAAACAATCAAATAGCTTAAGGGAAATGCAAAACCAATCAAGAAAAATCAAGAAATATTAAATTAATTGTCTTGAATCAAAACAAATAAATTATAGGGTTCATCATTCATCCAATACAATGAAAAATATATCCTAACACATTCTTATGATTAAATTATATAAGAATAATTGAAAAAACATCAGCCGAAAATAAGAAAGATGGAAGAAGTAGGAAAAATTCATGTTCTTGGCTCAAATTTTGAAATCGGGATATGAATCTTCCAAATTCTTTTATGATTAGCCTTGAATTGATGTATAGACTAGTTCTTCGTCTCCAAAATATGCAGAATATGATGAAATTTAGGTCGAATGGAGGTTCCCCATGTTCTGATTGAGTTTTGGTATTTAAAGGATGCCAAAATATTGTATTGACTTGTTACCAAAACAAAAATAAGGAAATCGATTTTTTCCCTCCTTTTGTATTGAGGTACGTGCCCTAGGCATAGCTAGGGTGCACGCCTGGCTGGTTTGGAGAGTTCCAGTTGCCTCAATTTTGTTGAGGCGCGCACCTCCTCTGTAGGCTAGGGCGTGGGCGTTGCCTAATTTTTGACATCCAAATAACTTTCAGTAATTTTATCGTAATGTTCTCTCTTGATATCCGATTGAGGTAACTCAAATTGGATCAGCAAGATAATTTGAAAGGCTACAATTCTTCTAAAGGTGTCATTTTTCCAATTAAAATGTTTGCTATGCCAAAATTGGGTCTCAATATAAAGCTGAAAATATGAAGATTAACTTTTTCGGCTTATAGTTAATGTGTGATAATACTTTGACCATACTTCATTCCTTTGGCTTATTTCTTTATCCAATTGACTCTTAACACTCTCAAATCTTCATCGTGAGGATACACTTTAGTCCCCGAACTTTGAATTTGCTTCATTTCAGCTATTTTCTCTTACAATCTTGTTCTTGTATCTTCCAGTTGTATCCAATTAAATTATTGGTATCTTCGATCTTCATTTCGTAGCCCATTTCATCTATGAATTATTTACAATTTAGTCCTCGACCTTTTGATTTCACCATTTTCACTATATTTGCATTCTTTTCTCGAATTCTTCATCAAACGTTGAGTTTTACCTACAAAATGCAATGCAACACAAGTTAGATTAGTATTTTATTCAAAAAACAATAAATTATCATCATTTAGAATCTCGAATGCTTGTAGTGACTATACTTATCAACTAGTTCCATGCCAAATACCTCACATATAATTAGAGACATGCAAAAATCGATCGATTTGTTCTGAAAATTGAGAACTCGACACACTTCTCGTTTCTTAGTTTAGAAATAAAAATTTTGACCAGTTCTCTACTTGTCTATGAAAAAATTATGAATGCTTAGTCATTTAAATTTGGTGGATGAGAATTAAGGTACATGTTTTGTCACTTTCATTACCTGTTGTTTTCAATTATCCTATGTCAGAACAGCGAAACTGCCATCTTAAACACATGGTATTCAGTGCGTTATTTGTTTTTTCTATAGCCACTTGCATAAACCTTTTCATCTAAGTTAGATTACGTTAAGAATTAAGTTTAATTAACTTAAAGCGTAAAGAAATTGGTAGCTAAATGAAGTGATTACTGATGTGAATCATGTACCAATTGGAAAAGAGAAGAAATAAGAAAGATTCACGAAAATGAGCATAACTTTAGCTCGAATGGTAGAGATTTCCCTAACAAGTACAACTCGGAAGCATTTCTCGATTCTGCACATTTTTTGGCCAACATCACACTTTTTTGGGTCAAATCCCATCGTTTAGAGCTTCGTTTTAACATTTTTTTAATCATTTTAAGGGCATTTTTGCCTTTTTCACATTATTTATTTATTATTTATTTTTAGCTTTATTTAAGTTTGTCTACCGAGTTAGGATTTCGATTTGATTAGATTCATTTTAACTCTATAAATATGCATTAAGAATTTGAAAATCCTATATTCATTTTTAATTAATAATAATTCATTTTTTCCTATTATTTGGACGATTCCAATATTTATCACATTTGTTCGAGCAAAATTTGAGCAATACTTGTTCATGAATTACGAGCAAGACCATTTTAGTATTATTCACATTTTTGTGCTATATCACGAAGTTCCCATTTTTAATAAAAGCTTGTTTGGAAGTGTTTGGATTATAAACAGTTTTGGTCAAATCATTTTTATCCACGTATTTAAGGATACCTACAAGTATTACTCAGGTATTTATCGTTCAATTCAATCGATTTATAAACAATTCTCAAACATGCGCTAAATCATATTAATGGAACCATACCGGATTGGGACAGATACTGAGTTTGGATGATCGATCTGCAGCAAACGTAGTAGCAGGGTAGTCTAGTTGAATATGTTGGTCGCTATAACAATGGAAATTATTTTCAGTGAAAATTCGTGAACACTAGAATAAACTCCACGGGTTAAAATATTTTTAAATTTTCTTTTGTAATTCAAGTGTAAAACTTATATATATTATTGATCATGCAAATTTTACAAGTGTACAAATTGTAACAAATAATAAAGTGGATCTAAGCCTGAATTATCGTTCCATTAACTAAGTATTTAATATCACTTTTTATCACAATCTAGTTTCAATCTAAATTAATGCGGTTGCCTATTAAAAAATCAACATGTTAATGTTATAAGTGAACTATATTAAGCTAATATAAATTAATCTAACTAATCTAATTTATGGAGAACTTTTGGGAATAAGTGCTTAAGAATTCCAATTTCACCTAAATAAATTTATATTCTTTCAATCCAACATCATTCGGCCCCTTTTTACACACATACCCTTTCATTATATATAAACCTTTGTACTCATTTATGCATCAAAGCATGAGAGATATCACCTTGTTGTGCGTATCTTACGACGTTTACTCGCAATTTTTGTGTTGCCTTTTTTATCTTTGGGGATTGTGTCCATTTTTAGATAAGAGATAATTTCTTGCATCCATGAAACTTTATCCTATATTCATAGGCTTTATCGAAGTGATATATTTCTAAGTAAAAATCCTATATTCTATTAGAGAACAATATATATAGATGTTATATATCATTTCATTATCATGTAACTGAAAAAGGTGATATAAAGATAGTTAAAGTTCCATCTACACACAATCTAGCTGATATAGGCACAAATGTTATCCATTTAAATAAATTCAAGGATTTTCTTAAGTATCTGAACCTTGAACAATATTTATATTTTTCTATTTTCTGAAACAGGTAAGTGAGCGTATGTAGTTATGCTAGTTTAATTTAAGTGGAAATTACATAAAATCATATTTTAATTATTAAAAATTCTTAAACCAGATGGAAAGTTTGACATTTCAAAAATCAGATTTTTTAAATTATTTAAATAAACTAATTACATAAGAAAAAAAAAAACCTACCCCACTACCTAGACGCAACCCCCATCAGTTCCCTCTCCCTCGCTCGTCTCTTTCTATCCCTCACTCTCCGACGAAGGCACTATCCCTTATTTTCTCTTCTTCATTGTCGTGTAGCTCAACATTCTTCTCGATCTGCACAACGTGGCGACTATATTGATCGGCGATGTTAGACAAATATTGTGGGTGTGATTTGTGGTTCGTGATTGGGTGTCAACGAAGCAGTATTTGTGAGGCAGATCCACCATCTCACTCCGACGACTTTTCTCAGGTGATGGTGTTTTTGTATGGTGGAGATTTTGTGATGGTGGTTGTGGTGTTTTGTCTAGTTTTGTATGGTGGTGGCGGTGCTGGGTGGTGTTTATGTGGTGGCGATTTTGGGTGGTGTTTTGTATGATGACGACTTTATTGTGGTGGCTGTGGTGGTGGATCTAGCGGTTGCGGTGCGATGGTGGTATAGGGCAGTAAGTAGTGCCTCAAAGCCGCTGTTCGTGCAGCGCTCGTTGTGATAGTGGTGGTGTTATTGTTCGTGTTATAATAGTGGTGATGTCGATGGTAGTGGCGGTGGGCGACGTCGCTAGTGGTTGTTGGCCATGGTGTAGTGCTTTGGAGTGGTGGGATGAGGCGTGGGTGCTGTTGGTGCTATAATGGTGGTAATGTCGACAATGGTGGCAGTGGGCGACGTCGCTGGTGGTGGTTGGTGGTGATTGTGGTGATGGTGGTGTTGGAGACAACGTTAAAGTGGTGGTCGTAAATGTTGGTGGTGGTTACAGATTATTTGGTTGATAGTGATAACTAAATTAGTTAATCTGTAACCAATAAATAACATACGATCAATGAAAAAGATAAATTGTGTCCAAGAAATAATGTGTAACCTAAATAATAATAATTTGTGACTGCCTAATAAGTTGTGACCTATAATATTTGTGATCCATAACCTATAAAATTTTTGATTTGTGACAAAAAAATAACTTGTGACTAATAATTTGATATGTTGTCTGTGACTAATTTATTTTTAGATTTGTGACCGATGAACAAATTGTAAGTTACAAAATTCTTGAATTGTGATCGTAAAATAATTAGTGACATAAAATTTATGATTTATGATCAAAAAATAATAAGTGACTAATTAAATTGTTAATTTGTAACCAAATTGTATACACTTGTTACCTAAATTTATTTAATTAATAAAATAAATAAATAATTAATTAAATCATAAATAAATTTTAATAAAAATATAATTTTTGAAGGTTGAAACTTGTTTTCTTGATTTTGAAATGGGTAAACTTAAAGTTTTATTTATGAAATTTTCCCTCAATTTAATCCACTGTGGAATAGTCTAAAATAGCAGCGATAGGCAGTTTGTGAAGTAACTTGGGTTGCTGAATTTTGAGCCCAATATGATGATGGCCCAATAACTTGATCCATGTACAAGATTTGCCCATATGTGTTGATATCTTTTGAAGCTTATGGAATTCTTGCAAAATCGCATTATTGACATGCTTTAGTAAAAAATTGGATTTTTCAACACGACGATGACACGTGTCACTATTTTGGCAATTGGATCAAGGTTAAGTGGGTATTTCATTTAGGAAAAATTGCAGCAGTGATCCCTAACCTTTTTATTTTTTACAAACTTTACGCTAACTTTTATTATGTGCCAACGGAGGTTCCTAACATTTCATAAATATGCAGCTGAGGTCCATCAAGATGAAAATTGTCCAAAACAACGTTAGTTGACTAAAAAAATTAAGAAATCAACATCCAATAAAACAGTCTAAAAACATCGTCCAAAAATGTATCAACTCCAATAAAACCGTTATAGTAGCAGATAGTTCAAGGAATTTTTCCCGGTCATTACCTTTTGAGCCAAGAAATGATATATATATATTACTTAACCTGTTTAGTCCTTTGTGTTTATATTTCTTGGCTGCATTTTTTATTTATAGTTATATTATTGTGAAATTTGATGAAATTTTATTTTTGCTCATCAAAAGCTGAATTTTTATTACATTTTTATAGCATATTATCTCGTAACATAACAACTCAAAATTCCCTTTTATATCCATAAACTAATTAATAGTTGTTCATAGTACCAAGTGTAGTGTATCGTAATAAATAATAGAGTGATACCATTTGCGCAGATGGCATACAGTTATCCAAGCATTCAACTATATATTGACTAAATAATTGAAAGAATTAAAAAAAAAGAACATTTAAATCGTAAGTGAGAGCGTGAGACTATATTTGTTTTCGATTTCACCTTTTTCAGAAGATATAAGATTATCAAGAAAATGTTAAAGAAGATTTAAGAATTGGAAGTAAAGAATGAAGATCTGGAATTAATCAAATGATCAGAAGTATTCCGCTTTGAGCCCATGTGTGCTTAATTAGAACAACTGCATAGCATAGTAAATTAATGGGTAATTGGCGCAAAACGTCCCTACCTTTCAGCTTTATTGTGAAAAACGTTCCCACCTTTTATTTTTTGACATTTTTGCCCTCATTTCAACCTTTTATTGCGACGAATGTCCTTCCATCCAACATCTGTCATTTCCTCCGTTAATTAAGAAAAAAATGCCAATTTCTTTCCAGTCAACAGGGGTAAAATCGTAATTAAGAAAAAGATGACTTCAACCTTGGTTTTGAGCAGTAGCAAAATTCTTCAGTTTACTGGATGAGTTTCATGAAACTTCTGGCTGCCATTTCATAGAAAAACTTCCAAAAAAGAAACCCACAAATGAATTGTTTGTTGGGGTTTAGACCAAAAAGATTGGAAACCCTGTAAGTATACAAAGTAACTCAATAAGGTCGAAGAAAATCTAAAAAAAAAAAGGATGATTAAAATCCTGTGGAAGATGTCCAACAATGTCAATGCCGTATTTTCATATAAACAAGATCCCATCCATCCCCAAAGTGCTTTGCTTTATTTCGTATAAACAGCAGTTGTTGATTCACACATCATTTTACCAATAAAAAAAATCTTGAGAGCACTTTCCAATCTCTTGCTGAGCTTGAGTCCATGAACTCAACTACCGGTTCTAAATGCTGAAGGCAAATAGCATTTGCAGGAAAGGTAACTGGGCTTCCTTTTTCAGGCTCTGTTGAGTTTTGTTGAGCTCAAATATCACTTTGTTGAATTTTAGAACACATAAGAAATTATAATTTTATTGATGAAATAAATTTTATACAGTTTTGCGCACACACCAAAAATCTTAACCAAACACACTATAGCATCTCACTAATTATTTTGCCAGATTATTTCCTCTCACCAAGCATTATCTCTCTTCTCACTTCACTCTCTGCCTCACGGCTCTCCTATCACTCTCACTTATTCTCACACTTCTCACTCTTCACTCTTCTTTCACACTTACATACAAAATATAGCAACACACATATATATAGACATCCAAGGTCGGTGGCTTCATCTTCTACCAAATTCTAGCATGTCGGTGAAGTGGCTGTCTTCAATCTTCTAGAGAATTCCTGACGGTGAAGATAAATTATTTAGCAAGCTTCTGGATTCATCTTCAATTCCAGATTTTTTTGTTATGCTAATGAACTCCAATTTCCAGTAGCTTCCAGATTATTTTCAAAAGGCGATGCTGGATTCTTCAGGCTCCAGTAAACATCTTGTTGAAGCTGTTGACCAAGAAATAGCACCATATAAGAATGGAGGAACAATTGTAGAAATGGAAGACAAATGGGAATTTTTCAAGAAGCAAAAGGAAGTGGAATGGGAACCGTCTTGTGCTGTTCAAAGAAGATGATGAAAATGAAGGGTTCCATGGGTGAGGATGGTTTTACCTTTGTTGACCGGAAAGAAATTGGCATCTTTTTCTTAATTAATGGAGGAACTGATGGATGTTGGACGAAGGACGTTCGTCGCAATGAAAGGTTGAAATGAGGGCAAAAATGTCAAAAAATGAAAGGTGGGAACGTTTTCCACAATGAAGGTGAAAGATAGGGACGTTTTGTGTCAATTAACCTAAATTAATCTAGCAAAGATCCACTTTGTAATTTTTATTAAAAAAAAAAAAGGGTTCTTGTTTTTTTAAATGTCTACAAAATAATCTACAATAATAATAATAATGTCTTATTCTATTGTAGAGAGTTTTGGAATATTTTGAACACAATCATTCCAGATTGTTTTAGGTAGGAAAATGAATATTTTGAACACAATCATTCTAGATTGTTTTAGGTAGGAAAATGTAGGATAATATAGAAGTTTGTAAATCAAGCTATAAGGCATAATTCTTGTATATATGTAGTAGAATAGTCAAGATATTCAACATCAACCAGATGATATGATTAATTTCTAGGTTCCATCCAAAAAATGTTGAAACGTAAACAGGCTTTTGGACGTCCGGTCAACAGGAACAATCAAGAGTTTAAATGTACCATAGTAGTTTAAAAATTTTAATGCAAGAGTTTCTCATTAAGTACTTTTTCTCTTATTCCGCAATTTACCCTTCATTTTCCCCTTCGGTTTTGTAAACAAAATCATATCCAGACAAACCAACATGAATCCATTGTTATCCTTTCTACACTAGCATTGAATTAGAGGAATCCAAAGTTAGATAGTTGGAATTAGACATCGAATTAGAATTTCATAAAATCTGATGTTTTCTTTTCTAAGACGGATAGCATCCAAATAGGGGCCTCGAATTAGAGGAATTCACAAATTATTGCTAATCAAAGTCATTCTCTACTCAATGAACAACAGAGAAGAATACAATCTTGAAAACAATATATAAGAAGAGAGACAATTAAGGAGAATGAACCAATTACTTGTAATTTCTCCTTCTAATCTACTTCTTCTGTAAACACTTGCACGAACCAATTATTTGTATTTTCTTCTACAAAATCAGGTTCTCACTATCTTTTTACCCCTAGATAAAATGAGAGAATTTTGAGAAATTAGGTTTGGATGGGTTCTCGGGTCAATTTTGGCCCATGATTTATTTTTATTTTTATTTTTTTAAAAAATTACATCCATTCATGTTTTTTAACTTTCAAATACAGTAATGGGGCTTTAAGTTTATTATTTCACAAATCAGGTTATAATTGAATTATTTATTATTAAATAAATAATATAATATTACTAATTAACAACTAATTAAAATTATCTTACAGTCGTTATCATTACAGGTAGGAGAGATAAATTATTCAAAACTTTTCAAAACCCTCATTCTACAACATTCATTGAGAGAGAGAGAGAGAGATTACTACTCCAATTGATTCATCCACGTTCGTTGACGAAGAGTAACAATTGGAGGACTTCATCGTCATCTGCCTACCATTTCTCATTCCCTAATTCAGCATACTGTTAAATATTTAAAATTAATATTTCAAACTTTTTTCAACCATAAATCTATACAAATTCAACTACAATATGGTGTTAACTAAGAGTGTAGATCATGAATCACATTTGAAGAAAGTAGATGAGGTAGGAAAAAGTCATGATGAAAGAAAAAGAACAAAATCCCATAAAGAAATTTCAACAAAAAATCCTAAAGCTCTGGGTCTGTGGAAAATCAATTTCCAAGAAGGTAAATCAATTAATTTTTTGTTTTGTTTTGTTTTGTTTTGTTTATACCAATTTCATAGAAGTTTCAATTCATGGGTAGTTGTATTTTGAAGTTATTGGGCGTTTTTCATCTTCATTATATTAAACCGTATATGTTACTTGATTTTGGATTATTTCTTGAATATGCTCCGATTTTTTATTGAGACCTAATTTTGTTTTGATTGTGACGTGTGTATTCTTCGATTATTCTATAATTGTAACGTGAATGTTATTCGATTATTCAATGATTATGACCCTATTCTCTACTACAATCATGTTTGATTGTGACCTCATAGTTCTTTGATCAATTTATTATTATGACCTATTTTTGTATTATAAACTAGAGAAGTTTGATTATGACATGATTGTTGATAAGTGTGTTTTTACACACTTATTTAACTCACAAACATGATTTAAATATGGACCAAATAGTTGAATTGTGACTTAATCTCATTAAATTCATAGGTGTTTCTATGGAAAAGATGGAATTAAGAAGAAAAGAGCCAAAAAAGGATCAAAACGGAACAAAGCGATAGTTTGGGGACCAAAGGTGCAAATATTGGAAAGTTGAGCTAAAGTGCAGAACGAGAATGAAAATATGCCAAGTATGAGATTGAGGACGATACAAGATGATTGGAGGAAGAAAGAAGTAATATTGGACTGAATTGAAGAAAAGTGAAAGATGAAGGACTAAATTGTAATTAATCAAAAGATGAGCCGAGCAAGTAATCAAGGAATTGATTGACCCAAATATCAATTAGGAGTCAATATTTAATGATGGAACAAAAGAAAGAAAGAAAAGAGATCAAGAAAAGAGAAAACGAAGTTCATGGACCAAAACATCAAAGTTGAAAGTTACAACCTTGCGGCCGCACAGAAGGTTCCAGGGATTCCATGGGCCATTTTACTTGAACCATGCGGTCGTATGGCTATAAAAAAAATAAAATAATTCTGAACTTACGTTTTTTATTGAAACTCTTTCGGGGCTCCGTAAAGATATGATATAAAAGCCAAAATTCATTAGAAATAGGATAGAACATCCAGGGAGAAGAAAATTACAACCTTTGGAGGCAAGAAACACGATCTTGAAGCCGATTCCACAAGAATTCAAGCGGGTTTTCAAGGCTTAATTCAAGATTTCAAGAAATTTTCATACGGGTGCTATTCTTTCAATTTATTAATTTCATTTTTTTATTCTGTAATTATGAATATTCTAGGCTAGGTTTTCAATTCACTAAGTGATGGATGAACCATTGTTTGTTATTTTTATTCCATATTTCATGATTTTAATATAAAGACTCGTTTGGACAATTTGATTGGTTTATATGCATTGATTTTTTTTCGCAATTAGTGGCCAATGATTGTGTGAGTATTGATGACTTATTTCTTACATTCGAGAGAAGTGAAATATGTTTGATAAGGTGTAAATCAACATAGGGTCCGATGGGGGATAGAGATATACGCCTATACTTTATGTAATTCTCTAATTGTTCACAAAAGCACATGCATTCTTGTATATTTGTATCATCCGTAGAAATATAGGCTGGTGGTGTGCACGAATAGGTCTAATATATATCGAAAGAATATGTTGGATAGATTTAGGAACATTAAATTGGCAAATTTCTATCGGGTCATTGATTTTATGAAATTAGGGTTTTTATAGTTTCAATTAGGGATTCGTGATCCTAGTAACTTTATTTTGATTCATTTCCATAAATTAGCTTTTGAATTTGCATAATTTCATTTACTTGAGTGTTTGAGTCGTTTAATTAGAGAAATTTCGAGATTAGGGTTCCTAATTGAGAAATTAGGGTTTTTAATTGAAATTAGTGCTTTTTACATTTGGACCATATTTTTACTCAATTAGACTCGGTTAAGGCTAGATTATATAGAATTGGACTACTCAATCTCTGTGTGACGATATTCGGACTTTTAAAAATCCACTTTATTACTTGTCACAATCAGTACATTTGCGATAGTTTTAAATCGAAAGAATTATTTCGTGAACAATTGTTCTACAATTATTCTATGACTATGACCTTATTTTTTCATTGATTGTGGCCTGATTTTTCTTCGAATGTTCGATTATTTTGACCTGAAGCATTACATTTGTAACATATATTACATTCCAAATAATAAGACATTGCAAATTCATGAGGTGAATTTGTGACCTATTTTGGCAAAATGTTATGAGGTGAGTAACACCTCGTAGTTCAAATGTGACCTTAGTTGTTTAGTATTGTGACCTATTTTCTATTAGTTTACGGTACATTTCAGTATGGGGATTGTAGGTAATTTACAATACCATTCTATTGTGATCTATTTTTTATTCATTTGCAGCACATTCTAGAAAACAATTCTTACATGTGCACTATTATTATTGCAATTCCTACCTGATTTTGACGTTATGTTCATCTAATTATTTATTGCAGGAATGAAAATTTGACAATACTCCACAACGACCTTGTGAACATGTCGACGTCATTTGACACTAGCGTATCAGCTTTGATATTATTTAACAATTAACGCAAACCTGATTACAAATGGTAACTATTAACACAATTTAAACTCATCAAGCATGCGAATTGTGATTGGAGAGGTCACAACATAAGCTTATCAAGTGTGTGAAATCAAAATAGATTACACAGCAACTATCAATGCATACTCTATATTTTCAATAAATTGGTAGCAACAATCAAATTGTAATTCTTAAAGTAAAGGACGTATCTATACGAATTCAATTGATCAAAATTGGGTTTAGGAAAAAACTATATCGAAATTCACAATGTTCGTTGGTGGCAATTGAATTCAATAATTTGGAAATTCCAAAATCATGGCTGAATTTCATGATTCGGGACAAGCAAGGCCAAAAATCCCTTTAATCCTATCTAACGTTGTCGATGCTGGTAAGGCTCTTAATCCTTGGTGTGTAGCGTATATGACCATAAACAATTTCTCTAAAAATTTTAGAATTACAGTAATCAGAATGAAGAATCTATAAATGATGGAACAATATGCAAGCTTAAACATGCGCAATATCATGCTAAAGAGGCCACGTAAACATGTGCAAGCCTTCAATCACCCTATACCAGGAATTTTGATTTTGATTCTGACGATTCACTAGAAGTTCGCTAGAAGTTCCAGCATAAGAGCTGTTTGGACCCTACTGATTCAATGGATCTTGTTTTTTCAGTAATCGGTAAGAAATAGGTTTGATGCTCGACATTAAGTCATTATATATCCCCTTATATGACCTATAAACATTTTACAAACATTTGTAAATTAGCTTCTACATGTGTTTTTTTTTTTTTTTTTTTTTTTTTTGCAGTTTAAGGAAGTCTAATAGAAGTTAATATCGAAATATCTCCATTCCTGGTTCTTAATTCTTCGAAGTGATGTTTAAGCTCAGTGACGAGAAGAAAATCAGGGCGACGACATTAGATTGGTTATTTGACGTTAATGGTGTTTTAAAGGAGTTTTCTGATGACAGAAATGCAATTGTCAATCAAAGTTCATTTTTTCGCTGTCACTGGGCATGAATCTCATTCAGTACACACTGGGAGAGGTTGATCATTTCTCTGCTAGAATAATTGCTATTACTTATAGTGTGAATTGGTATACGTCTCCAATGGATACTTCTTCAATTGTGAAAGATACGTACAAAGAGTCATGTTGTTTAGAACGTGTGAGACTATTTAAAAGGCATATGATGAAAAGTCATGACCATTTGATAGAATGTATACTATACCATTTAATGTGAAAAGGCGTGGTCTTTGTTAAAAGATGCAACCATTCAAAAAAACCACTTGAAATCAATAAATAGAGAATTTTAGTTCCGTTTTCCCTACCAAATCAATTCAAATTATTATTGATTTCTAAATCTCTCCTCTTTTCAAAAATTCTATCCCTTTTATTTTGTTGAAATAAAATTTTGTCTGAATTATTTTTGGAAATAAAATTCCATTTGAATTTTTAATTTGTGTCTATTCCATTCAAGAAGAATATTTTCTACACTTTGGTTCGACCGGCAATGTTGGTATAGTCCGATAACTACTTTGGAAGAAGCTTCGTAACTTAGGAGATAGATATCCAACTATCCTTTTGGTACCAGTGCAAGAGGCGAAATCTATTTTAAGGAAATTTGTTATGGCATACCTCGTTTCATCGTCATTCTTCTTTTCTTTCTTTTGCTTGTACTAGTCATTAATTTGACAACAATCTTAAGACAACTTCTATTTTCTTCTACATTTCTTTTACATTATTTATTTATTATACGTGGTTTCAATATTGTAATATTGACTGATTTTTTTTCGATTAGATCTAAAGAAAAATGACTAGTTCAAGTGGAAAACTAATAAAGCGAGTGGAAAAACTTCTGCATCTAATTTATTTATCATATCGCTAGCATCTTAACATGAAAAGCTGGAGAAATTCAACGTTACTGATTTAAATGTTGGCAATAGAAGTTGTTATACCTGACTACACTTAATTTGACTTTTTTTTTTTGGGTGAAGATTGCGCTTCACAAACAGAAGCAAATGCTATTGATAAAAAAATACGTAGCTGGCTATTGAAGCATGGAAGCATGCTGATTTTCTATGTTGGAATTATATTCTTAATGGCTTGGATGACACATTATACAATGTGTATTACAAGACGGGTAAGGAACTATGGGAACTTCTTGATAAAAAATACAAGACAGAAGATGTCGAAATGAAGAAATTCAGAGTCGGTAAATTTCTGGATTTCAAAATGGTTGATTCAAAGACGGTTCTGAGCCAAGTTCAAGATATGCAAATAATTCTTCGTGATATTAAGGCGGAAGGCATAAAATTGAGTGAATATTTCCAGATTACTGCTATGATAGAGAAACTGCTTCCATTATGAAAAAATTTTAAAAACTATCTTAAGCGCAGCGCAAAGAGATGATATGAAGGATCTAATTGTTTGACTTCACATTGAAGAAGACAATGGAGCTGTAGAAAGCAAAAGTTTTCTACGAAATATGGAAGCAAAAGCTAACATATTGAAGACTCCGCGTCTAAAAGTAAAAAGAGAAATCATTCTGGTTCGTCTATGGACAATAGAAAGGAAAATGATGCAAAATGGTTTAAAGGAGACTGTTATAATTGCAAAAAGATAGGACACCTTGCTAAAGACTATGATCCAGGGCTGGCCCTGGCCCAAGGCAAGTGAGGCCACTACCTTGGGCCTCATATTTTAGGGGCCTCTAAAAAGCCGAGAACCGTCCACTTCATAAAAAAAATAATAATAAATAAATAAAATATTGAATTTCACACATAAAAGAGGAAAGCAAACGGACCGCCTTTCTCCATGAGTCCCCATTCCGTCGAGCCATTCCAATCGACAGTCATCTATTCATCTTCTCCCCAAATGACACTCCAATCCAGAATGTAGAATTAATCCACAGGTTGGGTGAGATCCTCAGGTGTGAAATCAGCACAGGGCCAGCCCTGAAAATTTAAAGGCCCTAAGCGTTTAATTAATATGAGGCCCCTCAACACAAAATTTATTTTACAAGTCTAACAATATGTAAATATTTAAATAATTAACACTTTTATATTAAAAAGAAAACTTTATACAATTCAAAAGATGGAATAGAAAAATAAAACTTCTTTCACAACCCGAAAAATTAGGCTAGCATAAGATTTAACCTTCTCACATTTTGAGATGTAAAATTAGTAATCAAACTACTAACATCAAGTTTTTCCAACATATTTTTTTCAATAGAAATCATAGTTAATCTATTTAATCGCTCTTGTGACATGGATGATCCAAGATAAGACTTAAATTAATTTCAACTTTGAAAAGCTTCTTTAAGCAGAGGCAACTGTGACATGAATGGTCAATAATACTCTATAAGCAATTCATGTATTTGCAAAACAACAGTTCATTCTCTCAATGTAATCTAATACAGCAATTGCTCCAAATATGTTTTCAGATATCGCTTCCCTTAAAACTTTCAACTCAGAAAATAATTCTATTCCATCAATATTAGAAATCGTATTATGATTTAAGTAATTTTCAAATTTAATGCAAGAACACTTCAAAACATCATCATCAATAAATTTAAGTCTTTTCAAATCAAATAAAATCCAAAAATATCATCATATTTCTGAAATTGCTCAAATCTATTCTCAAGTGATGATAGAGCTTGATCCACTATATGTAAGAAATAATTGATCTTAAAAGATTTTTCAGCTGTTTCTGTTATCTCTTCAGAAGAAGTCTCATCAAACTACTTTTTTCTATGTATAACCCGTTTTTCATGAAATATCGGTTCAATTTCTAATTCACTTGCAATCTCTTTAGCATCTACCATGGCCAATTCAAAATCAGATTCTCTATAACTTTTGAAAAATGAAATGAGGCCTTTTAAATGGTCTATAGCAACATCAATACGTATGTCTTCCGCTTGCAAATGTTTGCTTACTCTGTTAATATTATTCAACACTTCATACTAAATAATCATCCTAAGTAAGAATTCAAAATTGTCAATTTCATATGTTGCCAAACACTCCGCCTCGCTTTTTGTCTTAGGATCATCAATATTTGCTAATTGAAGTAACGCTTTTTTTATCTGCGGAGCTTGAAATCTTATCGCTCTAACACTTTCAATATGACTTTCCCACCGAGTTTGTGACAAGGGTAAGACCAGTTACATTCTCTTTGAAAATTTTCCACCGTTTAGTAGATGAAAAAAATAAAGTGTATATACGTTGCACCACCCCCAAAGAAAGATTTAACTTTTGAACAACAAGCGACCATATCACAAAGTGCAAGATTAAGACTATGACATCCACAAGGACTGTAGAATGCTCTAGGATTTAGTTGTAATAATCTACTTTTAACTCGTCTATGTTATCCTTTCATGTTAGCACCATTATCATAGCCTTGACCCCTTACATTATCAATATCAAGTTCTAAATTATTCAAAGCATCCACCAGTTCATTAAAAAGTCCCTTACCCGATGTATCATCCACCAATAAAAACCCTAAAAAGAATTCTTCAACCTTCACTGGACTTGCCGAAATATCTACATACCTCAATATTATAGACATTTGTTCTTTGTGACTTGTATCTGGAGTGCAATAAAGAATAACAGAAAAGTATTTAGAATTTTTGAGTTTCTCAATGATTTTTTTTTATCTCACCCACTAGCATAAGTATCAAATCATTCTGAATTTTGTGTCCTAGATAATGATAATGAATCTCTTTATTTTTTATTCGACGAACATGCTCTTGCATTACGGGATCGAACTCAGCAATCATTTGAATCATGCTTAAGAAGATACCATTATTTTCTTGATACATTTTCTCATTATCCTCACGAAATGCTAAATTATTCTCAGCAAGAGTTTTCACCACAGATATTATTCTCAGTAATACTTGTTTCCAATGTTCTCTATCTCTATTGATTTGTTCTTGCACACTTTTATCAATTGTTTTACTCTTTTTGAATCTTAATTACATTTCTATCCATTTACTCAAGTTATTGATGTGGTCACAACTTACTTCATGCATTTTAAGCTTTTCACCAATATTTTTCCAATCATTTACTCCATCATGTGCCAATTGAGTTCTGATCCCATCATTCTTAAATAGCTTACAACAAAAGCAAAATACTTTATCCAAACTTTTTGAATATATCAACCATTTTTTATCATGCTTCTCTCCATTAGGTAATCTTCGAACGTAATGTATGGATGAGAAGTGTCGATTTGCTCTATCTTTCGAAAAAATCATATCATTTTCTCTTATAGGACCTTTTAATACAATTAAATCGCTTAAATTCGTATTCATATTTCCCCAATTTTCTGGATAATAAGATCAAGAGAAAATGGTTTATTATCTCTGTCAGTAGACACCTCTTCATTCATCACACAATGTCCTTCCTCAATTGTATTATTTTTGTTATCATTCTTGTTAAACACTTCTTCAGTAACTACATCTTCATTATGAGAGAACCGGAGCGTAAATTCTCTCAAACCAAAACCATAATCGGTAATCCATAAATCATTTCAAAATGAATAACAGAATGAGCAATGAAATGGCAACAGGAAACTAAAAATGAAAAATCGGTAATCTATAGACCATAATCATTCCAAAGAAATAATCGGTAATCCATATTCCGTAATCATTCCAAATAAATAATCCCACTAAAAATCTCTAAAACAATTGAATTTACACTTCTCTAAAATCAATAAAATCACAAATCATATAATGGATGGAGAAAGGCCCAACCTGCGGATTCAGGGCCGGCCCTGGTCCAAGGCAAGTGAGGCCATTGCCTTGGGCCTCAAATTTTAAGGGCCTCTAAAAAGCCCAGAACCGTCCACTTCATTAAATATATATATATATATATATATATATGAGCCATTCCAATCAACAGTCATCTATTCATCTTCTCCTCAAACGACACTCTGATCCAGAAGGCAGAATTAATCCACAGGTTGGGAAAGATCCTCAGATGTGAAATCCACAGGTTGGGCCTTTCCCCATCCATTATATGATTTGTGATTTTATTGATTTTAGAGGAGTGTAAATTCAATTTTTTTAGGGATTTTTAGTGGATTATTTATTTGGAATGATTATGGAATATGGATTACTGATTATTTTGGAATGATTATGGAATATGGATTACCGATTATTTATTTGGAATGATTATGGTCTATAGATTACCGATTTTTCATTTTTAGTTTTCTGTTGCCATTTCATTGCTGATTCGGTTTGAGAGAATTTACGCTCCGATTCTCTCATTTTTCTTTTATCTCGAAAGCCTCGTTTGAGAACCTTAGTCCGCCTTTTCTACTTCATCTTCTCATGGTTTTTTCTTCTTTCCTCTTAGCAGTGCCCATTTTACCTTTCCTATATGTCGAATGTTTATGGTATATTTTGATTTTTGATTCTCGAAGTTGAATTAAAGAATTTATTTTTTTAGCAGTAGGATTTTAGTGGTGATGTTATTTCAATTCAAGTTTTGATTTTTGTTTTTTTGGCAGTAGGATTTTAGTGCCCCCTCTTGATATTATTTCAATACAAGTAATGAATTCTTATTTTGTTCCATTTTTGCTCCACTTTTTCAGACTCTACATTTTCAACCGCAACTTGGAATAGCTGCGTTGTCTACTTCAAGCACCACCGCGACCACCACTATCACCAATTTTAGAATCCTTTCATTTTGGGGACTTATCAATCAAGTTTTATCGGTCTTTGCTTATTAGTATGTCTACAAGAAAATTTGAATCTGGATGTGCCAAAAGAAAAAGAAAGGAAAGATTGAAAAGTTGATTAAATCTCAAGAGGGGGCACTCGATAAGTTTTTTGGTAGTAGTAATCAAATACATAATGAAGATGTAGTTACTGAAGAAGTGTTTAACGAGAATGATAACAAAAATAATACAATTGAGGAAGGACATTGTGTGATGAATGAAGAGGTGTCTACTGACAGAGATAATAAACCATTTTCTCTTGACCTTATTGATCCAGCAAATTGGGAAAATATGAATACGAATTTAAGAGATTTAATTGTATTGAAAGGTCCTGTAAGAGAAAATGATATGATATTTCCGAAAGATAGAGCAAATCGACACTTCTCGTCCATACATTACGTTCGAAGATTACCTAATGGAGAGAAGCATGATAGAAAATGGTAGATATATTCAAAAAGTTTGGATAAATTATTTTGCTTTTGTTGTAAGCTATTTAAGAATGATGGGATCAGAATTCAATTGGCACATGATGGAGTAAATGATTGGAAAAATATTGGTGAAAAGCTTAAAATGCATGAAGTAAGTTGTGACCACATCAATAACATGAGTAAATGGATAGAAATGGAATTAAGATTCGAAAAGAGTAAAACAATTGATAAAAGTGTGCAAGAACAAATCAATAGAGAGAGAGAACATTGGAGACAAGTATTACTGAGAATAATATCTGTGGTGAAAACTCTTCCTGAGAATAATTTAGCATTTCGTGGGTATAATGAGAAGATATATCAAGAAAATAATGGTATCTTCTTAAGCATTATTCAAATGATTGCTAAGTTCGATCCCGTAATGCAAGAGCATGTTCGTCGAATCAAAAATAAAGAGATTCATTATATTATCTAGGATACAAAATTCAGAATGAGTTGATACTTATGCTAGCGGAGGAGATAAAAAAAAATAATCATTGAGAAACTCAAAAATTCTAAATACTTTTTTGTTATTCTTGATTGCACTCCAGATACAAGTCACGAAGAACAAATGTCTATAATATTGAGGTGTGTAGATATTTTGGCAAGTCTAGTGAAAGCTGAAGAATTCTTTTTAGGTTCTTATTGGTGGATGATACATCGGGTAACGGACTTTTTGATTAACTGGTGGATGTTTTGAATAATTTAGAACTTGACATTGATAATGTAAGGGGCCAAGCCTATGATAATGTGCTAACATGAAAGGACAACATAAAGGAGTTCAAAGTAGATTATTACAACTAAATCCTAGAGCATTCTACAGTCCTTGTGGATGTTATAGTCTTAATCTTGCACTTTGTGATATGACCACTTGTTGTTCAAAAGCTAAATCTTTCTTTGGGGGTGGTGTAACATATATTCACTTTATTTTCTACATCTACTAAACGGTGGAAAATTTTTAAAGAGAATGTAACTGATCTTATCCTTAAGCCCTTGTCACAAACGCGGTGGGAAAGTCATATTGAAAGTGTTAGAGCGATAAGATTTCAAGCTCTACAGATAAAAAAAGAGTTACTTCAATTAGCAATCAATACTAAGAGAAAAAGTGAGGCGGAGTGTTTGACAACATATGAAATTGAAAATTTTGAATTCTTACTTGGGATGATTATTTGGTATCAAGTGTTGAATAATGTTAACAAAGTAAGCAAATATTTGCAAGCGGAAGACATGCATATTGATGTTGCTATAGACCATTTAAAAGGCCTCATTTCATTTTTCAAAAGTTATAGAGAATCAGGTTTTGAATTGGCCATGGTAGATGCTAAAGAGATTGCAAGTGAATTAGAAATTGAACCGATATTTCATGAAAAATGGGTTATACATAGAAAAAAAGCAGTTTGATGAGACTTCTTCTGAAGAGATAACACAAACAGCTGAAAAATCTTATAAGATCAATTATTTCTTATATATAGTGGATCAAACTCTATCATCACTTGAGAATAGATTTGAGCAATTTCAGAAATAAGATGATATTTTTGGATTTTTATTTGATTTGAAAAGACTTAAATTTATTGATGCTGATGTTTTGAAGTGTTCTTGCATTAAACTTGAAAATTACTTAAAGCATAATACGATTTCTGATATTGATGGAATAGAATTATTTGTTAAGTTGAAAGTTTTAAGGGAAGCGATATCTGAAAACATATTTGGAGCAATTGCTATATTGGATTACATTAAGAAAATAAACTGTTGTTTTGCAAATGCTTGGATTGCTTATAGAGTATTATTGACCCATCCTATCACAGTTGCCCCTGCTGAAAAAAGTTTTTCAAAGTTGAAATTAATTAAGTCTTATCTTTGATCATTAGTGATGGCAATGGGGCGGGTTCGGGGCAGGGCACCCCCACCCCGCCCCACCCTGTTTGGCAAAAAC
>NC_036244.1:10745207-10755832 GCF_002742605.1 Olea europaea var. sylvestris | reverse complement strand
TTGCCCCGTTTAATTTTTTTTATTTTTTTATTTTTATTTTTATTTTTTACATTTTGAAAGTTTCGAATTATGTTATTATTAGATAATAAAATACAAATTTAAAATGAGTTTTTAACGGATGAATTGTTTAGAAATAAAATTATTTTTAATTTTTTTTTTTACTTTTTCTTCACGGGCGGGTTCGGGGTGGGGCGAGGACCATGCCCCGCCACGGGGCGGGTTTTTTTGCCCTATTTGGGGCGGGGCGGGACGGGACGGGGTGGGGCGGGGTAAATTCCCATCACTATCGATCATCCATGTCACAAGAGCGATTGAATGGATTAGCTATGACTTCTATTGAAAAAAATATGTTGGAAAAACTAGATGTTAGTAGTTTGATTACTAATTTTACATCTCAAAATGTAAGAAGGTTAAATCTTATGCTAGCCTAATCTTTCGGGTTGTGAAAGAAGCTTTATTTTGCTATTCCATCTTTTGAATTGTATGAAGTTTTCTTTTTAATATAAAAGTGTTAATTATTTAAATATTTACATATTGTTAGACTTGTAAAATAAATTTTGTGCTGAGGAGCCTCATATTAATTAAACGCCTAGGGCCTCTAAATTCTCAGAGCCGGCCCTGAGACTATTGCAGCAAGAAAAATGATGCACAAAAGAAAAAATCTCCCCAAGCTAACATAACTGAAGTAGATAACACATCAGTAGATGTTACCAATGGCAACCTATATGCAGTTGTATTCGAAGTTAATTTGGTATCAAGTGCCAAGTATTGTAGTAGGAACCACACATCTCATTTGTACAGATAAGGGTTTAAAATAGACCATTCCAGTCCTTTTCCTCATGTCGCTACTAGCTACAGACCAGTTGGATTAGCTAGGCGAGTATGGTGTTAGCGATCACTACAAAAAACTGAATACCACTATCTCTCAGGTATGTATAGCAGGGAAGGAAGGGTTCACCACTTCCTTCTCCCCGTTCATCAAGTAAAAGAAGATTGATCAAGATGACTATCTCTATATGGGCAATGCAGCTTCATCCAAGGTAGGAAAGAGTTGGAAGGTCATTCTAAAATTCAGTTCGAGGAAAGAGTTGACGTCGAATAATGTTGTGCATGTCCCAGAAATTAGGAAGAATCTGATTTCAGGTTCTATACTCAGTAATAAGGGATTCAAAATGGTATGTGAGTCTGATAAATTTGTACTTACTAAAGGGGGCATGTATGTTGGAAATGGTTATTTACTTGATGGTTTGTTTAAAGCCAATGTTGTTGTACTGGACAATAAGTCCACATATTTATACCTAGAAGTTATGAATAAAATTGATTCTTTTGTTTTCCTGCTCAGGTCTTCTTTTTTATGGCATAGTAGATTAGAACATATTAATCGTGCTTCATTAAGGAAATTGGTAGGTTTAGGACTTATACCTAAACTTGAATTGGAAAATGAACATAAATGTGAAATTTGTGTTGAAGCAAAATTTGCTAAAAAAAACCTTTCAATTTAATTGAAAGATGTAGTGAACGATTAGTGTTGATACATAGCGATATAGATGATTATAGTAGAAATTATTATGTATATTTGCTAAGTAATAAGGATGAAGCATTACATGCATTTGTCACTTACAAAAATGAAGTTGAAAATCAACTTGGCAAGACAATCAAGGTATTAAAATCCGATTGAGATGGTGAATATTTATTGGATTTTGATAAATTATGTGCTAAGTTTGGCATTATTCACCAAAAGATCGCTCTATATACTCTTTAGCAAAATGGACTATCTGAGATGAAAAATAGAACTTTAAAAGATATGGTTAACGAATGTTTATTAGTTCTGGTTTACCACAGAACTTGGGGGGAGAATTAATTTTAACTGCTAATTTATTTCGAATAGAGTTCCTCAAAAGAAAAGTAGTTCAGTACCTTACGAATGGTGGAAAGGTAGAATGCCTTCCTACGAATATTTAAAAGTGTGGGGGAACAAAAGTGGATATTTTGATCAAGTTAGGACCTAAAACGGTTGATTACCTTTTTATCGGATATGCAATAAATACTAGTACATACATATTCCTTGTGAATAAATCTGAAATAAGTGATAGTTATATTCATACGATTATCGAATCCAGAGATGCCGAATCCTTTGATAAGTGAGTTTCCCAATAAAAGGGATACTTTAGAGAATAATAGGATAAGGAAAAATGATGATACTTTTCAAAGAAATAAAGAATCTGAACCAAGAAGAAGTAAAAGAGAAAAGATTGCTAAACCCTTTGATCCAGACTATATATGATTTATGATTGAAAACGAGCCTTTATCACTTAAGGAGGCTATGGCTAGCCTAAAATCTTCATTATGGAAAGAATTATAAATAGTGAGATTGAATCCATTTTAAGTAATAATACTTGGCAATTGGTTGATCTACATTAGGAAACTAAATCAATTGGTTGTAAATGGATTTTTAAAAGAAATTTTTTAAATCCAATGGTACAATAGATAAAATATAAAGCTTGACTTGTTGTCAAAAGATATCATAAAAAAGAATGACTTGACTTTTTTGACACTCACAAGTAAGAAGGATAACTTCTATTCAGGTTTTAATAGATATAGCTGTAACACCTCGGATTTTAATTATATTTTCTTATGGGCTAAATCTAATGTTAGTCATTTAACAAATAAAATAGTCCATGTCAAATTCTGTCGTCACACTACGATCCCAAAAAGTTGAAGTGATACATGTAACTTACTTATTTTCATAAATGATCAGTTTTGTTTACTTGTAAAATTATCGTGAGTTATTTTGGGTCAAATATTTAAGTATTTCAAAAGTCGATAAAAATTATATCGATAATATATTCATTTTGTAGCTGGTGCTAAATAACATAAATTGGCTCAAGAAAAAATAATTTTGAACTAGTCATATTCAAGTTATCTTGATTAGAAGAAAGTGATTCTAAATTCTATATTTTATTAATAAAAAAATATATATATATATATATAGCATTAAAATAAATGAATGGAGGCGCTGGAATTTGAAACAGTAAATTCAATCACCATATTCAATTAATCTTTTCAACCGTCCCATCATTGATTGGCACCATGATTTGAAATAAAAATAGGTTAATTAACCTATTCAATTCTCAAGCCTAATATGTGGAGTGTGGTGGTTTGTATTCATAATAAATGTTAAGTGAATATTATATACAAAAATGTGTTAGAAGTGTTTTTTTCTTTGTTCTCATTACTAAACACGTGAACACACACATATTCAAAAGGGGATATTATCTTGTTTCACAAAATATTTTTAAAATTTGTTTAGTATCAAATCAAGGTAAGAAATACGCAAGTGGTTAATTATTATTCACTTGATATTTTTATATATTTTGGCATGAAATACGTTAAGGCATTTGGGTCGATTTTTAGGTTAAATCCTACAGGATGGACCTTTTGGTTGAATATATAAATCCTACGGGATATAGGAATTCTAATGAAATTCTTTGAGCTATTGGATGTCGCGACCAGTTTGTTTTAAATCTAAGAAATGTCGGTATGCCATGTCACTTTGTATTTATATCATGTTAATAAGAATATGCTATGCTATGTCACTTTGTATTTATATCATGTTAATAAGAATATGCACGTTTTTTCTTACTAGGTATTTTTAAAAAAATACTCATTCTTACTAAATTTCATATTAGAATGGGTCACGTGGACGCGTGGCGGATTGACCGAGTGATGCTTATGAGGTCATCAAGTAAAAGTTTTAGAAAGAATTATTGCCAATTTCCGTTTCAAGAATAATTTTATTTTATGTTTAATTCCATGCATGTTATTTTAGTAGATTTGATATTTAAGTTATTTAACATGCTAAATTGGCAATTTAGTTCGTAGTATTTTAAGTTAGATAAAATTCAAAATTTTATTTTGAATAGTTGAATTCACATTATTGATTTATCGATCAAATACTAAAATTTATACGTTAGCTTTAAATTTTGCTTAAACTATAAAATAAAGATTTTGGTAACATTTCAAATCCTTTTAAGAAAAATATATGTGTATAGTGGATTTGGGGCATTACAGTCTGGTATCAGAGCATGGTTCTATTTTTCTATAGATTTAAAAAAAAGATATTTTATTTCCTATTCTGTTAAATTGTTACGATTATGATATTTGAAAATTTATTTAATTTACATTGAATAAACTGTTAAAATATTTAATTTCTAAATAATGTTAAATTAATATTTTCAAAAAGAGACTTAATTGCATGGTTAATAGAAGGTAAATGCTTCTGCCTAAATGTAAATTTTTACAAATGTGATATTAGTATTAATGAATTTATACCATTATTACATATGTGATCAACTTTATACAAGTTACACAGTAGTCAAAGATTTAGATTTTGTTTTGAAGTGTGTTAAAAAAAAAAAAAAAACTAATTGTTGAATTGTAGTCTTGATATAGATTAGTAGAGTTTTGTCATAAGTAAAATTTAGTAAACCTAAACAATGATAATCCTAAGCATAAAAAAAGGTATGTGAATTCAAAGCCACATTGCCATGGTAGTTTTATATTTCTTTTGTGAAAAAAAAAATGGTATCTACATAATTTTTTTTTTAATGGTCTTATATGCTATAATATTTTTCTCTTGAAAATAAAAATAAAAAATAAGACCCATGGCATTTAATGCTCGTCAATCTACTACTCGTCCGATGAACTCAAGGCATGGAGGAAATGTTAAGTTTCATTTTATTTTCAAGCATGATTTTATTATCATTTAAGCTTGAATTCTATGAAATGATTATAAATGAATGTTTAGAAAGAAATATGTTTTACATGCTATTATTTTATTATACTTGAGGGTATATTGATTAACAATTCTATTAAAACTACAAGAGCATAACATATACTTTGATATCACTACAAAAATAAATATAATTGGACTCTTATGTGACAAACATGGTTATAATTTATCAGACCACTAGAAAGACCACGGCTTGTAGAGCAACATTGAACCCTAGGTCCATCATTCAGTCTCATGAGAATTTCCTGACTGACCTGGTCCGTTGGTTTGTTGAACATGTGCAAGACATCTATAAAATATGTATGATAGTTGTAGATGCAGGACTGGAGATCACGCATATTAAGGCTGTTAATAATCTCATGCACTCCCACCTCAATAGAGAGACATAGGAGTTATAATTAGGGATGAGATGCTAGAAGGTAACCCCCTAGAGCATCCAAACATGATCTAGATAGGTGGAGTGAAAGCTTAGAACCCCAACCGGAGATAAGGAATGAGCTCGATGATGAGGTTGAGCTCGAGCTCGAGCCCAAGCCTGAGCTAGAATCTCAATTTGAATCGAACCCAGAGGAAGATCCCGAATGGGAGCATGGTAATGACTTTGGGTTGGAGTTAGAGAATGATCATGAGTATAAACTTGAGCCACTGATTGAGGTGAACATAAAGTTCGGGCCTGACGCAGAAGACTCCTCTGAAGATGAAGCTCCATTAAAGAAGATTCACAGGATTCATAGAGATTAGAAACTTAGATTCCATTTCCTTAGTGCTGTGATATCTTTTCCTTTGTGTTATTAGAAATTAAAAATTGTCGAACTATTGTATATCCTAATTTCAAGGAGTACTAATAATAAACATTCTTAATTCCCTTTCAACATATTAAGCTACTATGTTGTCCGACATTTCTAAGAAAAAATTTATTTTGTTAATTAACAAGATCAAGCAGCTATATTGAGGGATCTGATGAGGGCAGTGCATGACTTTAGTAGGAATCAAGCACCTGCACCAACTCCTCAGAATGACTGACAAATGCTAACAACACAAGTTCAATTGTGGAGCAGTATCGCCGTTTCAAACCTCCTTCTTTTGATGGCAAGGCAGAACCTTTGGTAGCCGAGGAGTGGTTAAGAGGGCTAGAACGAATCTACAAACATGTGGCATGCACTGACGCACAAAAGCTATCATGTGCTGAATTTATGTTAGTTGGAGCAGTAGGCCACTAGTGGGAGTCTACATCGTGCACTAGAACAGAAGCACAACAATGTGCTATGACTTGGGTAGAGTTCAAAGAAAAAGTAATGACAAAATACTTTCCCCAATCACTGAGGGATTGGAGAGAGCCACAGTTCCCACAGTTGAAACAAGGAAATATGTCGCTTGATGAGTATAAAAGGAAGTTTGAACAACTTTCTAGGTATGCTACACACTTCGTCGATACCGAGCCAAAGAAGGTTAGGATGTTCGAATTAGGTCTACATCCAGAGATTGGAAGAATAATGGCATCTCACCATACAACCACCTATAGTGAAGTGCTTCAGCGGGTATAATCAATTTCTGATCGTCTAGAAATGGATCGGATGACTGGGAAGAATAATGAATCATATGGGAAATGAAAGTGGAATGGATCAAATAAAGGGAAAGGATTTGAATAATTTAAGAAGTCTAATACATGATCAGGATCAAGTAAATCAAACAAAGTTACTCCACAAAACCCAAAGTGCAACAAGGCCCATGGAAGAGAGTGCTTGTTTGGGAAAAATGTGTGTGCTATCGATGTGGCCAAGAAGGCCATTTTGCCCTTGACTTTAAGGCATACCTACTTAAGAAGGACATTGAGCAGGCAAGAAAGTAGAAGCCAAAGTCTTTGCTTTAACCCGAGAAGAGGCAACAGAGGATCCGAATGTAATGACATGTATTTTATCAGTATCTGAACTACCCGCATATGTTCTTATAGACTTCGGAGCTACTCGTTCATTTATCTTCACCACATTTATTTCTAAATTATGTACTGGATGTGAAAAATCTAATAGTGTTCTAGAAATTTTCGTTTCTTTCGGTAGAATTTTGAATAGCAATCAGATCGCTAGGGTAGTAAAATTAGCAATGGAAGGAAAATAATTTGTAGTTGATCTACACCTCCTACAATGCTAAATCATGTACTACATGTGAAAAATAAAATAGCGCTCTAGAAATCTCCATTCCATCCGGTAGAATTTTGAATACCAATTAGATCGCTAGGACAATAAAATTAGTAATGGAAGGAAAAAAATTTATAGCTGATCTACATCTCCTAGACATGAAAGACTTTGGCATTATTTTAGGAATGAACTGGTTGAGAAGAAATCATGCAACCATTCAGTGCTTCGAAAAAGAAGTAATTTTTCAGAAACCTGGGGAGGAAGAGTTTCAATTTTTTGCTGTACGAGTTATTTCTTTAGTACGACTCATATTGGCCATAAAGGCAGAAAAGATGTTAAGGAAAAGATTTTGCCAGGGATTTCTAGTGGGTATACTTGGATCTTAGCAATCAGAGCTTACTATTGGTAATGTACCTATTGTACGAGATTTCATTGATTTATTTTCTGATGATTTATCTGGTGCACCACCTGATAGACAATTGGAGTTTACAATTGACCTCGTGCTTGGAGCAACTCCAATGTCTAAAGCTCCATACATAATGGCGTCAAAAGAATTACAAGAATTAAAAATACAGTCGTAGGAATTGTTGGATAAATGTTTCATCCAACCAAATACATCTCCTTAGGGCACACTGGTTTTATTTGTGAAGAAGAATGATGGATCAATGAGATTATGTATTGATTATAGGGAATTGAACCGACTGACAGTCAAAAACAAATACCCCCTTCCTCGAATTGAAGATCTCTTTAATCAGTTGAAGGGTGTAACAATATTTTCCAAAATTTATTTGAGGTCAGGCTATCATCAGTTGAAGGACATTCCAAAGACAACATTTAGAAACCGCTATGGTCATTATAAGTTCACAGTCATGCCCTTTGGATTAATAAATGCTCTTGCAGTATTTATGGATTTAAAGAATAGGGTATTCCACCAATATTTAGATCAATTTGTCATTGTCTTCATTAATGATAACTTGGTGTATTCAAGGAATAATGATCAACATGAAGAACAACTCAAGATAGTGTTGGAAATACTACGAAGGGAGAAGTTGTATGCCAAATTCAAGAAATGTGAATTTTGGTTTGAACGTATAATTTTCCTTGGTCATGTGTTTACGGCACAAGGGATTGAAATGTACCCTAGTAAAGTTGAAACGGTAACAGACTGGTCCAGACCAACGAATATAGGCGAAGTTAGTAGTTTCTTGGGACTAGCCGATTATTATCGGAGATTTATTGAAAGATTCTTCAAAATAGCTGGGCCAATGACCCAATTAACCAGAAAGGGTGTAAAATTTTTGTGGACTGAAAAATGTGAGGAGAGCTTTCAAGAACTGAAACAACAACTGGTTAGAGCTCCAGTTTTAGTAGACCAGAAGGTTCAGATGGATTCATTATATATAGTGATGCATTCAAACAGGGTTTAGGATGTGTACTAGTGCAGTTTGTGAAGGTGATCGCATATGCCTCGAGACAATTAAAATAACATAAGCAAAACTATCCTACGCATGATCTAGAGTTGGCGGTGGTAGTACACGCCCTAAAGATATGGCGTCACTACTATATTTATACGGATCGTAAGAGCTTGAAATACTTCTTCACTTAAAAGGATTTGAATATGAGGTAGAGAAGGTGGTTGGAGTTAGTTAAGGATTATGATTGCACTATCTATTATCATCCGAGTAAATCTAATGTAGTCAGATGGTTTTAGTAGGAAGGTAATGGGACAACTACCTGCCTTACCCACAGCTCAAGTATAGTTAATAAAGGAGTTTGATAAATTGAAATTGGAAGTTGTCAATCTACCAACTCAAGTTACTGCAAAAATTGCAGCATTAAAGATACAACCTACCCATAGAGATCGAATCAAGGATGTTCAAGATAAGGATCCATTTTTTAGAAAAATCAAGGTGGAAGTTGGTACAAGTAAAAGAAAAGATTTTGCAATAACAGATGACAATATTTTGATGTTCGATGGAAGATTATGTGTACTGAAGAATGAAGAGATAAGAAAGGAATTATTAGAGGAAGCATGGTTCGTATGCTGTATATCCTAGTGGTATTAAAATGTATCAAGATCTCCGCGATACCTTTTGGTGGTGGAATATGAAAAGGGAGATTGGTCTCTTTGTTGAGAAGTTTATTATATGTCAGGAAGTTAAAGCAGAAAATCAAATGCCTTCAGGACCATTAAATTCATTGGAAATTCCAAAGTGGAAATGGGAGCAAATAGCTATGGATTTTGTGGTGGGTTTTCCGAAGTCAATGAAAGGACACGATGTCATTTGGGTAATTGTGGACAGGTCAACAAAGTTAGCTCATTTTCTTCCAGTAAGGATAAACTACAATATGGATCAATTTGCTCAATTATATGTTAAGAAAATTGTCAAGCTGCATGGAGTTCCAGGATCCATCGTCTCAGATTGAGACCCAAGATTTATTTCTAAATTTTGGAAGAGCGTGCAAGGAGCTATGGGGACAAAGTTAAATTTCAGCATTGCCCATCGTCCTCAATCTAATGGACAGTCTGAGAGGACTATTCAGATCTTTGAAGACATGCTCCGAGCATGTGTTTTGGATTTGGGAGGTGGTTGGGAATCAGACCTATCATTAGTGGAGTTTGCATACAATAATAGTTTCTAGGCTATTATCGACATGACTCCTTATTAAGCTCTCTATGGCAGAAGATGTAGATCCCCAATTCATTGAGATGAAGTCGGAGAAAAATGAATTTTGGTCCAAAGATTATTGTAAGGACAGTGCAAGTAATTAATAAAATTAGGGACAGATAAGTTTGCTCAAGATAGATAGAAAAACTATGCAGATTAATGGAGAAAATTGATAGAATTTGAAATCGGTGAGAAAGTGTTTCTAAAAGTTTCACTAATAAAAGGAGTTCTTAGATTTGGCAAGAAGGGAAAATTGAGACCTCGATTCATAGGTCATTTCGAAATTTTAGATAGAATCGGGAATGTAGCGTACCGTCTAGTAGTGCCACCTAAACTATCAGCAGTACATAATGTATTCCACCTGTCAATGCTTAGAAAATATGTGCATGATCCCGAGTATGTAATAAGCTATAATTCATTGGAGGTATATAAAGATCTAACGTATGAAGAGGCTCCTTTGGAGATTATCGAAAGGAAAAACACATGCGTTAAGAAATAAAGAAATTGCCTTGGTTAAGGTTCGATGGAAAAATCATGGAATTGAAGAGGCTACTTGGGAGAAAGACGAGGAAATAAGAGCCAAGTATTTCGAGCTTTTCAACTGAATAAGGTAATTTCGAGGATGAAATTATTTTAAGAGAGAAAAGATGTAACACCCCAGATTTTAATTATATTTTCTTATGGGCTAAATCTAATGTTAGTCATTTAGCAAATAAAATAGTCTATGTCAATCCTTGTCGTCACATTGAGGTCCCAAAAAGTTGTAGTGATACACGTGACTCACTTATTTGCATAAATAATCTATTTTGTTTATGTGTAAAATTTATCGTGAGTTATTTTGGGTTAAATATTTAAGTATTTCAAAAGTCGATAAAAATATATCGATATTATACTCATTTTGTAGCTCTTGCTAAATAACATAAATTGGCTAAAAAAAAGAAATAATTTTGGACTAGTCATATTTGAGTTATCTTGATCAGAATAAAGATATTTTAAATCCTATTTTATATATATATATATATATATATA
>NC_036244.1:10723650-10745200 GCF_002742605.1 Olea europaea var. sylvestris | reverse complement strand
CACAAAAAGAAATATATATATATATATATATATATATATATATATATAATAGTAAAATAAATGAATGGAGGCGTTGGAATTTGAAACGGTAAACTCAATCAATATATTATAAATAAAAATTTGTGAGAAGTGTTTTTCATTATTCTCTTTACATATATACGTGAACACACACATATTCAAAAGGGGATATTATCTTGTTTCATAAAACATTTTCAAATTTATTTAGTATCAAATCAAAGTAAGAAATGTGCAACTGGTTAATTCTTATTTTCTTGATACTTCTATAGATTTAAGAATGAAATACGTCAACTCCTTCAGGTCGATTTTTATGTTAAATCCTACGGGATGAGCCGTTTTGTTGAGTGTATAAATCCTACGGGATATAGGAATTCTTATGAAATTCCTTGAGCTATTGAATGTCGCGGACCAGTTTGCTCTAAATCTAAGAATGTCGGTATGTCATATCACTTTATATTTATATCATGCTAATAAGAATATGCACGTTTTTTCTTACTGGGTATTTTTTCAAAAATACTCACTCTTACTAAATTTTAGATTAGAACGGGTTGTGTGAACGCGTAACAGATTGAATGAGTGATGCTTATGGGATCGTCAAGTAAAACTTTTAGAAAGGATTATTGCAAAGTTCTGTTTCAAGAATAATTTTATTTTATGTTAATTCCGTGCATGTTAGTTTAGTAGATTTGATATTTAAGTTATTTAACATGCTAAATTGACAATTTAGTTCGTAGTATTTTTTAAGCAGGATAAAATTCAAATTTTTATTTTGAATTGTTGAATTCACATTATTGATTTATCAATCAAATACCAAAATTTATACATTAGTGTTAAATTCCGCTTAAACTATAAAAGAAAGATTTTGGTAACACTTCAAATCCTTTAAAAAATATATATCTGTATAGCGGACTTGGGGCGTTACAATAGCAACTTTACATAACTCACAGATACATTAGATGGACGTTAAGACTGCATTTTTAAATAATGAATTAAACAAGGAAGTGTATATCGAACAACTAGAAGGTTTTAAAATAAAAGGATATGAATACAAAATTTGTAGACTTGTTAAATCCTTATATGGATTGAAGCAAGCTCCTAAACTATGGCATGAAAAAATTGACAATGTCATAATTAGGAATGGATTCATCGTAGATGAATGTGATAAATGTGTTTACTCGAAAAAATTTGGAGAAGCATGCGTTTTGGCTTTTCTAAATGTTGATGACATGATTAGATTAGGGACTAATATAAATGTCATTAATAAGACAAAGATAATGCTAACCAATAACACCCCAAAATTTCTGAGTGTCTTTGGAGTGTCACCAAAAACTCGCTTTTGTTTGTTTTAAATACGGAACTTTGAAAATAAATTTCTTTAAGATTAAATATTGAATATCCATAGATTTGAATTAAACATGGAAAATTGTATCTTTGAAAAAAAATAAAAATATTCAACTAACTAATTAACTAACATGATTTTGAAATAAATTCAACTAACTAATGAATTTAAAGACAAAATCAAAAAAAATTAATACTTTTCGTTTTCGGATCTTATTGGCAATCTACGTCACCATCTCACCACAATTCCAATTGACTTGCTACTTGTAAAAATTATATTAAGGGTGAGTATTTAAAAATACTTAGTAAAATACGTGCAATTTTCATTCACAATTATATATAACAAATAAATAAACATTTTCATACCATTCTTCCCTTATGGAGTATGTTGGTGACCAAGTGAGACACCTATCTTAGATCTTCTTAAATTCTCTTATGATCTCATATCTCTTATTAACAAACCTGAAGATCCATTGGCAATTCATGTATATTTAATTGAATACGTAAAGTATAAGGAAACAAATTACTTGTATATAAAGTATCTTACCTCGTTAAATAAAATGAACTATTGAACAAAATATGAATGCACGTGCTCAAAATCTTTTCTCTACTTCAGTAAATAATGTTTGCAAATTGGCTTCCTAATTTCTAATTCCCAAAACTATCATCTCTCTTTCACGTGTGTGTATAAATTTTGTGTGTTGAATTATGGGACCATTGTATAATATTTATAGTTAAAAAAGTGGCTAAATTACTACATAGTTGGGATAGAAATCGTGTACCATCAATTTGGATAAAAACTAAGTTTGGGTATTTGAATTATATTTTAATAACAAATTCATAATTATATAAAATTGGACACTTGGACAATGCTATCACATCAAACCTATTGGAGCTTGAATTGACTAAATATTCTAATAAGAATAAGATAGAATATAATAAAAAAGAAACCATTGTAGTTGTAGCTAGGGGTGTAAGTGGTCCGATTTTATCGATTTTTGATAGATTTTCAAACCAAATCGTTTAAATCGGGTTGAGAAAAATCCAAACTTAAATCAAACCATTTTAAACGGTTTGAAAAAAACTCAAACCTAAACCTAACGGTTTGGTCCAATTTTAAACCGTCGGTTTCGCCATATATTTTTTTGCCTGTCTACTTTTACGTCATCAATTCATTGAATTCAATATATATTTATATTTTACTAGCAATAAATTTAAAACAAACTAAATATATCTACTATAAATTTTAATACCAACTAAATCAAAGTGAAATCATAATAAACTAAAACATAGATTTTTGTTCACCATTTTTAGGCTAATGACATTACGATAACATTACAACAAAAGTCTATTAAACTAAATATGCGGTCAAAAACATTAATGATGTCCAACAAATCATGATCATCATATCTGCAATAAAAAAATGTTACTGATTAGACAAAGAAATTAACCAACCACAATAATAAAACAATTGTTTATAATATTTAAACATAACAATTACCCATTTTTTATTTCGTGTTATTCAAGGGGTGTAAGACTGTAAGTAATATAACCCAAGCCCAAATCCTTCGTCTTTTCTATTTTGGAGCTTATATGGCTTTTGAGACCCTGGGCTAAAGACAAAAATTAAAATTTGACAAAAAAAATAATAATAACTAATTAGGATTATTGGGTAATAATAATAGATACGTAATAGAAAAGTAATTACTTGACAAAAATACTCACAAATGATAAACATCACAAAACTACTGAATTTTACGTATTTGGATGAATTTTCAAAAAAATTCTTTTTTATATTTTATATTTTTATTTATTTTTTCGCCGGTCCAATTTGGTTTTAAATTGTAATTAAAATTCTCAAATCTAAACAAAATCGTTTTTGACTATTCAATCACGTGGCACCAAAACGGCGGTTTCTAAAATATGGTTTCATTTCGATTTTTTGATTTGACATTTTTTGCTTAAAACCCTAGCTGTAACCACTCACATGTGGTACCACCCACCAATACTAATTAACTAATCTTGATAAAGACAACTTTTTTAAATTTCAATATCTTGGGCTAAGTTATTCAAATTTAGTTTTTCTCGAATCAAAGATTTTTAATTAATTACGACCTATAAACTGAGTCCAATATCGATATACCAAATCTTGTTCCATCATTATCTAATTATTTAGCCTAAATAAAATAGGAATTTAAAGCCTATTTCACTTTAATCCCCAACTTTTAAAAATATAACAAATAAAATAAATAAATTTTATTCTATTTTTTTTTCTGGGTGTTACAGATAGAAGCAAAAAAATATCTATTCTCCATCTTGCGAGGGCTGTTGAAAAATAAGAAGGAAATGCAGGAATGCCAATGAGGCAGTCAATGCTCAGCCAAATTAAAAATCAGCAAGTACAAAGAGAATGTTAGCAAGGCTTCAAAGATCTGGAAGAAAATTGAACCAACAAGAGACACCATAGGAGGTTACAAGAAGGAACGTTACTGGAATATTCTAGGCTCTTTCAATTGTCCAAGCACGATTGTTTGGATTAGTCGACTTTTCTGTAGGTTATGTATTCACTTATGCATCCTTCTTCATTGCGTCCACCTAATCCTTTTTCCTGTTTTGCGGTTTCGTGTACAATTGGGGAGAATATTTTTTTACATCTTTTTTTACAGAATCTATTAATGCATTTTTGTGGCCCTTCTGTATAAGTAGTAGGATTCCTATGTACAGAAAAGTATTCAATGAAAATGCAAAGATTATTTTTCTCTCAATTCAGCTATCGTTCTACAATTGTATTTTTTATGTTGAGTTGGTCCCCGAATTTCCTTCTAGGATTTTGATAGGTCTCTTTTTCCACAATTTTCATCATTTGACTTCTAATATCATCCAATCGATCCCGTAAGATCTTCAATAATTGTTTTATGGTTCAAATCAACTACTAAATATTTTTGAACTTTGAAAATCATCCATTTTTGCTGATTTCTTGTTCCTTTCTTCCAATTTTATTTTTAATCATTGAATTTTACCTAACAAATAATAAATACAGGAGATTAAACTATAATTCACAAAAAATACTCTCAAATATTCATATTTAAAGGCCTATTCAACTGTAAAGTTTTATTTTACTTTTTGTTATTTGCAAGAGAAGTATGAATAATTAAAATAATTTTGGAATAATCTGAGAACTATTACCGTATATGAAAGAATTACTTCATACATGAAATCTTGAAGCCACGATGATGAATAAATGATCTTCTTCAAATCAGATGCCACTTCAAGGAGCTAGTGATGTCCTTTAACTACAATACTTTAACCCTGGCATTTCTTGTAATAGACCGGGGTTAGAAGACCAATTGATAATTAGATTTTTCGACTTCAAATTTAAAATTACCAGTACGTGTCTGCTATAGAAAACTTGCAAGTTGAAACCATTTGGCAATGAATCCCTTAATTATTATTATTATTTTTTTCCGAATTGCAGAAACCATGATTCTGTATTGCTCAACTTTCTCAAACCAAAAAATTTCAAGGGAGCCTGCTACTGAGATTTGTGAACTCTAATTCATGATCGGATTTTGGGTTCCAAATATTTTCTTGGATAGTCGTTGAAACTAAATGGGCTGGGAGACCCTTCTGAAGACTAGATGGATATTCTAATTGGGCATGTGTCTTAGGAAAAGGGGCCTCTCTACTTTTCTTTTACTTAAGCCATGTCCTAGTGTAATTTTAATTATCTTTATTTTATTATTCGTGATCATTTGTGAAACAAAAAATAAAAGTATATATAGGGCACCGAGTGCAAGTCCAGAAAATTACTCAACTTCATTGCATTTAGCCCACGTTTGATTTGGATAAAAATTAAACTTTTAGTAGATTTTCATAAATGTTAGTGAAATATGTTTGAAAAAGTTGATAAAATTGTACATCTTATTAATTGTGTGATTGAAATTAAGTAATGAGAAAAATGATTTCTAAAAAATAGAGACTAGTGGTGGCAATGGGTCGAGTCGAGCCGATTGTGTTTGGCAATTGATGTTGCCTAGAACTTGAGGAAATGAATTAATTACTTATTTTTCGAGGCTTGATTTTAAAAATAAAAATGCACCAATCTTATTTTTCATTAAATTAAATGTAGAGAATTGATATGAGGTTCGAATAATTGAATTGTCCGAATATGAAATGTACAAAATTGTAAAAGTAGAATGTACAAATAATAAATTAAATTGAGATTTGAAATTAGATATGAAATTTGTTTAATATTTTATTTTGAAAACTTCATCTTTCCATTTAAGGTTAGGACCGGTTACTAAATCTTCGAGTTGGCGGAGTTAAAATTGTATATGAACAACTTGTTACGTGTATAATTTTTAAAAAAAAATAAAAATATTATTTAGAAAATAACAAATTTTTGTCATATGACGAATCAATTTTCAACGGCACAAGTTATATTTCAGATTTTAGTCAAAGGTTGAGACCCATTTTTTACATAGTAAAGTCTAAATTGGAAAAATTCTACTTCTAATAAAGTTGTAATTCTTTGAGTTAGTTTTTCAACGCACTTTGAATTGACTCAACTGAATATTGGGAGAGAAAAGTATGATCAAATACTGAAAGCTGTGTTGAGATAAAAATATATGCTTGCGAAGGTGATTTTCATTATTCGATTGGAACTCTTTTGGAAACCAATTTGAATGTGATTTTCAACTAATTTTTGACTCCTACTAATACCTAATAGTAGAATATATGAAAAGACCTCTTAAAACTCTTATATACATATTATTATCTAATATTCATCGATTATTATCATCAAATAAAACAAAATTCATAATTTTTGTGAGAGAATTGGAGGGTATTTGAAAGAATTCAATCAAATGAAGATTTGTACTTTTTTTTTGGACAAAGAAGAAGGCACAAGTAGAGATTCATCAATAAATTATTGAAGAGATTAAAGATTTTAAGATTCATCTTTATCTTTTCAATTTGTCAAAAATTCGAGTTATGTCTTTCATTTAAATATGATTTTTTTATAATTTCAATATGTTAGGCTATTTTTATACGCTGTTATGATGGGATGAAGCATTGTTATGATATTTTTTAGTTTTTAATTAACTTTAATTTAGTTTGATTTGTGGATGTTTATTATGGTTTTTATCATTCTTTTCGATTGTTTGATCATCAATTGAATTATTAATGAATTTTGTTGTTTTTGAGAGAGACAATAGGGTTTTAAGCACAATATAACAAATATTGTAAGATTTGATAGAGGATAGAGATATACTTCTATATTTTATATGGTTTCAATAGATATTCTAACATTTGTTAATGCATTTATTATTTTTATATTTTTCGTCGAGAGATAGAAGGGTCAGATGAGAGGAATATATTTGATCATTATTGAGAGAAGCTTTCAAATAAATTAGAAACAATGACCAACATAAATGATTTCTTTACATTAAAAATGGAATAATAAGGGGGATTCGACGTCTTAGCAATGCATTTCACATATTTGAAAAACACATTTACTTGGTTCACTAGTTTAGTTAATAGTTTAGGGGGTAGTTAGAAAAATCACAACTTGCTTGCTATTTGATTAAAGTTGTAATTAATTTTAACTCGATCAAACACATAGTTCTCGTTGGTTCGACACTCTATTTACTACTATAACATTTATTCACAATTTCGTCCACTTGCCCGAAATAAAAGGGTCACTAACCGGAGGTACTAATAGATCTTTTGCAATTATAGAAATAATTGGATATCTTCGTTTGTTCTTTTGTCAAAATCAAGTGGAAGATGTGGGTGTGGAAAGTGCCCGACTAACATTTGCACCCAACTGTTGTGCATACAATTCAAACATGGAAGCTCACGTGTTTTTCTAAATTAGAATAAGTGATCGGTGCGTCAAAGTTTAAAGAGCTTGTGATTTACCTAATAACGTATTTGTATCTTTTAAATTATACTTGGGGTCCATTATGCATTTCAAATGAAATAACATAGGTAAGTCTTCCCAATACTTTCTAAACTTCAGTTCTATAGAAAATAATATTTCATTAGAAGCAAGATCATTTCTTTATTGATCAAAAGTTCTAACAATGACAAAAAAACGTTCAAAAACTCTTGAACTAGTGGGTAGTATACCTCAAATAAGATATTTATAGAATCATAAAAATTTGTAAAAAGATCTGAATCCCAAAAGAAGAAATTTAGTTCTCTTCTTCCTTCAAGTTCAAATCCTCTAGTTGAAATGTTGTTAGCATAATGAGGAAATTCAATTACCTTAACAAGTTTATGGTATCACAACGAAAAATGTTTCTATTTATGTAAACAATGTACTTTGGTTGAAGATATTCTTTTTACGAACGTTGTCAAATTGTCATTGTCCACTATACTTGGGGCAACTTAGCAATGACAACGAACTTCACCATTTCTTCACGAGTTTTTTCCTGTGAATACATCCATTTAATAAAGTGCAGTAGAACCAAAACTAGAAAAAGTACCAAAATGCAATTGTCGTTGAAATCCACCAACTGGCTCATGTTTAGCCGTATATTTTAGATAGTGACGATTGAGGTGGGTAATATTGATACCCTTTCTCATGCCAATCATGTTCAATACTTTACACTCTTGAACTCCACAAACTATACGATTTGTTGGGATCAATTTAAATGTTCCCAACACTTTGCCTTTTTTCATTTTGCTTCCCTCTTAAATCGGGAATTTCTTGACCTAGTTGGGCAGCATCTTCATCTATGCTATCCAATTAGTTGGATGACTACTTTCATGATCATCATCAATGCCCGCTCTTGGCAAATCGTCAGGAATGAAGATGTCTTTAAGATAGGTAAATTCATTGTGAAATTGAGATCGTGACGTCATAGATTTGTTGCCATAGAAAAAGCCCTCAACAAAAGCATTAGGATCCATGTGTATGCAATAGAATAGAATGTGTATTAAAAATAAGATGAAATAGAATTATAGTAGAGAATATAATTTGAATGAAGACGAATATATAAATTGAATAATGTAGAATGTAGTGTAGAGAATAGAATTGAGAGAATGTAAATTAATAATTATAGAATTGAATGTAATAGAATTGAATAATTGATAGTAATTTAATATTTAATTGTCGAGATAATGTAGAAGAGAGTAGATAGTTTGTGTAAAAAATAGATTGAAGTTGTGTGGCATTTATAGAGTTTAAAAAAATAATAAAGTAAAATAAAAATAAATTTAGTGATCGTTGGGGACTCCAAGGCTCACAAAGTTTATGACTGTTTATGTATAAAAAAGGGTCACAAATTTAAAAAAGTGACTGTTTGCCCACTTTGGCGCCACGAGCCATAAGCCGCTTGCCTTAAATGGTGACCAAACTTGCTCAACTCGTGCTTAGGCTCATCATGAAACAAGCTCGAGTCGCTCATGGGCTGAGCCTAGCCGCCAAGCTGTTTGATCCCTTTGTCACCTCTAATAGGGACCAAACATGGGCTTAAGTCCCCGAATAATTTCAATTTTGGTTATTTATGTCAATGGTCATTGAAATTTTGAGTAATTGAGCTAATAATTATTGAAGTCACTTTCTTTAGATGATAGTCATTCAATTTTTTAATGTTTACACTTATGGTCACTAGGTTAAAAATACTAAAAATAAGTCTTGCACAGCATCATTAAGTGTTAATGTGTCATAAACGACATTATTTATTATGTCAAAAAAGAAAAAAAAATAAATCGAGAAGTTAGGAATTTGAGATTAAAGACGTTAAGACGAGTAGAAAACCTAATGAAACTTTAAACTTTAAATTCCATTTCAAATTCAAACTTCAAAAACCTTTTTAAATATAGAAGATTTTTAGTCAATTTCTAATCACTAGTAATCAAGACAGGATGGGTCAATCAATACCAGGTGCTATGCTTATCCGCTAACGGCGGTAGGTAAGGTCATAGGAAAAGCAGCAAGCTGGAAAACCAATCTTAAAATTTGACTTGATTTTTCTGCATGCAAGGAAATGATACGATTTTTATTAACATTTAGGCTTTGTTTGACAATCATTTTACCACATTCTATTAGGGTTGGTCTTGTGATTGTCGGGGCCGAAGCGAAGTTCAAAAATTAGGCCCCCAAAATTAACGTAAATGTGAAATTCAACGATGTGTTATGCAACATATCACTAACTTAAAACTCAACATTAAAACAACAAACAAATATCTCAATAATAAAAAAACTATTTTCCTTTTTCCTTCTTTTAATGTTAAAAAAAAAAAAAAAAAAAAAAAGCTTTGTGTGAAAATAGGCCCCTTATGGTTTTGGACTTGAGGCACATGTCTCATTTGCTTGTGCCCAGGATCGGCCTTGCATTCTACTACATTATTTTTTCTACAGTACTCATTTTCAATTACACATTCTTTATCAAAATAATATTACATATAAATAAAAAAATTCATTTTTTTCTAACCGCACATTCTTTATCAATCACTGTTCCATAATACATTATTCACAAATAATGGGGCTCAAACACCCCCTTAAAGTATGATTGATTGATCTTAATTCTGATTTGAATTTTTTGTTGGTATTTGAACAATGAAATTTTATGAGTTGAATTATGATTGATTGTACATTCGTGAAAAATAATGGAAAGATTTAATCCCTATTTGGGCTTCATTTTTTGAAAACTCATTTCAAATCACATTTTCCATAAAATAATGTTACACGTAAATTTAAAATATTTTTCTTTATTTTTTAACCACAAATTCTTCAAAAAATAACTATTTTAAAACACATTTCCCCAAAATCTCATTAGAGCCCAAATAAGGGCTTAATCATGACACCATAATATAATTTAGGATTAAAGACAAGTAAGGGTTTAATCATTTTAATGTAATATTTAATACTAAAGACAAATTAAATAAATACTCTCCCCTTAAAATTTCAATCAATAAACTGTAATATTTTATATGATATTTGTCATATATAACATTTTATGAAATAGAATAAGATTGAAACAAATAAAAGATATAACACATTCTTTATTTTTTTAGTTTGTCATTATTCAATTAATTAACATAAAATAAATGAAATGAACTGATAAGATTCGTGATGGCAATGGGGCGGGTTCGCCCCCATGTGGCCAAAACCCCGCCCCACCCCACCTTAGACGGGGCGGGGACGGGACACCTTTTTACCACGTTTGTTGTCCCATTTAATTTTTTTTATTTTTTTTGGGGCGGGGCGGGGACGGGGCAACTTTTTGCCACGTTTGTTGTTCCATTTAATTTTTTTATTTTTTTTACATTTTGAAAGTTTCGAATTATGTTATTATTAGAGAATAAAATAAAAATTCAAAATGAGTTTTTAACGGATGAATTGTTTAGAATAAAATTATTTTTTATTTTTTTCTTCACGGCGCAGGGCCACGCCCCGCGATGGGGCGCCCCACCCCGCCAACCAGATTGGGACGAGGTCCCGTCGGATGGGGTGGGATAAATTGCCATCCCTAGATAAGATCAAATTCTTGTTTGGCAACTATAATTTATAAACATAACTGGTCAAATCTATTTTTATCCATATATTTTTTTGGATACGAAAAATACCCAATTATTCACTATTAATGAGTTGTTTTGACCTATTTATAATTTAAATAGATTATGATCAATTCCCTAAAAAGCACTAAATTCATTATTTATAACTTTTATTAAAGTTGTTTATTCAAATAAAAGTTATTAATTTAATAGAAAAAAAATACGCTCGAATTTCGATCCTAAAACTATAATTCTTAATGGACGTTGTAAAACCGGACCGCAGCCGTTGCTCGACTTCTATGTGGATACGCCTCTAACTCTGGACTCTGAGTTTCCAACAAATATGCGCTTAGAAAGGGAGAAACTTAGTGTATGTTTGGTTAGGCTTAAACACTTATTCATAAGTAAATTTTTAAATAAATAATTTTATTGTTAGTTAAGATAGGGAAACGAAGGCTGCGAGTACTATGAATCCTCTTACTCCCAATTATATTACCTTCTGGGGCTCGTAAAAATTACCGGTTCATTAAGATTGCCTTAAAATTGTCAATTCACATCTCCTGTTGAGTGGGAACCTATTTTCGGGTCATTGTTCCATTAAGGAGGCGAAAACTCCCAATTATATAGCCCTTTTAGGGATCGTAAAACTTACTTGTTGATTAAGATTACCTTAAAATGGTCAATTTATGTCCCCCATATTGGATGGCAATCTATTCCCGTGTCATTGTCCATAAATAAAAGTACCTTTGTAGCAGTGCTAACGTTATTATAATCACAAGAATAAATCAAAGTAGAAATGGTAAATTATCTTTTTTGAAAATAATGGAAAATTACTTTCAAAATGTTGGCTTATAAGTAAGAAAAAAGTGACTATTCAAACGTGAAACAAAAATTTACTTGCAAATAAGCTTGACTTACATTTTAGCTTAGCCAAACAAGTTAATGCAACAAAATATTTTTAATTAAAATGTTGGCCACATAGGCGTATTCGAGATTCAATGAACGTACGTTGAATGCTGATTGCATTTTTCCGATGTACATAATCATGGGACTAATTGATCCTCAATTCTTTAAAGATTCTCACAAAATACTAAGAAGATGTACTTCATTATCAATGTTCCATGTATAGTATTTACCGTTTAATTCTTTATTTGTCAATCATTTTACTATGGACCGTGCTACATGATCACATCGGTTGACACATTACACACACATGGGAGCTTGACATTAATTTATTCGCGCGGGACCCACAGCTCAGCTGTGAGAATTGTGTCAACCTTTGTGTCAAATAATGTGGTTGAGTAGCAATTTTTCTTCTACCATACTATTTTTTCTACAGTAATTATTTTCGACCATACATTCTTTATTAAAATAATATTACACATAAATAAAAAAAATTTCATTTTTTTTAACTACACATTTCAATATTAATCACTACTTCATAATACACTTTTTGAAATTAAAAGGACCCAAACAGGCCCTAAGAGTATATTTCATTAGTCATGTTAGTGATATAAAAATAGTTCTGAAATTCATTGTGGTGAGACTTATATCGAACAAGTGGTAGAAAATGTCACAAAAATATAGAAACGAAACTGGAAGTAAGATGGCTAGTTTACCGACAACCTAAAAATTCTTGGTGTGAATTTATCAATTTTTATCTTGTTTTGATAATCTTACGGTAGAAAGACTTATAGGACCTATGAAAGTCTGGTTTCTTACTACATTATGAAGGCTTTGCTGGGACGAGAATGCCTTTTTTAATCAACCAACATCAAAACCTGTAACAAAGTCTTACTGAGAGCACCCAACTTTTTTGTTGTTAAGTGAGGGGAAATTCAAGTTTGAGGTGGCCTGATTTACTATTCCAATGTTTTTTTCTTTACAAAAAATGGATCAATTGCTAGGCAAAGTCTTGATTTTCTTGATCAAATTGGCCACGTCTGGTTCGATTTTGACAACAGTAGGCTATACAGAATATAGTTAGTCAACATAATAGATATTCTTTTTTTATTATTATTATTATTTTTTTTTTTTGAAAAAGAAGAAGTTAACCTACTTAATAATCAATTATGTTATAAGTACAAATTTTTTTAACAGAAAATTTTGACAGACAACACTAGGCACGAAATCATTGAAAGATGAAAAAAAAAGGCCAATCAAGTTCAACCACGTCGGGATCGGTATCAATTCTGTTAAAATTTCCCAATACGTGAAGCTTTATTGTTTAGTAATATAATGTGAGATAACAATAATATATTTTGTTAAAATGGGGTTTGCGTTTCAAAAGGAATTTTAGTCTTAGAATTGTTTTTTCAAAATTTTTTTTTTATTGGAAAAATGAATGAAAAGGACTTTATATGCAATGAAAGGTTTTCGAATAGGGGGGAAATGCAAAAAAGAAAGAAAGGTAGGGACGTTTTGTACTATTTACCCTTCAACATAGTCCCATTTTTCAATGTTCACATAAAAAATTCATAGAAGGAAAAGATATCTTGTTTGCATATATCTAACTATTTAATTCTCAAGATTTGATTTCCTTTTCTTAAACACAGTCTTTCAAAACTTCTTAACTGCCTTTTTGACTTTATTCACGTTACTAGCTACGGCTTTTCAGCTTACGTATATAGTGATGATAATGGCAATATCATTGAGATGAGAGATTTTCATGCATCTTTTTCTTGGTCAAGATAAGAAACATGGAATTTTGTTCCATTTTAATAGCATCTAATTGATTGAAATATTGACAATCCTCATTTTGCATATTACTTAATAAAGATTAAACATATGTGACGAGTTCCAACTAAACAAATAACTTTATTAGCGATCCTTTTAACATGATCGAGCTAGCTATCACCGTGGACTTCATTAGTGCAAATAAAGAATTTATAGATTATTTTAGGCAATAAATGGTAGTCATCCCCCTCACACCTCGATAATTTCAGAAGACCTTTGTATTCTATTTCTTGAATGCGACAATTGATTCTTAGTCGACATACCTCATCTCGAGAAACTTGTTAAATAATTATGCTTAAGATCTCATAATAATTTATCGTCTAATACCTCAAAATTTTGAGAGCCAGCTCCGAGCCTATGACCACTCATTTCTATCTAATTATAATTTAAGTAATTTATGAATATTCTTATCCGGTAGGTAGGACTTACCAAATCAATACAACCAACAATGCTTAAGTATTGTGAATCACAGAATTGAATTTATTGAATTTTTATGTCCTTGATCAGATCAAATAGATTGTTTTATTCACAAAAATGTCAAGAAAATGTTCATAAGTCAATGGTTTTACGTCTAGCTCTATTTATGAAGATTCGACAAGGATTGAATGTCTCACATGTTGATTTTGGAGTCTTGCTCTACTAACCATTATTTAGACTCGTATGCTCTATAATTATATCATAATCTCTGAGAATGCAATTTTCAACCTAAACTCAATACATCAAGAGTTGATTGAGGTAGAGTTCGGTTCATCGAAGAATTGTGATGGTTTACGTGTCTCTTGAGTAGCTTCATTTAAATAAAGACCATATGAACTTTTTACTTGATTATGACTACATAGACAATTAGACGTAATAGTTCAACACAAGAATAATTAGACGTTGATCATATTTTAAACTTACAAAACTTTTGAATCGAGATACCAAATAAATTATTTTTGGATATTATATAATCCATAATAACTATTAAGTGGTCCAAGTTGAGAATTCTTTTAACTTGTGTAGTTGTTTATCCCATGAAATCAACCATAGCCGAAAGCTCATCTCAGGTTCAGGGCCCTTGGAATATAGTTGAAAAAAGGAGGGAAAGGGGAAGGGATTCATTATTTTGTTTCATTTCAAAAGTATTGATAGAAAAATGATAATAAGTATATTTTACATGCTTATTTAGGCTCTTAAGTTTTTTAATATTTAATTATTGGAGCCAATTTTTAATCATATTAGTGTATTTATTATTTTCATAGGTTGAAACCTCAATTTGAAGATAATTGTTGCAAAAGGAAGGAAGTCAATTTGGACAAAAAATTATCAAAATATGCTAACAAGGAACCTAAGTGCGTAGCATGCAAGCAAATTAGTGGATACAGTTAGGGCAATTGATATTTCGTTAAAAAGATAATAAATTTGAAGTTTAACGTAAAAAGATAAATAAATCATGATTTGAAGATGTGGATCAAAACCTATGGGCATCCAAAGTTCAAGGACCAAAACGGCCAATATCAGAAGATTAAGGACAAAGCACACAATCTGAGAAAGTTGAAGATTGTGGCCATATTTGCAAAACCGCGGCCGTATCTGGTAGTTCCAGATGAAACTTTCTCCTTTTTGATACGATCAAGTCACGGTTTAGCAAGTCATGATTGTCGTTGATGTCGTCCCAAATCGATAAATCTTGGTTTTAACCTAAAATTAAACGAATATGAAGGTATATTGTTAGGCATAATTTAGAAGGCTACAGAAGATTATATAAAGAGCAAATCTAAGTCAAGAAATGAGGAGACATCATAAAAAAATCTTAGAAGGCAAAACACTAGAATTTTCACTTTGAACGAGAAATCATTCGAGTGTTTCTTGTACTCAAAGCAAGGAGAAGAGAGAAAATCATTCAAGAATCATTGAAGAGATCAAGGATTGAAGACTTAGCCCCCGTTTGAACCTCATTATTTCTCATTACATTAAATTAAATTTTTTGCTCTCCTACTTTTAACCACACAATTTTCAATAAAATAATATTACACGTAAATCAAAAAATTTTCAATCACTCATTTAAAAAAAAAAAAACACACACTATTCATCTTATTATAATTTACAAATAATGGGGCCCAAACGGCCCCTTATTTTCCTTTTTCTCTTCAATTGACAATTATTTTGAAATACCGATGACGTGTTCTCATCCAATTATTGTTGTTTCTAGAGTTTGAAGTTACTTCTTAAAACAATCCGACAGAATCACCTGAATGTAAGAAATGATCAACAGGATCTAAAATGTAATTCGAGCCCACCGACTTCACGATATTTTCTTAAAACGAATTTGTTGCTTTCAATGGTGCTAAAGTCGTCCAACAATTGTTTTCCATGATAGAACGAATTTTCATCTCCTACGGAAGCAGCCTTACAATCTGCAGGAGTTCCAACGAACTCAACAAAGTGTATTTGACTTCGAAACAATATCAGAACGAGAGAGATAAGAATAAGATTCAAAGCACATAAAGTTTGCAATGAAAATGGTGTAAATTTTCTCGCAGAGAGGTAGGCTATTTATAGACTTGTTTGTGGCCATTCGAACAATCGTCACCTTTTAGACAAATCTCAAAAACCCGAAACAGACATGTTGTTCTAAAAAGTCGCGTCTGTTAAAAAGACTATCGGTACCCCTTGGGGCCCAAACCCAATTCCCAAACTTCCACCTTATTAACCACACCAAAGTTTCCTAACTTTCCTATGTGGGATAAGTGTTTGGAAAATCAAATTCTTCAATAATACTTAGTTTTATGTGGGTTACTTTAACACTTAATATTTCATTCAATTCTAAATGGTTTACGACAAATAAATATATCACGTTAATCATCTCGCGGAGTAGAACGTGAATATGCTAGGGCCCGTATTAATTAATAGGTGGTTCCTACTAAAATTTGGGCTCAAAGTTGATCAATTTCAACCATTTTTCCAACAATCCCCCACATGAATGAAATATGTTGGCATTTTCCAAACAATAACATTTGATATGTTTTTCAAAGTAAAAAATTGAAGAAGACTGCATCGGGATAAGTAGTCAATAACTTTGAACTTTCCATAGTAAAATCTATCGAATTTCCTTGTCAATCAGTAGCAAGTTGTTTTGAACAGTCAGCCGTTTATGGAAACCTAAACAATAAAAGTCACACAGTTCTCTTCGAACACAGTTGGTTCTCACATTTGTGTCCATTTTGGCCTTGAACACCTCCTGGTTCACGAGTGATTTTTAGAGAATTCATCTTTACCTAATTCTCTTAAAAGCGGCCCCTCCTCACTCACATAGGTGATTTCCATAAAGAGTATTTTGTTATACTCCACTTGAACGAATCAAGATATAGAAATCATTAAACGTGTATCTTAATATATTTCGCGACAGCTAGGCACTAGCTCATCATAGGAATGGGTAGGAGTAAAATCTTCCTAGTGCATACTAAGTTTTTCACAGTTCGGTTGTCCCATTAAACCTAGATCTTGGGATATCCAATCAACTAGGTTGGGTTGTCACCATGGAAACTTTTGATTATTTTATTAGTTTTAATCTCATCCCCTTCGAGGAGCTTTCGACTTGCTCTCTTGTTAAACTTTTAGTTAGCGGATCTGCAATATTCTCTTTTGATTTCACATATTCTATAGAGATAATGCCAGTAGAGAGCAATTGTCTAACAGTATTGTGTCTACGACGTATATGTCAAGATTTACCGTTATACATTGCATTTTGTGCCCTTCCAATTACTAATTGACTATCGCAATGGATACATATAGCAGGCACATGTTTTGTCCAACATGGAATATCTTCTAGAAAGTTTCGTAGCCATTCGACTTCTTCTCCGATTTTGTCTAATGCGATGAATTCAGATTTCATTGTTGATCTAGCTATACATGTCTATTTTGAAGATTTCCATGATATTGAAGGACCTCCAAGTGCAAAGACATATCCACTTATTGATTTGGAGTCTTTAGTATCTGATATCCAATTTGCATCACAGTATCCTTCAAGTACTGCTAGATATCTCGAATAGTGCAATCCAAAATTTTGGGTACGTTTTAAATACTCTAAAACTCTAACAATAGCCTTCCAATGATCAGTGCTTGGATTACTTGTATATCGACTTAGCCTACTAATTGAATAGGCAACATCAGGTCGAGTGCAATTCATGACATACATTAAACTACCAATAATACGAGAGTATTCCAATTGAGACTTATTATCACCAGTATTGAAAACAAGATGCATACTAACATCCATAGGTGTTTTCATAGGAATAATATCATATTTCTTGAATTTATCAAGAATTTTCTCAATATAGTGTGATTGAGACAATATGAGACCATCAGATGTTCTAAAAAATTTAATTCCTAATATAACATCAACCACACTTAAATCCTTCATTTCAAACTTACTTGTTAGTATCCTTTTTGTAGTTTGAATTATGGTATTATTGTTATCCATAATCAACATGTTATCTACATATAAACATACAATGACATATCCATTTGGAGTGTTCTTGACATAAACACATTTGTCACACTCGTTAATTTTGAAACCATTTGACATCATAATCGTATCAAATTTTTCATGCCATTTCTTAGGAGCCTGCTTTAATCCATATAGTGATTTAACAAGTTGACACACTTTCTTTTCTTGTCCCGAGGCCACAAATCCTTCAGATTGTACCATATAAATTTCTTCATCTAATTCCCCATTCAAAAAAGCTGTTTTAACATCTATTTGATATATATCCAAACCATTCAATGCTACTATTGCAATAAGAATACGTATGGAAGTGATTCTTGTCACAGAAGAATAGGTATCGAAATAATCAAAACCTTCTTTTTGCTTGTAGCCTTTAGCAACAAGTCTTGCTTTATATTTGTCAATTGATCCATCTACTTTCATTTTCCTTTTGAAAATTCATTTACATCCCAAAGCCTTATTATCGGGAGGGAGGTCTACTAATTTCCAAGTATGATTTTGTAGTATGGATTCAATTTCACTATGAACAGCTTCTTTCCAATATGAAGCTTCGGTTGAATACATAGCCTCTTTAAAACTTTGAGGTTCATTTTCTAACAAGTATGTTAGAAAGTCAGGCCCAAAGGAGGTTGACGTCTTAGTTCTCTTACTTCGTCTAGGTTATTCATTTATAGATTCTTGATCTATAGTCTCTTCATTTTTACGAGATCTCTTTTGTGAATTTGATTCATCTTGCATGTTATAAGGAAAAATATTTTCAAAAAATGTAACATCCCTTGATTCAATAATCGTATTAACATGCATATTGGGTATTTCAGACTTAAATACCATAAATCTGTACGCATTACTATGGTAGACATAACCAATGAACACACAATCAATGGTTTTAGATCTTACCTTAACCCTTTTAGGTTTAGGAACTACTACCTTAGCCAAATATCCCCATACCTTCAAATATTTATAATTAGGTTTGTGATCTTTTCATACTTCATAAGGTATCTTATGCGTTTTTCAATGTGGTAGTTTTTAAGAATATAGTTGGCAGAAAGCAAGGCTTCCCCTCACAAGTTCTGCGGCAATCTAGAATTTATTAATATAGCATTCATCATCTCCTTCAATGTTCGATTCTTGCGTTCAGTAATACCATTAGATTGAGGAGAATAATGCGCAGTAGTTTGATGAATAATTTCGTGTTCCGAATAGAATTTCTCAAATGGTGAATCATATTCACCACCTCTATCACTTCTTATGGCCTTAATCTTTTTGCTAAGTTAATTTTCAACTTCTAACTTGTAGTGTTTAAACACTTCAATTACTTCATCTTTACTTTTGAGTAAATACACATAGTAATATCGAGTACAATCATCGGTAAAAGTGATAAAGTACTTATTACCTCCCCTAGTTTGAACAAATTTTAAATCACATATGTCAATGTGAATTGAATCTAGGGGTTCGGTACTTCTTTCAACAGAACGAAAGGGTAGACGTGACATTTTGACTTCTACACATATATCGCATTTGTGATTATGATTTACATCACACTTTGGTAATAAATCTAATTTGATTAGTCTGCGCAAACATGCCAAATGTTAAATGACTCTAGCAAGTAAGAAGAAGATGTATTCTTATTCATAATTGGAGGTACAACGGTCATTACATTCAACTTAAAGAGCCCCTCATTCATGTAGCTTTTTCCTACAAATATTTCATTCTTTGAGAGTATAAATTTGTCTGAGACAAATACTAGTTTAAATCCATTCTTACTTAGTAGAGAACCAGATACCAAGTTTTTACTAATATCGTACACATGAAGAATGTCATTCAAAGTGAGCTCTTTTCCACTTATCATTTTTAGCATTATCTTCCCATGTCCTTCTACCTTGCAAGATGACGAGTTTCCCATGTAGAGATGTTCATCATGATCCATTGTTTTGTAGGTAGAGAACATCCCGCGGTTTGAGCATATGTGACGAGTAGCTCCAGTATCCACCCACCACTCCTTAGTGTTTTCAGTTAAGTTGCATTCAGAGACGATTGCAGAAAGATTCATGTCTTGTACCTTATCAATGAGGTTCTCATGTTCAGTTACATTGGCCTGGTGAGTTTTTCCCTTCACATTCTTTGATTTTTGACAATCCTTGGATCGATGTCCTGCCTTGCCACAATCATAACAGTTGCCTTTAAACTTTTTAGCAGTTTTTGAAGGACCAGTTTGTCCTTCACCATTGTACTTCATCTTTTTACTAGTCTCGAAGCCTCCTTCTACAATGTTGGCTTTTGATTTCATTGAATGAGATGCACCATTCCTTTTTTCAGTTTTTCGATTGTCTTCTTCTATTCTCAATCGGACAATGATATCTTCAAGTTTCATTTCCTTCCGCTTGTGCTTTAGGTAATTCTTGAAATCCTTCCATGAAGGCGATAATTTCTCAATCAGTGCAGCGACTTGAAATGATTCACTTATTTTCATTCCTTCAGCATGGATGTCGCTGAGTATGATTTGAAATTCTTGAACTTGGGATATGACAGTCTTGTTGTCAACCATTTTATAGTCCAAAAACCGACCGACAATAAATTTCTTTGTGCTGACATCTTCGGTTTTATACTTGGTGTCCAAAGATTCCCATAGTTCTTTTGTGAACTTCACATTGCAGTAAGCATTATATAATGTGTTGTCCAATCCATTAAGTACATAATTTCTGTACAGAAAATCAGAATGCTTCCATGTATCAACCGCGGCCAATTTTTCAGCATCACTGTCTTGCTCGGTATATGAAGGCGCATCTTCTTTAAGAAATTTAGCCAGATTTAATGTTGTCAGATAAAAAAGCATTTTTTGTTGCCAACGCTTGAAATCTGACCCATTAAATTTTTCTGATTTTTCCCCGGTCGTATTCGGGAGTGTTGTACTAGAAGTTGCAATTTCTGAAACACAATAAGAAGATCAACTGTAAGAAAGAGTTGAAACAAAAACAGAATAATAGAGAAATTCGTTTTAAGATTGTTGTTTCTAGTGTTTGAAGTTACTCCTTTGAAAACAATCCGACAGAATCACTTGAATGTAAGAAATGATCAACAAGATCCAAAATGTAATTCGAGCCCACCGACTTCACGATATTTCCTTAAAACGAATTTGCTACCTTCAATAGTACTAAAGACGTCCAGCAATCGTTTCCCAGGATAGAATGAATTTTCGTCTCCTACGAAAGCAGCACTACAATCTGTAGGAGTTCCAACGAACTCAATGAAGTGTATTTGACTTCGAAACAATATCAGAAATAGAGAGAGCAGAATAAGATTCAAAACACAGAAAGTTTGCAATGAAAATGGTGTAAATTTTCTGGCAGAGAGGTAGACTATTTATAGACTTGTTTGTGGCCATTCGAACAGTCATCACCTTTCAGACAAACCTCAAAAACTCGAAACAGACATGTTGTTCTAAAAAGTCGTGTCTGTTAAGTCGGT
>NC_036244.1:10658687-10723193 GCF_002742605.1 Olea europaea var. sylvestris | reverse complement strand
ACTCAACTATGATTTTTATGTAAGAAAACAATGAATTTGGAAGTGTTTTAATCCAAAGCAATCAAAGAGTGATTGAAATGAATTTAGAGCTTCTAGTAGGTCCTATACAGGCCCCAAAACTTAGCAGGTTCTATGAATGGACACAGCCTGCTCGAGCGCTCACAAGAATGAGACCTTTTGCTCGTTGCGAGCTAGGTTGCCACTTGAGTGGCAATCTTATATGTTGAATTTTCTTTTTTCTTCCTATCTTTATAATACAATTTCTCATTCATTTGAAATTGATGTTGAGGAATACACTAAAATCATCTACTCGATGAGTAGAGTAAGTTAGTCTATTCACTTATATAATTTAACTATCGGAACCTATTCGAATATTTAGACGAAGTCGATAAAAAATTAACTTTTGTTAAGTTTACTTAACCAATTTTAACCAAATTCCAACAATTCTTCACATAAATGAAAATTACTGGATTTGCAAATGACAATGTAGACACTACATAAAATCAGGAGAGGTAGCTTCTGACTTTGAACATGCTTTAGCGAAATATTATAGAATTTACTTGGCTAATTAGTGAACATGATATTTTGAACTATTAAGTTGTTATTGTGAATCAAAACAATAGTAGTCACACAATGGCTTCCTTATACCATTTCGGTTCTCATGATTACATTTATTTTGGTCATGAACTGCTTTGTGATTCCATAAGTATTTTAGAGAATTTTAAATTCAAAATTATCATAGAAGCGATCTCACTTCACACTTGCATAGATGTCCATTCTATTGAGAGTATTTTGCCTTACTCCACTTGATTTAATTAAGTTATAGTAATAATTAAAGTGTAACTTGACATTTAACATTCTATAGAAAACACTTTAATTATCGTAGGAATGAGTAGGAATTATTTCACAAGTGTTTCATGGAATCTTCAAAACTTAATTGTCCAATTAAACCAAGATCTTGGGATCTCCAATCAACAAGGTTTGGTAATCATTACAAAGACTCTTACATAGTAGGCTTTAATTCCATTCCCTTCGATAAGCAATATATTTGATATCTTGGAAAACCTTTTGTAAGCGGATCTACAATATTTTTCTTTGATTTCATGTAATCAATGGAAATGATGTCATTTGAGATCAGTTTTTTGATTGTATTGTGTTTATGATATATGTGTCTATACTTATCATTATACGTACTATTTTGTGCCTTTCTAATCGTCAATTGACTATCATAATGTATACCCATTGCAAGTATAGGCTAACATGGAATGTCCTCCAAAAAGTTATGAAACCATTCAGCTTCTTCACTAGCTTTGTCTAAAGCTATAAACTTTAATTCCATCATTGATCGAGTTATACGAGATTATTTTGTGGACTTTCAAGACACAATAGCGTCCCTAATGGTAAAAACATAACCACTAGTAGACTTGAAATCTTTTATACCGGATATCTAATTTTCATCACAATATCCTTCCAATAGAGTAGAATATTTTGTGAAATATAATCCAAAGTTTAAGGTATATCTTAGATATCTTGGAAACCTATTCAATGTTGTCTTCCAATGGTCATTTCTTGGATTGCTCGTGAATCTACCAAATTTATTCACGGCATATGCTATATTTGATCAAGTACAATTTGTAGTGTACATTAGACTACCTATAACCTGTGAATACTTTAATTCCGACACCGATTCACCCTTATTTTTTATTAAGCGTAGATTTAAATCAATAAGGGTCTTCATCAAACTTTCCTCATATACATTAAATCTTCAAAGTACACTCTGAATGGAATGAGATTGTGAAAGAATAATTCTATCAGATGTCTTAGAGATCTTAATCTCTAATATTACAGATGTCACATCCATATCTTTCATGACGAAATATTTCTGTAACATTTTCTGAGTGTTTATGATGATATCATGACTATTACTTATGATCAACTTGTTATCCACATATAGACATATTAGTACATACGCTTTGGGTATATATTTTGTGTATATACATTTGTCATACTTGTTAATTTTAAAACCATTTAACAACATAATTTTGGAGCTTACTTCAATCCATATAGGGACTTAACGAGTTTGCAAATTTTCATTTCTTGGTTAGGAGCAATTAATCCTTCAGGTTGCTCCATATATATTTCTTCTTCTAACTCACCATTTAAAAATGCCGTTTTCATGTCTATTTGATGAATCTCAAGATTATACAATGCGACAATTGCAATAAGCACATTTATCGAAGTGATTCAAAGAAGTCCAATCTTTCTTTTTTCATATAGTCATTGCAACTAACCTAATCTTGCATTTATCAATTAATCCATCCAGATTGAATTTCTTCTTCAAAATCCATTTATACCCTAAATGCTTATTTCTAGGTGGTAGATCAACAAGCTCCCAAGTATGGTGTTGCATTATAAATTCTATCACACTAAAATAGCATTTTTTTAATGCGGTGCTGTCGCAGTAGACATTGCTTCACTAAATATCTTAGGATCATTTTCTACTATTACCATGCCTTGGTTTTTCATCAATTAGAGGAGTACCATTTGTAGTTTTATAAGTTTTCTTATTTGAATTTACATCTTATTTGTACTTGCATGGAAAGACAATTTCGAAGAAGAAAGCATTTCTCGATTCAATTTTGGTACATTTATGTATGTCTTGTATATTAGACTTATGAACAAGAAATTGACATTCACTACTATTATTGGCATATCCAATAAATATACAATCAGTTTTCGTAGGCCCAATTTTAACTTGTTTTGACTTTGGTACTTCAACTTTATCCAAACACCCATACACTCTCAAGTGTTTAAAGAAGGTTGATGACTGTTCCATAATTTATATGAAGTTTCATCCATTTTCTTTTGAGGTATCTTCTTACGAATATAATTTGTTGAAAATTATAGCTTCTCTTCACATGCTTTGGAGTGGATCCCAAACTTATCAATATTACATTTATCATCTGCTTAATAGTTTGCTTATTGTGTTCAGTAACACCATTTGATTGAGGTGAGTAATGTGTTGTTATTTAATGAATAATGCCATATTCTGAACGGTATTCTTCAAACGGTGCCCCGCATTCTCCTCTTCTATCACTTTAAATATTCTTTATTCATTTACTAAGTTGATTTCCAACTTCTATTTTACAATGTTTGAAAACATCTAAGATTTCATCCTTGCTTCTTAGCATAAAAATACAATAATATTTTGTGCAATCATCAATAACTGTAATTAAGTTTGTCTTTCCACCTTTAGTTTGCACAAATTTCAAATCACAAATATCGTTGTATATTAATTTTGAAGGCGTGGTGTTTCTTTGAACTAAATGAAATGGTGTTTTGGTCAATTTTGCATCAACACAAATTTCGCATTTATGATTTTGATCAAATTTCAACGAAGTTATTAAACTTGGATTCATAAGTTTATGCACAAATTTAAAATTTCCATGTTCTAATCGACTATGTCATAAATAAGACAACTCAAGCATATAAGCGAAATTTAACTTTTATTCATAGTTCTTTATTTCAGTACAACAGTAATAATGTTCATTTTGAACATTTCATCACTCAAATATTATTTTCCCACGTACAACTCATTCTTAGTGAGTACAAATTTATTAGATACAAAGATTAGTTTAAAACGATTCTAGCTAAGTAGAGACCCACATACAAGGTTCTTGCGAATGTCCAATACATGTAGGATATTGTTGAGGATGAGGTCTTTGTCAAAAGTCATCTTCAATGTAACTTTCTCTTGATCTTCAACCTTAGAACTTGCAAAAAAAATTTATGAAGAGTTGTTCTCCATTAATTTCTTTATAGTTGTAGAATAACGCCTTGTTGGCACAAATATGGAGGGTAGCACCAATATCCAACTTGCCATTCTCTTAAATTTCTAACATTTTACACTCGGAAATAACCGCTGACAAGTTCATTTCTTGCATCCCCCTCAGATAATGTGCCTCCTTCGATTACATTTACTTGTGCATCATTAGGCTTATGACATTCACTTGAACGATGTCCTGCTTTCCCACAGTTATAACAATTGCCTTTGAATTTTATTTACTTATTTATTTTTTTAATTTTTTTAGCATTATTTGTATTGTCTTTTTTTTTGTGTGCATCACTTGAGACCTTGCGTTTTTTGTTAATCCTTGAACCAGATTCCACCAAGTTGGCAAAGCTTGCCCAAATTGACTAATAAACTTTCTTTTCATCCTTCTGTCGTCTTCTTCTATCCTTAGTCGGACAATGAGTTCTTTAAAATTCATCTCTTTGAGCTTGTGCTTGTGATAATTTTTGAAATCTCTCCATGAAAGAGGGAGCTTCTCGATGATAGCAACAACTTGGAACAATTCACTCAATTTCATAATCTCAACATGTAGTTCATGTAAAAGAACTTGTAGCTCTTGCACTTGATTGATGACGATTTTGGACTCTTATCATTTTGAAATCAAGAAACTTTTCGACGATGAATTTCTTCATGTTGATATCCTTTGTTTTGTACTTTTTCTCCAAAGAATCCCGAAGTTCTTTTGCAGATTTTAGCACATTAAACACTCTGTATAGTGTGTTTTTCATAGTGACGGCAATTTACCCCGTCACGCCCCACCCCGCCCCGAATGGGGCAAAAAAACTCGCCTCGTCGTGGGGCACGGGGCGGGGCAAGGCGTAAATGGTCGCCCTGTCGTGGGGCGTGGGTCCCTGCCTTGCTCCGTGAAACTTTTTTTTTAATTAAAAGGTTAGGGTTCAACTTGTTTCAAATAGAAGGATGTAACCTATTTTCTAGCATCCTCAATTGTACAAGTCTTATCAAACTTGACTACATTATATATACCATTATGCTACTTTGTCAAATTGATATTGGTTACTACTTTTGTGACAATATTAAAGGAAAAAACACAAAAAACCTTGTTCATCTTAATAATCAATGTTGTGTACCAATAGCGACCATTATATTTAAGATTTGTAGTGTTTATTTTGGATATTAACTTTGTCAGCTTGAATGTTATCTACATTTTATTGAACTCGAAATTATAATAAATAAATAAAAAGGGGGCAAGCCCACTGCCCCGCCCGGCCTCCCCGAACTCGCCCCGTTGCCATCACTAGTTTTCCAATCAATTTAAGATATAGCTTTTGTATAGAAACTGAGTGTTTCCAAGAATCCAGTGTGATAATTGAATTGTGATTATCCTCTCATTCTTGTACAATAGAAGGATCTTCGGCTAGGAACCTTACCAAATTCAAGGTGGTGAGATAGAACAACATCGTTTGTTGCCATTTCTTGAAATTGAATTTCTCTAACTTCTCTTCATGTGAAGTTGGAGCAATTTACAGTGTTATGGACATGGACGAAACCACATTAGTTGTACCATTTATTGTTAGACTCAAAGTAGTCCAAATAGTATCTGTTTTTGGAAGAGAATAATAGTTCAACACAATTAAAACAAGAAAGGAATAGCAATGTTTTGCTTATTCCAAGAGATGAAAAGAATCATTTTGTAACAAGCAAAATGAAATTCATCTTAAACTTGTTTGGGGATATTGTGTCTGTGTTTATAAGATATAATTGAAACTTAAGAAATTGTTAAACCAAAGTAAAACTTACTTCTTTTTTTTTTTTTTTATGGGTAAAGTAAAACTCACATGGAAGAGAACAAAAGTTGCAGAAAATTCATTAATGAAATGAAGAAAGCAAAACATGAGGCAAGTGTTCAACACTTGTCTTTAAGACGAATTTGTTTTGTAATGGTACCAATGGAGTCTTGGCAATCATCTCCCAAGATACAATGAATTCTCCTTGTAGTAGAAACACTTCAAATTTCAAGACAACGACGAACTTTCAATAGAATTTTTCTCTATCAACCTATACTTTTATGCAAGAAAATAGTGAATTTGGAAGTGTTTTGATGCAAAGCAATCGAAGAGGGGTTGTGGCCGGAGAGACACACTCCAAAACTCAGCAATTTCCATGAAGGTACAAAGCGTTTTAGGTCCCTCGAGTGCTTACAATAGTGAGATTGTTGCTCGCAACGCTCTAGGCTGCCACTTCAGTGATAGTCTTATATGTTGAATTCCATTTTTTTCTTCCTATATTTGGATCACAATTTCTCATTCACTTGGAATTGGTTTTAAGATTTGAATATATATTATGATCATCTATTTGACGAGTAAAACAAGTTATTCTGTTCACTTGCATGATTTTACTATCGAAATCTATCAAAATATTTGGCTGAAGTTGATATAAAATCAACTTTTGCTAATTTTACTTAACCAATTTTAACCAAATTCCAACAAATATATTTAATTATTACACATATCTAGACTCTTAAATCTAAATAATATTAATTATTTGGACATATATTCACTTATATTTGTATTTATATTATTTTTGAAGACGATAGATGATAGACGAAGGATGTTTGGACCAAAAAAATAAAAAAATAATCAAAAGATGAAAACAAGGAACCTAAATGTGGAGCATGTGAGGAAATTAGTGCATAAAGTTTGTTACAAAAAACTCCACAAAATAAATGATGCATCATTAGAAAGATAATTGAATTTAGAGTTCGATGCAAAAAAGGGGATGCAATTCAGAGGTTTAGATGAAACGTTATGCACATTCGTATTTCAATAATCAAAATAGCCAATATCTAAAGATTGAGGGCCAACGTATACAATCTGAGAAAGTCGAGGATGATGGACGTGGTTTCAAAAACTGAGGCCACAGCTAGGCGTTGTAGGGGAAATTTTGTCCTCATTTGTTGTGGTCCGGTTGTGGTTTAGCACATCTCAACCATCATTGATTCCGTCCTAAATCGAAAAATCTTGGTTTTGACCTAAAATTAATCGTTTTTGAGTATTTTGTGAGGAATGTTTTAGAAGACTACATGAAGAGAAAATTTAGGTCAAGAAAAGAGAGACATCATAGAAAATTCTTAGGAGGTAAAACACGAAAATTCTCTCATTTAAGAATAAATCATCAAAATTTTTTTGGAATCAAAGCGAGAAGATGAATGAAGTTCATTCAAGATCTATTGAAGAAATTCATATATTGAAGATTTATTCTCTCTCTTCCACTATTTTGCTAATATGGTGGTGTGTTCTCATCCCAATTCTTCCAATTCTATCATGTCGGGCTAAATCCTTTGTAGCTAAGATTAATGATGAAATCATGTTTACATTTTGACTGATTAATTTCTCATTTTTAATTTAATTCCTGTGATTATTGTTCGTTTTTTATTTTCTTATCATGTGTTGATTGTTTATCATCGTTAGAATGAGTTTGTGGATATATTATTTTTGAGAGGTTCTGTATAAATTAACACATTGTAATAAACACCACTAAGTTTTATAGGAGAAAGAAATACTTTTATGCTTATATATATATATACGCCCCATTTGATACACATTAATGTAAAAATAAGAATGAAAAATATAGTCGTTATGGGCTCTACACAAAAGATATAAATTTAAATTTGGTAGTGGCTTGATGTGATGGATAACGGTCATATTTTTCATTTTAATGAAAAAAACGAGAAATAAACAGGGGCATAATAATGATCTTTTAAACACTGGTGACATGACACCAATTAATTAATGAATCATTAAATTCATGGAGCTTGCCATTATTAACTTATTCGCCAACTAATGTTATGTCATATCATCAATACTTAACAAGCTAAGTACTAGTGTTTAGGACATAAGAAATACCAATTATCAACATAAATCAAGATTTGATTATATAAAAGAAAAATTGGGGATACTGGTGAATTTGGATCCTAGTGCCTCATATTATTTGATTAAACTCTCTCATTTTTTATTTTTTTTAATTGTATATTTTAGTTGATAGTCATAAGACTTCAAAGTCATAATTGTGTGAGTTTTGAGTTAGAGCTAGTTTTAAATATAGTATAATAAGTAGATTAGTTATCGTGGATTCAACACTCTATTCATCATTATATTACTTATTTACTATCCTTCCATTTGTGAGATTATATCAACAACAAACGAGATTGGCCAAAAATGGTGAATTTGGATCCTAGTGCCTCATATTATTTGATTAAACTCTCTCATTTTTTATTTTTTTTTAATTGTATATTTTAGTTGATAGTCATAAGACTTCAAAGTCATAATTGTGTGAGTTTTGAGTTAGAGCTAGTTTTAAATATAGTATAATAAGTAGATTAGTTATCGTGGATTCAACACTCTATTCATCATTATATTACTTATTTACTATCCTTCCATTTGTGAGATTATATCAACAACAAACGAGATTGGCCAAAATCAATTTGCATATTTAATTTTTTATCATGTCTTGATCACTCGCATATTAAAAAACACAAAGTCAAGAGCAATAGCATCAGCAATTATGACATTTTATTGTTTGTTTGAACTTTATACAAATTAAGTTGTTGGTTTGAGATTTATGAGGGGCACCAACACCTACTTGAGACTTGAAATTTCTTCTTAAATATCAACATTTTTTAAGAAAAGTCGCTCAAGCTATTATATATTAAGTGCATATTTGGTATTGATTTTTCATTCAAAAAATTAATTTTTTCACCGTTATTTCATTATTCTAGCTATCATTTTTTACTTTTTCTCTCACAGATAGAATCGACTTTTTTTTCTAACGGTCAAAAAATCAATTTTCAAAATCACTACCGAACAAGCCCTTAAGAATTTTTCTCATCGTTAGTCGACGAGGAATATAAACTCTTACCAATGGAATAAATCGTTCCCACTCAGACACAATTCTACGCGATCACAAATCACATGATAAGATCATTCAAGTTTGTTCTTTTCTTTTATGAAATATTTGGATATTTTTAAATAGAAAGGAATGTGAACATTCTGACTTGATGGATTAAAAGCTATTTAATGCCATTTAGTTTGAACGACTTATGGTCTCTCAGTCATAAAATGATGGCTTTTATTTCATTTTATATTTTAGTTGGTTTGAAAGTCCAACAAAAGTCAAAAACTGTATCCTCGTCACATATTCTACGTTGACCGCTTCTAATTCAAAGAATTCCCAGTCGAAGACCAAACCAACAATTAATAGGTGCGTTTTATTGACATCATTAGAAAAGGATGTATGTTAAACTCCACATCGAGATTAAAATCTACATTTTAATCCAAACCATTTCAAAGTTTTCACAACTTTTCAAAAGTCAAAAACTGTATCCTCGTCACATATTCTACGTTGACCGCTTCTAATTCAAAGAATTCCCAGTCGAAGACCAAACCAACAATTAATAGGTGCGTTTTATTGACATCATTAGAAAAGGATGTATGTTAAACTCCACATCGAGATTAAAATCTACATTTTAATCCAAACCATTTCAAAGTTTTCACAACTTTTTAACCACACATTTCATCAATTTTTTTTTATCAAAATTTACTTAAAATTTGATTTTAATCACAACCAAATTAGGGTTGAATGTTAGTATATTGTCATGTCTAACTATATCTAATTAAATTTGACCTAATTATCGAGTCAACAATTTGATGAGAAAATTATAGCACGAGGCCAACTAGTTTGCACGTACAACTCTTATCTAATGCAGGGGTCAAACAACACGTTTTGCATAATTACCAAGTTCAAGGAATAACATAGATGATATACAACTCAACGACAATCATCTATGCAATATTAAATCACAACATGCCAACTATAAGTATAAAGCCAGTTAGTCAGGGTTAAAAAGAGGAAAGAGGCAACAAATCGAGGTGGCAGCAAATGATTGAGTGCTTTTTGTTTTTAATTTTTCAAACTGTATAATTGCGGGACGACATACATCACCCCTGTTTTTGAGCATGTTTTTCACTTTGGATGTGTAGCACAGTTGCAACTATAAGTACCATTATCATCAAATCTTATAAGGTAGCTTAATGAAACCTGTTTTTAATTCCATTATTCATTATAAAAATCCTTACTAAATCGAGTATCATCCCTCTACCTCTGGATGGACACATTGAATTTCACCAAGTTTACAATTTACAACTTTATAATTGAAGCATAGTTCTAACAACTCGATAAGAGTTTAATAAAGAAACATGAAATCTTAGAATAATGTTATAAATACATATTTTGTAAAGAAAGACAACTGTTTTCTTGTAATTGACTGTTGTCAAAAATAGTTTTTGGTAACAACAAACCACAGGAAGACAGCTTTCTCTTTATAGCCTGTACAAATTCTGTTAGAAAAATCTGTACTTGTAGAGTTTTCCGAAATCTTAACTCTTCGAGTTTAATATACCAAGAATGGCATAGTAGTAGACAAGATCCAATACCAAATTCATGAAATCGGATTCATTTGTGTTGGATTTTGTTATTAAGAGTCAAGTCGATGCATGTGCAGAAACCCAAAAGCTATTTAAGGCACTATAAATTTTAATAAGACGCAAGGATTCTATCCAATATACTTTTTACTACAGACACTCAAACGACCCCAACACCTTGGATTTATATAGTCTGTCGTCTCTCTCTAAAGAATTGTTGTCTTTATTGAGATTACATCTCCTCTTCCAAATTAGTTGTCACCCTAATATTTTTGAAACCTTAGTATATCTTATCTTATTAATAAATGAAAAAAATGTCAAGACGTAATGTGTTTAGATGTGAAAAAAGTGTAGGATTTGTGTTGTTATGAGTAATTAAAAAATGTCTTGGGCAGAGGAGATCTGGGCTCTTCTTTATCCTAAACTGACTTACCCAATCATCTCTAAAAAAAAATGAAAAAGCAGCTAATAATCGAGGATCTTGACTCTTACAAAACTGACTCGCCGTGTAATTATTGTCTCTTAGTTCAGAACCACCAAGCCCCTGTTTGACCCTTAATTTTGGGGTGACGTGTTTTCAAATAGTAATTTTTTAAAAAATACGTGATTAAAATGAGAAAAAAATTCAATTTATGCGTAAAATTATTTTATGAAAGAATATGTCATCGAAAATGATTTATTATTATTATTTTTTGTTGAAGAAAAAAAAAGAATTTATGCAAAAATAGAGCCCAAACAAGGGATTAGATTTTCAATTCTTTAATCCCAATCAAAGTAATCACATCATCTGTCAATGTAGGACCATTTTAACGATATTCCACACAAAGTATGAATGTCTAGTCCATCAAAGTTTTTTATATTATTAGATTTCAAAACATATCCTTGCCATACATAAAACAACTGATTTTCTCATATTATCCCGTTTTTTGAAATAATGCTTCAATGAATCACTACTATTAGAATACAAATAAAATAAAGAACAATGTAGTTTTTGGCGACAACAAATTACAAGAAGACAACTGTCTTTCTGTATCAATTCTGTTAAAAAAAACCTGTACATGCAGATTAATTGTAAAATTAAAGCAGTTCTAATTTTTAAAAGGGGTGTGCCCTCATAAAACATATTAAAAGATTTGGAGTAACAAAAAATAACATGGTAACTATAGGTATTAAAAATCTAGTCAGAGTGACACAGTAAAGAATCTAATTATTTTGTGTCTTCCTAATAAACTAAAATGAAAGTACAAAATATAAAATAAAACTTACTTAACTATCTCCAAATTTATTTAAATGATACATTGACAAATACGTCACAGCGGTTACATATTATTAGAGCTCAAATTGAAAAAAGGGGATTCTATTTTCCTTTCTTACGAATGAACCAAAAATAATAATAATAATAATAATAAATAAAAATAAAAAATTCTCGTAATTATTTAGTCTTTCCTTTTTGTCATGCTTTAGACTTCTTAAAAATAAAACTTAATTTATTGGTGTACTTTTTAAAATTAAACTGATTACTTCTGTTTTGACAAACTCGATGATATTAATTACTTTTAAATATTAAAACAAAATCTAGCCCCTATTTGATTTTGCCACAAAAAATGAATTAAAATTTAAGTTGAATTCGCTACAAAAGTGAATTAAAATTTATTATAAACAACTAACTTTAACCAAATATATTTTGAGCCTGTTTGAAAGTGATTTTGAGAATTGATTTTTTGATCGTTAGAAGAAAAGTGGGATCCACTTGTGAGAAAAGAAGTCAAATATGACGGCTGAAATAGTGAAATAACGATCAAAAAATCAATTTTTTGAGTGAAAAAATCGCTCCCAAACAGGTCCTTTATAAAATTCAAAACTTTTCAAGTACATACTAATGTCAAATATGAACCTTTCGTTAGAGAAAACTATTTGAAAAAAAAAACCAATTAGAACATATTTTCATATTCGTAAAAGTAGGCAAAAATGACTATGTAGAAAATTCATATTCCACGAATCCGATGACGGAATAATTATCATTCCATAACATAAAAATGAATATGAGAAACGAACTAAATTTTATTTAATTAATTAGTAAATAAAAGTGAATCTCAAAACCTACACATTATCTCTTACCTATCAAATGGATGCTCGATTTGTAGTCTTCTACTTCAGTACATATTAAAATTTTGCTTAACGTTATATTCGATGAAAGTCAAAACATTAGTCCATACCAATTTACTGTAGATTTAGGGGAAAAAAATAAAAAGAAAAATAAAAATCAACCTCTGGGCAAGGGTGAACGAGCATTATTGATAACTTTGGGAGTTTTAATACTCCGGAAAACCTGCATCGGACTCGGAAAGTACCATGATTTTCTCTTCACCGATGCCGCCGACCTGACGTCATCACGACCAAAAGCTGAAGTCATCTTCGTACCGGCGCTAACCGACCTCGATCTCATCATCATCCTTGCAAAATCATCAATTTTATTGTTACTTTCCATGTTCTCATCATTGTGATTATTGTGGTTAACTGCTTCATTCTCTTTTGTGGGCTCACTTCTCTTGGTCTTACTTCTCTTCAAGACGGACCAAAACGACGGCGTCTTTATACTATCACTGCCCGGCGAGTTCTTCGATCGGAGGAAGGGGACTGCGAGGGATCTCGACCGGCGTAAAGATGGTTCGCCGTCGATGAGGTTGGAGACCCGGCCACCGACGGAGCCGCCGCCGCCGCCGCCGCCGCCACCACGGCCGTTGAGGAAGGAAAAAGACGAAGACGAAGAAGATGAAGAAGAGGAAGTCGTCGAAACGCACGCACAGGGGCGCACTTTAGCGCAGTCGGGGCAGAGGTTAACAAGGCGGTCGCGGAGGCAGGTAGGGCAAATTCCATTACGCCGCCGCTTAGAGGGGTGTTTTGGACATTTCCACACTTCTTCTTCGTCTATATAGCAAGCCATCATCAATTACATGTACAGCCAATGCATTTGCTCGTTCTCTCCTTATATATACACTTTTACACACAGATATGTGTGTACAGTTAAGGTGGCGATGGAATTTAGTAAAGGAAAATTGTTAACCATGGTTAAGGGGTATTGAGTCTATGGTCGGACCGCGTGAACACGAGATTCGGAATTAGTAATTTTTGGTACAAAATTAGGCTAATAAAAAAAAAAAACCTCATTAAATTCAACACCTGAGAGTTTAGTTTTGAATGGGTTGGAGATTCCCTGCCCAATCGAGTATAAAGGACTGGGGACAGGATGAGGGTTGTTGCCTCATATTGGGGGTAGAGCGAGTCCAAAAAATATGATCATCGTCCAATTTCAAATCCATTTAAAATTTTATTTTTTTATTGCATAAAATGAAAATAGTCGTCGTCATTTCTAAATGAAACATGGGTAGCTACAAATTGAAAAAGAAAAGTAATAATTTTCAACAATTACATGAAAAATAAAAACAAAACATAAAATAAATAAAAATAATAATAGTAAAAGATAAATGAATTGAGCTATATGTATATTTTTTGTTGACATTCTCTTCAACATTTCTTTATATGTCAAAATCTGATCGATGATGTGAAAGATTGCTGTAAAAGTCAATGGAGCTGATGGATGTCATATATTAGAATGTCAAATAAAATGTACATATAACAAGATTGAAAATAAATAGGATAATAACAGGATAGAGATTTGTCATGCTCCGTCCCGATCATCTCAACCTAAACCCACTCCATCTCGCCTTAAGCAAGTATAGGGATGAGATAAAGTGAAAAAAATACCCAGTAAATCACAAAATGAGTGGAAGATTCGTTACAATTTAAAAGTAATTTTCTTCCATTCGAGGGATAGTAAGTGATGACCAAGTTGAAATTTCAGTAACATTATATGAAATTTACTCATAGTGGAGAGGGCATGTAACAAAGGGAAAATGTTAACCATGGTTAAGGGGCTTTGAGTCTTTGGTTGACCACATGAAGACGCTACTTTTGGCCTCTGTAATTACAAAATTCTGGTATACCAAACGACGTGTTTCGAATTTTTACATACGTCTTAATCTTATATTATTCATCATTTATGACTACAAAGGCTAAGTTCGACAAAAATCCAACATAACAGAGTTTCGATTTGATTTTGCTAAAAATAAGATATGATTGAAAATTTGGTGATATTTATGGATAACGTGATATGTCTAACTATAATTAATAATTAACTTTAATCTTAACTTAAAATTTTATCAACTTTTATAACTACATAAAAATCAAACACTAAGGGTCTGTTTGATTGCGAAGATGGAATTAAGGTGGAAAGAAAATGAATTCCAGGGAATTGAATTACCTAGAAATTGTTTTCATAGAAATTGTAAATTATTGTGTTTGATTGTATAAATTTTTCACGTGGAAAATGTTGAAGTAAAAGTATTTTTTGATGTTCGTTTGACTTTGTTTTACGTGGAAATTGTCAATTTCAGGGATATCCTCTTTTACAATTATTCCTAAAATTTGTTCTCATTGCCAACAATTAAAAAAAAAAAAAAGCAAAAAAAATAAAAATAAAAAAAGGTGGAAAACCAAAAACCACCTATCCCCTAGGAAAAAAAAAGGTGGAAAATCACGCTTTAAGGTGTTGTACCTAGAAATTCATGGAAAATCAATTCCCTGAAAAATTTTGTCAATCAAACAGGCCAAAAGTGGAAGTTGGAATTCGAATTCCAAGTTCCATGGAAAATTTCGTGCAATCAAACGGGGCCTAACTAATTGTCAACTCTCAAAAAAAAAAAATAATAATAATAATAATAATAACAATAAATAAGTAAATAAATAAAAATATAAATAGTCAATTGGATATGGCTTATTTTGGACAAAAGTCCAATCCCACGTGGGGTATAATACAATTTTCATCACACAATTTGTTTGGAAATACAACCACAATCATTTCAGAAATTAAATTATTTTTCATCTCTCCACTTTCATTTCACATTAGATTAAATTTATAACCAATTCGATTTACATGTTTTCACTTTCAGTAGTGTTATATAACATCATTAGTATTTAACATCAGTCTCGTTATTTAAATAGATGACATTAAATGATATACTTATTTAAATATAAGGAGACATGACTATTTAATTGCACTTATTAAACATAGCAATGTAGATTGATGTTTTAATACCATTTGTTTTAAATAACATTATTTTTTCACTTTTCGGTTTCCTTTCCTTTTAATTACTATTATTGCTACTAATTGGCACAAAACCCCCTAATCCTCTATTGTGGAATATCCCCCTATAATTTTAGAATTGAAGGAGTGCGAGGTGAACTTATAGATAAGAAGGGGAAATATTGGATAAGAAGATGAAGTTTTGAGGGTAGGGGTGAAATTGTCGAAGTAGATGAAATTTTAAAGGTTTGAGACTATGAATTTTACAAATAAAAGATTTTGATATAATCTGTAAAAAAATGAAAAAGTTTGAAACCACAACTGCAAGTATTCATTTTTAATTTTAGCCCTCTTTAACGGCTCTAGTAATGGATTTAAACAGTAGGGAGTCTTTCGCATGTAAAAGGTCGTTTAGAAGGATTTTTGTGAATTTAAAAGAGGACGAGGTATTTCGCAATAAAGACATAGTTAAGGGAGTTTTGTGTCAATAACCCTTATCATTATTATCTCTAAATTTCAACCAAGTTGGATTGGACTACGCCAAAGGGGGACCACATGGGAGATTGTTGAGTGAAAAGGGCAAGGGGGGTGTCTGGATGTTTTTTGACCTTTTCTGCGTAGCTTTGTTGAATCTTCGATAGACTTGGTTGGTTATTTCAGACTATGGTGCATAAATCAATCACTCTTTTTGAGAGTCAGAACTCAAAACTATATCGTATTCCATTGCCACGAATGTGAACTCATCAACTGACAAGGATACTTTTTTGCCACGATTAGTAACAATCCATTTTGAGGATCATTTTCAGTAGTAAGGATAGGGAGATTTGTCAAATATTTTAATTTTATATTTAAAGATAGGCCTGGGCATAGTTCGGATTGGGTCGACTTTTACCCCAACCCGAAACCAAAACCGACTAAAATCGGTTTTGGATAAATTCCAACCCAAACCGATCCAATCAAGCTCTTAAACCGAACCAACCCAAATCGAATCAGTTCGGTTCGGTTAATCGGTTTTGTCTTTGCCTAAACTGAATTTTAAAAAATAACAATAAAGCTTTTGGACCTAATTTGAGTACATCTAAATTCTAATCTTTTTTGTTTGCAATTAACAAAAATCCATGACCTATGAGCTAGTGAATTAAGTAAATTCATAACATGCTATTAATTTTGCTCAAAGTGCTAGATTTTACACTAGAAATCAATAAAATTGAAAGAGCAAAACGTGCAGGAATTAAAAATTGAAAATTGAAATACTAATTCATTGTCTGTAATGAAAGCAAAATTAATAACAAATATTACCCATGACATCATTTTCAAATTTAATAATTAAAATTGGTCCAACTGCCACCATTTAACATATAAATAACATCCTAAGCACATTTTGCTGGCTGAATTTCTCTCTGCAAGAAACTAAGGTTAAATTATCCGGTTTGAATCACCTTCACCTGCAACCATACATGGAAACATGAATCATATTTCATTATAAAGCTAGGATCAAATGTGATGCAAAAAATAAAAAAGTAGAAGTACCTACTTGAAAAACTATATATAGCATGAATCATCCATCCTTGTTGCTGGAGTCTTCATTCGTTTTTGTTGGTTTCGAAAGCTCTAAAAAAATTATTGAATTAACACTAAATGAAATTGAAACGCATATAGTAACAAACTAAATGAAACAGTTATTTACCTTCATCTAATTCGTTATAGTACTTCACATCCTCCATGTAAAATTTGTCCTCACTTGGAGTAGATTTGAGCTAATTTTGGGTGCAAACTAAAACCTCGACCATCCTAGCAGTTAAAGAACTACGAAAGGGATCTAGAATTCTCCCTCCTGTACTGAAAGCACTTTCTGAAGCCACAGTAGACACTTGACCAAATCGACCCAAATCAACCCGAGTAAGTTCGGTTTAATCGGTTTGGTCGGTTTTTTGGTTTTTTTTTGCCCAGTTTAAATTAAAGACATGTTTAATGAATCGCTTAACAACTAGTTGAGTAATTTGTTTGATAGTTAATTTGGTCGAGCTTCCAAGTTTTAACTATGTTTCTCTAGTTTTTATTACATTATAGGTCGTCAATCTTTCTAGTTGGTACAACTTTCGTCTCCTTTAAATCTTTAGTATTTTTCATTAATTAGTGTGCGGGAGTTTGTCCCAACTAATAGTTTCCATCCAAATCTTCTATTAAAGGGATGTAGAAAGACAATCTTGTTCTTAAACTTTAAAAAGACAAATAAACAAATACAAAAAGGGGAATAAAATGTAAATAAGAGTACCCCAACCTCTAAATCATCAACCACCATTCCAAGACTCGCGACAACGATCTCCACCATGAATACCATTGTCGTGCCGATAGCACTTACCACCAACCCAAACCTAAACTAAAAATTCTGCAGCACGATCAAGTTTGTTATTTCCAAGATCTAATTAGCGAGTTCGAGTGCATCAATGCTGGATCACTGCTCCTCTTTTTCTTTCGAAATTTTCAAATGCAAGTGCTTGCTATCAAAATCCACTTGTCCCACTACCGTTATGCCACGAAATTCCACCAACTACCACCCCCATAACAGGCCCCCTTCACCAACTACTGTCCACAATCAGTTGTCCTTTTCAAAATTCAAAGTGAACTAACATGTATGCTATAATATGTGTTGGCGACTGACCTTGGCCAACTCCAGATGAGATTAAGAGGAGTTTCGTAATGCAAAACCTTAAACATAATAAGAGATCAAACTATGAGCTCGGACATATGCGGCTGCTATTTAAAAAATATCAACATGATGAGCTGATTGGTGGTAGACCTATGGGATGGTAACGGTCCGAATTGAGGACATCGAGTTGCATGCGTGATGGGTTGCACACAACTTAAGGCAATTGCGTGATATTGGGGCCAAATTAACAGGTACCCTTGGGTCCCACTGGAGAAGGTGATGACGCAAGGGTTTGCGAACTAGTGTCGTTGTCATGTGAAAGCCCTTTATGGCTGTAGCAGCCCTTGGGATAGTGTGAGGTCGATTAGGAGTTGGTAGCATATTGGCGTTGTCGAGCCACCATGGTGGGGTTCGAGTCCGGTGGTTTTTAGGGCGTGTAATGTGCATAGGGTGTATTTAGTTCATCAGAGTTCTAGTCGGGTTCATGAGAGAGAATTTTCCTAGGTTTTAAACTCCAAAATTATTTTCGCATATGTATCATGGAATATGTTGAGTTTATAATGTAGTGTACAATGATTACTACAACTTCAATACGGAAACATCAACTTCGAAATTGTAAAAAATCGAAACAACCGACTTAAAACTTATACACCTCACCATCAACGTGTCTTGTGATGTTGAGCTCAGATTTGTGCCACCCGGATTCAATGCACCGTTATGCACAAGAATGGAAATGAATGTATCAAAAAAACTGTTGGGCACAACCAAGAATATCATCGAAAAAATGAACTCTCCTACTTAGCTCCTCTCTATATTTTTCTCTCTATGTTTTTCCAACTCTCAAACTCCAAATGAAACAAGTGAATGCACATATAATTATAGAGCTAAAACCATTTGAGTTTAAATTCAAATATTGTACTAAGAAAGGGACTAGTAGGGTGATTGTCCACATGATTAAATCTAATGGTTGGATATACTGTATGGTCCATAATATACACCTACACAATCCTTTCCAAGTATACAAGGCAAGTAATAATATTCCAAGTGAATTTAAGTGATCCACCTTGCAAATCTTCACCTTGGATCACAAAGAATCCATCGCCAAATTCTCCGGTTACAAGTGACATCCCTTAGTGTGGTCTTATTTCATCATTATCATTCACTCCAATTTAGTACATGTATAGTAATTAATCATTATCAATATTCAATATTGATAAATATTTGTTGGCCTTACTAACCACAAGTACTTTTGTTCCAACATGTGCAGGATTATAATCAATTGCAATTTCAAGCAGTATAAAATCGCTAGAAATAACTTCTTCCTAATGAAGTGATATTTTACGTCAATATGTTTGTTTCTTTCATGATAGACAAGATTTTAACGTAACATTGATGCACTTTGACTATCCGAAAAAATCATAGCATTTTCATTCAATAGTTTAATACATATGAAGGCCTTTCAGCCACATGCATTCTTTTACAGCTTCGATTAAAGTAACATATTCTGCTTCAATACTAGAGAGTGTGATAATAGATTACAACTATAATTTTCATGTGATACAATTATATCCTAAAATGAACAAGTATGAAGTGGTAGATTTCTTTTAATCTTTGTCTCCTACAAAGTCAAAATCTACGTAGCTTTTAAGCTCAACTTTTCACTCCCTCTTTTAAACACTAATCTCCTTTTCAAAGTCCCAACTATGTATTTTAACTTCCATTTAAATGCAGTCCAATGTGGTTTACTAACTTTAGACATAAACCCACTTAAGAAACTAACTGCATATCAAGGTTCGGTCTCGTGATAATCATAAAATATATCATAGACCCAATGTCATTAGCATAGGAAACATTACACATTTCATGATTTCTTTTCCAGTTTTAGGGTATTGGGGTATTGTGCATACGACAAATTCATGTGTGCAGCTAATGGTACATTAATAGACTTAGCGAATTTTATACCAAATTTGGTTATTACTTTATCCAAATAAGACTCTTGATTCGTAGTCATCATATTATCAACCATATTCCTTTAATAACTATGCCAAGAATTTTTCTTGACTCTACTAAGTCTTTCATGTCAAATTCTGAATTTAAAAAGGTTCTTCATCTTTATCATTTAAGCTTTACTAAAACCAGCAAGCAATATGTCATTCACATATAATAATAAATAAACTTCACAAAATACTTTAGAGTTATTAAAATACAGAAATACATCAAATTCAACCTTTTTAGACCAATTTTGAGCACATAAGCTTCAAATTTTTTATACCATGCCTAGGACTTTGCTTAAGACCATTGAATTGTGACGATATTAGATATTGACTAGCTATATATGAACTAAAGATATATTTCATTTTCTCTACTAATGTATGTGGATTCCAATAGAAGTGCTTACATCTCATTACGACTATGAATTGACTGAATAAGGAGATGAAATCAAGAAAAGATGGAAGAATTGAAATAGCAATTCGAAACCAAGAAATGGAATAGTTCTGATGATTCAATAATATTGTTACTTCAATTCGAAGTTGTTAGTTACTTCGACCAGATAAACCCTATCGATGGAATAATTAAGTCATAATTCATTGGTTGATTGTATCATTAACCATTTATTTTTTTGGTACCAGGAACTTATCATGAATCACTTTTGTTATTGCTGTTGGATTGGCCGTAGGGCTTGCTTCTATTGGACCTGGAGTTGGTCAAGAGATTGCTGTAGGTCAAGCTGTAGAGGGTATCGCAAGACTGCCCAAGGTAAAGAAAAAATATGAGGTAATCTACTGTTTAGTCTAGCTTTTATGGAAACTTTAACAATTTATGGATTGGTTGTAGCATTTGCACTTTTATTTGTAAATCCTTTTGTTTAATCTTAGAAATATGAAAAATACATATTTTTCGTAGTTTATTGCCTTGGCCCTCTTGTTTGATTTTTCAAATTATATCAAGATCTAACTCATACAATTACTTATTCCTTGAGAAAATACAATACGAGAAGGGGCTGATTTGTAGATGAGGAATTAGCATATCGACTTGCTTTCATCATTTCCCGTTCGTAGTCCAAAAGAAACTCCTTCTTTTAGGAGGTGTTGCAACAGGAAGTAGGTAGTTCATTCTTTATAACTTGAATATTTTTTGACTTAATAAAAAAAATAATAAATAAATAGGCAAAGCGATACAAAAAGAACTCTGATCGATTTTCAAGTCTATCTATAAGAGGAGATCATGTCACCATGGTAGCAAAACAATGTTTTTTCGAAAAAGTTTTACTCAAACAACTTTACCCACACACAGATGTACCTCAATTCAATTTATATATAAATTCTTTTCAAGATGACACGTAGAATGATATCGTAACAAGTAATACGTAGCCAATATCACAAACTGTATGGTACCAAATAATCGTAATATTACAAATTGTAAATACAAGAAGGTGTTAACATGCGCGAACTGAGTGACCGAATATGTTAGTTCATCTTTTAAGGAGTGACGTGAATCTTTATATATTTAGTACCTTCATTAATGCCCTAAATCATCCAATGGATGCTGTAACCACAAGAAACACCACCAAGTGGCCTAAGAAAAGTTTCTCCACCTTTCGTATTTTGTTCAAGGCTATAGCTGCTTCCATAGTGTACCAAATTGAAAACTAACACTACTAGGACGTCAGAAAATTACTCAAGGAATAATTTGTCTTTTTTATCTCTGCCTGAATCTGCCCCACACGGTTTGACACACTATCTCTGTCCTTTGCGCATGTGCTCATACAACACCTCAATGCATATGTCTCATTCACAATACAGTCAACTTTTCTTGTCATCTCGAGTCTAGTGGTTTTCGCCATTCATCCACCAAATGCGTAGATCCTCTGAAAAATGGGTTTAATGTTTTAGATTTACTAGTTTTCAACAAAATCCAAACACCTTCAACTTCCAATTCAATTTTAGGTTGTTTTACACTCTCCATAACTAGCCTTAGCTATGATAACATTTGTTCAGTTTATAATGTAGAGTACACCGATAATTATAACTACAATGTGAAAATATAAACTTTAGAAGTGTAAAAAATTGAACCCACTGACTCAAATGTTCTTCAACCTTACCACCAATGTGTCTTGTGATGTTGAGTTTAGATTTGTGCCACACCGAATTCAGTGCATCGTTTTCCACGAGAATAACAATGGATATACCAAGAGAATGGCGAGAAAAAACAAAGAATATCGTGGAGAAATGAACACTTCCACTTAGCTCCTCTCTATGTTTTTCTCTCTATGTTATTCCAACTCTCTAAGTCCAAATGAAACAAGTGAATGCAAATACAATTATAGAGCCAAACATTTGAATTCAAATTCAAATATTGCACTATAAAAGGGACATGACTAGTTGGGTGATCGACCACGAGATTAAATCCAACGATATGATTTAGTCTATAGTCCATAATACACATCAACTAGCACAATCATTTCCATGTACACAAGGCCAATGATCATCTGCCAAGTGGATTTAAGTGATCCACCTCACAGAATAATGATTAAAAAATGCTATTGGGAAATCAAGATTTAAACAAAGGTATCATATTCACGCTATAATTTTTGTTTGTTTATTACATTTATTTGCAATAAACGTTTCAAATCTTTTGTCATTGTCGCACTTACAATCTTGATATTTTTTCGTCACTTTCTTACTTGCAACATTACATAAATTAGTGTTTAGTAGTTTTTGTTTATTTAGATTTACATTCAAAAAATCCGTTAAAAATAAATAGAAAGACTTACATGCCACTTACAATCTTAAATAAGTAAGAAAAATATTAAACACAAAAGTTGAATAAAACATTATTCCATCATTTTCAAAGCACGCTAATAGAATATCTGGAAAAAGTTGTTATCGGGGACAAGATGTGATAATCAATTGAGGCTAAGGATAGGAATCCGACCAAAAAGGCTGAAGATATAGATGAGATATTGAGCAAAGTTGAGAATTTTCATTACAATTAAAATATAGTTAACCAATAGTTATAAAACCCAGCCTGAATAGGCCATTCGGGCTGGAAAATATAAAACTCGAGCCCTTGACCCTACTCGTTAGAATAATTTACACAAGTTCAAATGACTTGGTCAAAAATTGGGTTTAATAGAGTCAATCGACAATTTTTATATAAAATCGTCGGCCCAAACCGCCTGGTTAACTTACTTGACCAAATTTCAAAAGTTGTCTTTAAAGTTTCGATTAGCCTACACGAATAGGAGTCCATTCACAGGGGTCTCAAAGGGTTTTGAATTGTAGTGATGTGGAAATTAAAAACAAAACCAAAAAAAAAAAAAAAACCGAAATCATTCAAACAAAACGCATAAATCTTGGAATTCGGGTGAAAAACTAATTTCATTTATCTTCTTTTCTCCGCCTCACACTTTAATTCAACTAAAATCGAACGATGGCATCCTCATCCCCATCTCTCGTTGGCGCATCCAGTTGAAATTGACGATAGCCCATTTTTGAAATCGACCTTACAACAAAACAACCACCGAAAGCCTAATAATACATAACTAAGATAGGGTGAATTGGTTTTCCAAAAGTTATTTCAAAGTATGAACAAGTTTGAAATGAAAACATTAATCAAATTAAATGCACAAATATGAAAGTGATAAATAAAAAGGAAGAGAATGTACAAACGATGTAATTATGGAGGTTCAATCAAAATCAATGATCTATGTCATTCGTTACCGAGCTTTCTATCACAAGCAAGGCATTTTCACTAAATTTGATTGAGTTATGGTACAATCCACACCCTTACAATGCTTTCGGTGATTTACAAATAAGGAGTATCGATTGATATGAACCCGATTAGCATGATCGCTATCGAACCCACAGGAATTGACACCGAAGCAAATACAACCAAGGTTTAGGATCTAATCCCCAAACGTTGAACCAAGCAACCGAAAGTATATTAAACCAATGACCTCTTGATCACAAAGTCTCGAAATAACATAAAATCATATCAGGATTGTGGATTTGAACCAACAAAAAAAATCCAGTAAGAATGATACTTGAAAGACCCTTTGATTACATAATCCAAAGATTCAACCCGATGTTTTGAACGCCACAAGAAATAAATTCTTGATAAGTTCGGTATTATTGTTCCATCAAGAAACAAAATTAAAGCAAAGATTCAAAGAGAATTTTTATTGATTCATGAATAAAGACTTGTAATTGTTACAATGAAAATAATCTTCTATTTATACTAAAATCCTAGAATAATGAAATAAAGAAAAACATAATTAAGAATCCTAAGAATAGGGTTAAAACGTGCAAAAGAATCGTAGAAAATATAAAGTTACCAAAAACAAGTATTTCCATTAAAATAGAACTCTCTCACAAAAGGAAAGATTTTCACCCCGAAATATCTCTATGCGGTCGAATAGTAGAAATCAATGCAGTCGCATAGAACAAACATTTAGCTTCAATTTTTGTTCTGCCCTATAGTATGCGGTCGCATAGTTCAAAACTTGAAACCTCCATGTTCTTGTGCATAATTTCATGGCGATTCCGAATTGTACTCATGGGCGAAAATCTGACGCCCGAGCTGAAAGTTACACCGATTTTAATCCATGCTGCTCGTTTTTCCATAAATTGTCCAAAACTTTGAATCTAATTCTCTTTAGCTCTCAACCCCAACATGAAAGTTACTCCTTGACATGTGAACTTCATTATTTTGGACCCCGTAACCTCGACACTTAATTGCGTGATTTTATTAGCTTTGATCAAACTCGACTTTGTACTTAATCTCTTCCTGCCAATCATGGAACTTGTTCATTTTCAAGATGTTGGACTTGGTTGTTCGAACATATAGATGACAATCTTTATCAACTCCTTCGGAGTCTCGAACTTCACTCTAACACTTAATTTACATGCTTGTTGGCTAGAATTAAACTTAAACTTTTCACTTGGCTTTCTTCTAACAATAATCAAATTCTCGATAGTTTGGTGCGCAACCCGGATCGTATCACCGATCTTTATACAATATTGAGTTTTTCGAGACCTCAATATGACTCATAAATTTAAGGACGAATGACTTTACAATTTTGAACTCCTCCCTTAATAAATGATATAAACAAATTAAGTACTAGAGAGAGATATGCTAATATTTTAATGAATAGCAATGAATGAAGTTCAAGTACTGGGTGAGAAAAACTTGGATGAGAAGGATGTTTTTTTAAAAGTGGTTCAATCAAAAGTTTTTCAAACTAAATGATTTGATGAATATAAATAAGATGAAAGATCAAAAATTTTGCTCAAGAAGATCTTACTCAAATGTTCTTGAAAGCTTACAATAAGTTCAAATTGAGATGGTATTTATAGAGTAGGTATTTATAGAGTACAAAACGTCAAAAACTTTGACTAATCGTACAAATAATCCAGACATCTGCATCCTAAACAGGACAACAAAGTTGGCCGTTGTGCTTCAAAATTTAGAATGGTTAAAAAAGTTATATTAGGCCCCAACTGGACGTCCAGTTAGACATAATTTTTTCGAATTTTTCTTTCTTGATTGTTTTGCGAAAATCCAGGCTTTTGAATGACATTTTACGCTTTATTTTTCAAGGTAATGAGTCTGAAATGATTTTCTCATGTATAAAAATTTATTTATCGAATTTTAATGATTCATTAAAAGATTAAAGCATTGTATCTTTACACATGAATGTCGAACATCTTAATCTAATATCTTCAATGTTTGACTATTGAAGTGCTTTGTCTCGAGTGATTTATTGTGAATGCATGGCTTTCATCTCAATTTTTGTTGTCGTTTGATGCGAGTCTTTTGGTAGTGATTTTTTTTGTGTCCAGTCGATCAACTTTGGAACAATAGCTATGAAGAGCTCAATTATTAAAAATAAAATCAACTTGTTTGTTATGGTTAAAACATGAAGTCAACCATATGCCAACAATTTCTCCCTTTTTGATTATGACAAACAAGATGATTTGCATATGATCATAATAACAAAATAATAAGTGATAAAAAATTTAGATATCACATCTGATTCTTATATCCCCCCCTATCTTATGCAAGACAATAACCATCTCAAGCATATCACATTTATCGTGTCTGTAAAAGTATATATGCATATCATCTCTTATATTCTCCCTTTTGACGTGAACAAAAAGTATAAAGTGGGGATCTATAAACAAGTCATTTAAGACAAACATAGGCATAAATAGTAGCAAGTATATTCTCCTTTAAAACAACACACGATATCAATCAATGAAAGATAAAGATAGAGCAAATTGCATCCATAACAAAAGAAGTTACGAGATTTTACAGCATGGAGAAGTGAGATGAAGCATAAATGTATCCAAAACATAGAAACATAAAGAAGTATCCAAAATACATAAACATAAAATGTAAACCATAGCCATGGCTTCGGATGAGGCAGTGTAGGAAAGTGAGCGCAAAAGATAGTCTCCTAAGCTTGCATCGCCACTTGTAAGCTTGAATTGCACCTTTTTGGGCTTGTATGGAAGCTTGTTGAACTTGTAACTGGTGAAGTATCCCACCAAGGCTGTCAACTAAGGAGGTAAGAGAATCAATGTGTATGTTGATGAGATTATAGTGATCCTCAATGAATGTGGAACCACTGGTGGAAGGAGGAACACTAGAACTTGAAATGTTATGAAGAGGATTTGGAACTTGTGGCGCATCTTCATCATTATCATCCTTATTGCCATCGAAAGGGAAAGTGGAAGGACTCGAGGTGGGATCGAATCCTTTGGTGTGAGCCACCCATTGACCATGCTCTTTTACGATTTTCACTTATTTAAGAGTTGGATATTGATGGTATTGTTAGGTTGGAGTTTAATGTAGGTCTCATCATGTAAAAGGATTTCAAAATGTTGAAATTTTTTTTAAGAAGCATGCCATAAGGTAAAGTTTTGACATGGCGAGTGGAATGGACAAGCTTCATGAGATCAAGTACAGACAAGAAACGAATTGAGAATGAAAAGATCAAAATTGTTTACTTCATCACGATGACCCTTTCGAAGAAGAATGATTTGGGCAATAATGTTTTACAAAACCTTACATTTAAGAGTGAGTTGATTTGTACTAAGTTTGATAATGTTTTCAATGTTTTTCCTAGTGACTCTACGACATTCCTCGATAGGATTATACGCTTCCAAGGTGGGATGAGCTTTATGAAGAAAGATTTGATTTTCACACACTTTCAAGCTCGAGAATGTCATGGATGAGAGCTTTGGTGATGGTAGTACAGGTGTTTTTGAGTAGACAGGAAATTTCATCGAACCTATAGAGTGATAACCATGTTTTTGTAAAATTCTTTTCATGCGATGTGGATATGCATTTTTCTCTAACGTGTAAATTAAGAACCAACTCATGTTTTCAAAGTATTCTTCTGTGTGCAGGTGCTTCAATGGAAAAAATAGCAAAATCAATATTTTTACCTATTAGAATTGGAGATTTTGCAAAAGGATTGGCTGGCTCCTTGGGTTCCATGTCAAATTTTTCAATGGAAGAGGGTATAGGAATCTTCTCAAGGTACTCTTAAGTCTTTTTCCACATGGTTAAATCCTGTCATTAAAAAATGTGAAAAGAAGGAAAAAATTTAGGAAAAAATCGCACTAGGGTTTGAATTTGAGGATTTTAAATTTTTAGTGCATGAAAGTTTGAATTTTTGAGATATTGGAATTGCAAGAGTGATGGGTTTTTATTTTGGGGAGTATTTGATGATTGGAGATGAAGATATGAGGGATTTGGAGAAGATTTAGAAGGAGAAATGAAAGAAAAAAATTGGAAGAAGATGAAGAAGAAGAGGTGGACTATGTATTTTTAAAACTGATTTTTCACAGAACTGGGCATCCGGTTCATGATAAGGACTTTTGGGTTTACAAAGCTTATTTTCTCCATTTTTCTGTTAATTCCGACAAGCATAGTGGACAGTTCGGTTGACTTCGTCGGATACCTTTTTTTTAACATACTAAATTAAATATATAATGAATATTGAATAATATTGGATATAGAATTAAAACATGAAAGAACACATAGCATGAATTTAACTTAGTCATGTACTTCAAATTCATCAATCATTCTCGAACCTCATCGAATATGTGAGAACTAATCAAGTGTAAGAGGTTTACTGAAAATGTCAGCCAATTGATTTTCCATATTTACGAATTCTAGTACAATATCTGCTTTTTGTGATCTCTTAGAAAGAAATGTCTAATCTCAATATGTTTCGTTCGAGAATGCAAAATGGGATTTTTTGACAAGTTTATGGCACTAGTGTTATGACACATGATAAATGATCAAACGATAAGTAATAATCACTAAGAGTTTGTTTCATCCATAATACTTGTGCACAATAACTAGTTGTAGAGATATATTCAGCTTCGGCGGTAGATAATGTAACGAAATTTTGTTTCTTACTAAATTATGACACTAGCGCACAGCCTAGAAAGTGACATGTTCTACTAGTGCTCTTACAATCAATTGTGCAACTAGTCCCATTGGCATTTGAATGGCTAAGTAAATTCTCGTTCTCGAAAAATATAGAAGAAAGGGGTTTGTGCCCCAATATCTGCCATAAAAGGACCAAGCCATAACAAATGGGAAGCTATAAAACTCAACTTGCTATTTTTCTACAACGAAAATAAAATAAATAAAAAAGATACAAAATCAATAAAAATGAAAGAGGGTGGGTTGAAAAACTTATTAATTACCATTGACTAATGTGAGTGCCTATTAAAAACCAAAGACCTAAGGTTATTATGCCACTAAGATATCTAAAAATTTATTTTACGACGCTAAGATGAGATTCTTTGGGATTAGATTAGAATCTAACAAGCATACACTAAACATAACATCTGGTCTACTAGTGGTTAAATAGAGAAGTGATTCGATCATACATCGATATTTAGTTACGTCCACAGAAATACCTTGATCCTCTTTGTCCAATTTTATGGATGAGCTCATCAGAGTGTTCATGGGATTCAAGTCCTCCATTTAAAACTTCTTGAGCATATCCAATATATACTTATTTTAATTAATGAATATCCAATCACTAGTTTGCTTAATTTGAAGTCCAAAGAAGAATCTGTGTTCTCCTATCATGCTTATTTCAAATTTCTTGCTCATGCATTTTGAAAATTCTTCACAAAGACAAATATTAGTTACACTAAATATAATATGTTAACATAAATTTGTACAACAATCATATCATTCTTTTGAATTTTGACGAAGAGAGTAGTATCTTCTGCTTTACCTATTGAAAAAAATTTTGAAAGTACAAAGTTGCACAATCTTTCATACCAAGCTCTAGGAGTTCGCTTTAAACCGCAAGGAGCATTTCTAAGTTTAAAGATACAGTTCAGATACCTGTGATCTTTAAAATCGAGGGTCACTCTACAAAGACTTCTTCTTGAATAAAGCCAATTAGAAATGTATTTTTAACATCTATTTGATAAATAGTTAATCTTTTATGACAAGCAAATATAAGAAGCATGGGAATTGATTCTAATCTAGCAACCAGTGCAAAAGTTTTCTTATAATTGATGTCTTCTTCTTGGTTGTAACATTGGGCCATTATTTAGCCTTGTCATGTGCAATTATTCCATTTTCATCTCTTTTATTTCTAAAAATCCTTTTTGTACCAGTTATGCTTTGATCATTTAGTCTAACGACTTAAACCTAAATAAGATTTCTTTGAAATTGATTTAGTTCTTCTTGCATAGCTAGTATCCAAAATTCATCAAACTTAGCTTCTTTAGAATTCTTTGGTTCAATTTCAAAAATAATGCACAGCTATTAAAATAATTTCTAGTAGAAACTCTACTAGTAATATCATTCGATGGATTACCTATGATAAGTTCTTTTGGATGAGATGGAACAAACATCCATTCTTTAGGTAAAGTTGGGTAATTTTGTACTATGGGAGATTCTATTTCACCTTGTTGAATACTTGTTTCTTTCTCATGTTGATCTTTAGGATCTTCCTTGATTTGATCTTGGATGTTCATTTGCTTGAAAGAAATCTCCAAACCTACACCATTGGCAATAGTTTCTCTTCATCAAGAGAAATAGCTTCATCAAAAGTCATATGCATAGATTCTTCAACTACTAATGTTCTTTTGTTGAAAGTTCTATAAGCGTTGCTAGTAGATGAATATCCAAGGACGATTCCAACATCATATGTTGAAATTTTCCCAAATTTTCTTTTGTGGTTAAATTGAGGCGCTTGCAACCGAAAAACTTCTAACTAATTGATATTAGAAACTCTATTTTTCAAAGCTTTTAAAGAGTTTTTGTTTTCTTTTAACTAATTAAAATCCTTCTAACAATATAGCAAGTGGTGTTAACAGCTTCAGCTTAAAACTATTTTGATAGGTTAATTTCATTTAGCATAGTCCTAGTCATTTCTTGCAATGTACGATTTTCCTTTCTACTATTCCTTTTGTTGAGGAATTATAGGAGCCAGAAAATTATGTTCATATCTATTTTCATTACAAAAATTTTCAAAAATGACATTATCAAATTCTCCACCACGATTACTTCTAATTGATGTGATAAAATATCTCTTTTCGTTTTGTACCTTTTCATAAAAATGCTTAAAAGTATTATGACTTCATATTTTAGGCTAAAAAATATGACCCAAGTATATCTAGAGAGGTCTTTGGCAATTACGATATCATAATGTTTACCTCCTAAACTAACGGCTCTAGATGGTCCAAAAAGATCCATGTGTAGGAGTTGTAACTGATTTATAGTTGAAGAGTATAGTTTAGGATTAAAAGAACTCTTTACTTGTTTCCCAAATTGACAAGCGTCTTGTCCTTCTTAAATTTTAAATTTGGCAATCCTTTGACAAAGTAATTTTTGAAAATTTTTGTAAGAATGTCCATGCTAGCATGTAAGAATATCCATGCTAACATGTCCCAATCTCCTATGCCACAACCAAGTATCTTCTTTTAAACTTGATAAACATTTTTCATGGCTTTCAAATTCGATATTTATGATATAAACATTTTTACTTTGGCTTCATATAAACATTACATTTTTTGATGTAGCATCCTTAATAAGGCATTGGAAAGAATCGAATTTAGTAAAATATCCTTTATCACATAATTGATTAATACTAAGTAAATTATAGTTGAGGTTATCTACTATTAAAACATTTTCAATTGAATTGGAGAATAGTGATTACCAATGTTTCCAACTACAATGATTTTTCCTTTTGCATTATCTCCAAATGATATATGACCTCCATCCTTCTTTTTGAAGTATGATAGTAACGTTCTATATTCGGTCATGTGATTTGAGCGTCCATTATACAAGAACCATTTGCTCTTAATTTTCTTTGGTACCTATAAAAATAATTTAATCTTTAATCTTTGGTACTGATGCAAGTTTGGTACCTACGAAAGATTTTTGTTTCTAGAATGGGTTGTATTTAATTCCTCTTTTCTCAAAAACACATATTACATCAAAATTCTTCTTACCATGAGAGTGAATTTGTAAATAGTTTTAGTTAAAATTTGAATTTTTTTCTTTTAAAGAGGAATTTTCTTTAATCAATGAATCATAATCAACATTTTCCTTTTTGAGGTTCTTTTGAGTTGCTAAAATTTTTTTCATTTTGTTTTTCAATAAGTAGTATTTCTTTTTAAGAATTGAATGATTTAACTCAAGTTTTTCAAATTTCTCAAGGATTTCATCATATAAGGTAGATAAATCATCATATGAATATTTTTCAATAGGATTTACCTATTTGTCGATTATCATGAAGCAGATGTTGGCGACTTCTTGACTATCATTTTCATTGTAATCATCATCATTACTTTCATCCATGTCACTTGAGTGCCTTTTTCTTGATACTCATTTTCTTGTTTAGGCATTCGGTTCTCTTGTGACTTGGGTTTGTCACAATCATAGAAAAAAAATTTCTTACTTCTTTCTTTACCCTTATCCTCTTTCTTTTCAAATTTTTGATTATTTCGAAAGCCTCTCCATTTCTTGACAAGATGAACTGGATCATCAAGCTCTTTATCACTCATGCTTTCACTTGTAGTTCCTTCTTCAATTGCCAATTTTAAATCAATTTGGCGTTTAGGAGCCTTTTGATTTTCTTTGCTCTTCTTTGATTTATCCTTAATTTTGATGTTATTAAGTTCATAAGTCATTAAGGTTCAATAAAATTCTTCCAATGGATATAAGTAGATGTTTTTGATATTCTCCATCAATATCATTAATGGGCTCCAATCTTCTTATGGTGACCTAAGCATTTTACTAGAAAGCACATTATTACTAAATTTACAATCAAAGCCTTTAAGGTCAATAACAATATATGTGAAGCGAGTAATCATATTAAAAATATGTTCATCTTGTTTCATGAAGAAATTTTCAAATTCTTTAACCAAAAGATTGATCTTGATTTCCTTCACTTTATTAGCACCAACACGAGTGACCTCTAATACATGCCAAATATCATATGCGGAATCACACGTGCTAATACGATTAAATTCATTTCTATCTAAAGCACAATATAGTATATTTTTAGCTCTTGCTTTTAAAGATATTTTTCTCATATCATTTTTGTCATACTCCTTTCTAGGTTTTGGAATGGTTTGATCAATTTTGTCATAAACTTTAATAGTCTTTGTAGGTAAGGACCATATTCAATAATTTCCCAAATATTATAATCAACTGATTTAATGTAAATCATCATCCTAACTTTCTAATAATTATAGTGCGTACCATCAAAGAAATGAGGACGATCTGCAAAATGCCCCTCAAGACTTTGAAAATTGTGGTTACTCATTACTCAAGATTGTGAAATCTTTGCACAAAGCTCTTATGTCAATTGAAAGCCCAAGAGTAGCTAAAAAAGTGGAGAATGAACTGATTTTCCAAAACCTTTTCAAAATGTTACTTCAAAGAATAAATGAGTTTGGAATAAAAATATTAATCAAATAAAATGCACAAATATGAAAGCAATAAATATAATGGAAGAGAATGTGCAAACAATGTAATTGTGAAGATTAGATCCAAATCAATGATCTACGTTCTCCATTACCGAGCTCTCCATTACGAGCAATGCTTTTTCACTAAATTTGATTGACTTATAGTACAATCGAAATCCTTACAATGCCTCCGGTGACTTATAAACAAAGAGCATTAATCCTTATACTATATTGAGCTTTTCGGGATCTCAATATGACCCACAAATTTAAAGAGAAATGATTTTACAATTTGAAACTTCTCTCTTAAAAAATGATAGAAACAAATTAAGTATCAAGAGAGAGATATGCTAACACTTCAATGAATCGCAATGAATGAAGCTCAAGTGTTAGATGAAAAAAACTTTTATGAGAATGGTGTTTTTCAAAAGTTGATTCAATCAAAAGTTTTTCAAAGTACATGATTTGATGAAGATAAATAAAATGAAAGACCAATAATTTTTCTCAAGAATATCTTACTCAAATGCCCTTGAAAGTCTTACTATGAATACAACGTGAGATTGTATTTATAGAGTATAAAATGCCAAAATTTCTAATCAGAAAAGCAATTTGGATGTTCGTATTCCGATCTGGACAATCAAGCTAGCCATTATGCATCAAAATTCAGAATGATTAGAAAAGTTACTATAGGCCCAACAGGACGTCCGCTTGGATAAAATTTTCCCGAATTTTTCTTTCTTAATTGTTTTGAAAAATGTAGGCTTTTGAATGAGGTTTTTCACTTTCTTTTTCAAAGTAAGTGATATTGTAATGCATTTGAATATTGAGTTAAAATACTTACATTTCGAAAAATAATTTTTATGCAAGTGTTTTATGAAATGGTTTTCTTGTGCATAAAAAATTATTCATTGGACTTTTAATAATTCAATGCTACAGATTAAACCTTTACACATAAAAAAATTTCATTTATATAATAAGATCTTTGAACCACCGATGATGCAGTAGTGAAGAACATACGAATCTCGCATTACCCAAACTTATTCGTTCGCGATTGACAAGGCAATGATGAAAGTATAAATTGCCCTCACCGTTAAACCACCACCACATTTTTTCTCCTCCAACAGGCAACATCAAACCATCACTAAAGAACACTTTTGTGTTGAAATCTTTGAACCACTACGCAACTAAAGTACGTATTTCTGAAGTTGTAATTTTTATTTTTTCAATCTTGTTTAGAATGCCTTTTTACATCTCCTCCATGTTTTGGCATCATTTTTTTTTATGGAAATACTATTTGAGCTCTCAGTAATGTGTGCCATTTGTGAGAATGAATTTCTCTGAAGTTTGCATTTCTATTTGTAATTGGTTTGAGTTTGCATTAGTCGGTGTCTAATGGTGCAATTATTTTAGTTTGCATTTTTGTCTGTAATTAGTTTTTGTTAGCATCAGTTTTTGTTTCTATCTGAAATTAGTTATTTCTCAATCTCAGGATGAGAGGAGCGAATTTTAGAGTTTGTCACAGTTGTAGAAGCACGGCTCATTATTTTAGGAATTGCTCGAGAAAACTTTGATACCCGTGGTGTTCACATGGAATTCAAAAATATTTTAAGGTGACAAGAACACTGATAATAAGGGATGACTATTTAAAACTTACAGCGACGACTGTGCTTGTATCAATTAGGTCAAAACAATCAAGCAGTGAATCGAGTATTGCTAATGAAGCAATGAATGTTATGGCCAATGAGGAATTCAAAGATTTGCCCAACATGTTTAACTCCTCCTTGCTCGAATAGCTAAAAAATGAGATGTCGAGATTTTATTGAACGTGACATTTCACAAGGGAAAAGGACGAGCAGAGGAGTATGGAAAATGAAAGTAGCCAGCCTGGCATGATTAGTAGTTAGTTTTTGAATGAGTTATTTGAATTGTGTTTGTTTTTTATTTGCTTCACTGAAAATGGTATTGAGATACGCTGAAGTTATGCTTCAAATTTGTTATAAGATATGTTGGTTTCATGTGTGAAATTATGTTGGTTTCCAGTTTTATGCTTACATTACTGGTGTAACATTTAACTAGTAAAAAATGAAGTGTGCATGGACTTTCTTGCACACTCTAATGCTTACTTTATTGTTGTAAAGGTAGATAGAATTAAACTTCATACTCTATAAGAATTCACCTTTAATACATATTGGAATATAAATGTATACATAAACAAAATTCAAACTCCATAAGAATTCACCTTTGATGCAATACAATTTCTATAAAAACATATACTTTTACAACAAAAACAGTTCATACACATACTACGATATCTGCTCAATAGTAAAATCAACAAGCTGCTCATCATAACTGTTAATGGCTACCACTGTCACCAGTGGCGGACGTGAACATTTTGACTTAGGGGGGCACAATCAAAACTAGCAAAAAAGTTGCAAAAAAAATAAAGTATTTGATATCTTAATACAATTATTCTCTACTCGATCTCGCACTTTGATAACATTCCATAATTACATCATTTTCAACATTATCAAATACATCATTCTTAATAAATGCAATCAAACTATCATTTAACCATTGATTTTTGATTCGATTGCTAGACATTTTTGACTTGAGTCATTGTAGAAAATGCCTTTTCAATTGTAACAATAGCCACAGGAAGAACAAAGGCTAATGGTACAAGCTTGTAAACTAATGGATACGATTCATATTTATTTTTCGCAACCAACTTTTGTGCAAGATCGCTAAGGCCTTGTAATCCTCCAAAATCTTCACAAGTTTGCATATCAAGAATATATATGTATCTAGTTAATCAATAAGTTTCGAGATATCCGTTGCTTCAAAATCCATCGGATAATACTCAAATAGTCAAATCACTTTGTTCGTCAAAAGAAACAAATGACACAAACACGCAACACAAAGAGGTGAGTCACATTGACCTTAGAAAAACGATTAGTTAGCTCTTGAAGTGGTGTATTAATAATAGCATAAAATATTTCTAGACAAAAATGATGTAAATTCACACCTTGAACTACCTAAGGTTATAAACATATCATCTGTATCAGAAACATTGATATTATGAGCTTCACGAAATGAACAAATTGTTTCAAAAAAAGAATTTCATCCATTATACCTCGTGCTTTTGAGCTATGCTTTACATAATTGCATTAATCTTATGGCATTTACAATATCTTGATCTTTTCTTTGTAATGCTTTTGACAATTCATTTAAAATTCCTAAGATTCTTTTCATGACCTGTAGATTAAATGTATATTCAAATGTTAACATCAACTCCAATAAAATACATGTATCACCTCTTGTTCCAAAATTTGTAGTATCGGTAGCAATCATCTCAACAACATCAACTGTGGTTGAAAACATGACAATCAAGTTATTTAAGCAGCTATAGTGAGAGCACCAATGTGTATCACTAGAACGCTTAAGAGTAGTTTCTTGATTGAGATCCCGTCCGTTTGATATTTCACTGAAACTGGATGATTCAAGAATTTTGAATCTTTGTTTCTCTCGAATAAGATCACCTTCTTTAGTCGATCCTCCAACAACATTCACCAACTTGTGTACCAAAGTGAAGAAAGTTTCAATCATTGGATGTTTATGTGCCTCAGTTACAAGAGCTAGTTGAAGTTGATGAGCAAAGCAATGAATGTAGTAAGCACTTGTGTTTTCTTTCAATATAAGTTATTTGAGACCATTATACTCTTCTTGCATATTGCTAGCTCCATCATATCACTAACCTCTCAAATTATATATACTTAAGCTATGCGTAGAAAATGATCAATTCCAGTATTAAGTGAGATAATTGTGGTACTTGAAACATGCATAATACCAATAAAATGTTCCAATACATGCCCAATTTTCACATAATAAATGACAATCGACATTAACTCCTTCATTAAAATGTCTTGAGATTCATCAACTATAATAGAAAACAAATTGTCACCAATATCTTTGATAATCACATTTAGATTTTTAGAAGCTATAGCACTCATAATATCTTTTTGAACTTGTGGTGATGTTAATTTGAGATTTTCAGGTGCATTCGCCAAAGCAACAACCTTAAGTTTAGCATTATGATCATATAAACAATGCAATAGTTCAAGGAAGCTTCATTGATTGTTTGAATCTTTAGATTCATCATATCCCCAAAAGGCCTACACTTTACTACGAGAAATCGAACACAATCAATTAAGGTAATTGTTTAAAGAGATATGATTGAATGCTTTGTTCTTGATTTTTGAATGATTCATACTTGACCCGAGACTGATTGTGAGCACTACTTGCCCCAACGTGTATTCTAATAATTTTCTTCTTTTTTCCAAATTGAGAAACTACCATCAACAAATAAACCACTTGAACTGGAAAGATCGCAGTAGAAGCAAAATACAACATCTTTTACTATATTGTATTCCAACCAACTAGAATGTTCATTATGCTATAAAACACAAAATCATCCATCTTTGTCACCCATTCTTGTGGGTGGAAATTCATAATTGTGAGGTTGACATTGACCCCCTTGCACATATGCTCTTCTTATCACATCTCGAACATTAGCATTATAATTCTCTATTGGAACACTCAATCTTGGATCCGAAGGTAGCTGTATAGCACTAAATTCAAGCCTTTCATGTCTAACATCATCGGTATTAGTTTCAATCTAAACATCTCCAATATCAAGTGCATCACTTTCATTCCTAACATCCCCGTCATCCTTTTTATTTCCAACATCAGTTTCATCCCTTTTATCTTGAATGTTCTTCTCATTAATATTTTATTCTTCACAAGACATTGTAGATTTACTTTTAAAGTATTTTTCCATAAATGATAGAAATAATGAACAATGAAATAAAACAAACTTAATACAAATATTGTAAATGAAATGATCGAAGCTGTAACAATTACAATATACAGAGACAAATATTAGAGGTTGAACTTGCATACGACATACCTTTAAAATAGACAAATCGGTGTAGGTGGAAGTTTGGCAAAAGTGGAGGATTGAGATGAAGAAGTGAAGGAAATCAAAATTTTGGTTGTTGAATGGTAGAATTGGTTGGGTATAGTGCAAGTTTGAATTAGGATGGTGGGTTTGGCTCTTTTTACTTTGAATTGTTTAATGTTTGGGCTTTTATTATTAATTTATGTACCCCACTATGATGCACCATCCTTCAGCTACTGACTATTACCATGCATTACGTAACACCCCAAATTAGACTCGGACCAAATTAAACGAATTAACTAAAAATACATACCAAAATGAAATGTATTAACTAAAAATACGTACCAAAAGGAGTTTCGAATATGAGAATGGTATCGGCAATGAGCACTACAGCCTCTTCCACATTATTACGTCTAGCTCTCGGCGAAGTTATCCACATGTACATCAAAAATAGACGAGAATTTGGATTTGAACTCCATTTCAATTTGTATGGGAATAGAATAAAATACCTTTGCTTTCTTTGAAGTCGACTCCAATGGGCTTATTCGCTAAAGTTTCCTTAGCGCACCATTCCTTTTGTTGATATAGGATCTAGAACATTCACGTTGGAAGGATTTGAGACTCTATATTGTAAGAGGCTATATGAATGGAATGAGTACCTCAACTTGACTTTATAAGCATAACTCCTTAGCCTAAACTTTTATCCATTCCATTATCGCATGTGCTCACACTTCATCATCTGTAGCAAGGTCTGCTACCTCCAAAAATGCCTAACACATATCATCATATCTTAACTGTGCATATGTATTGGCTAACCCGTTATAGTTAATTGCGACCCTCGTGTGTGCTCCACTCACATCCCTCATCTATCTCCACAGTATAACCTATCTGACAGTAATATGACATCATTAAGAATCAAAACTGTGATTGCATGCCGACAAATTATTCCTCGAAACTCGAATAAGTGTCTCCCTAAAAAATATTTTTCATCCACCGCTCTCTATATAGGACATTCTTTCAAACGTCTTGAATCGTTGATGAAGAACCCTTTGAAACAGTTATGATGTCGTAGTAAACTTTCCCAATGAACTCATTTTGAACTTTCCAAACTTTAAAATGGTGTAAATTTTTTTACATTGCTTTTCCATATCAAAATTTGTTAAGCACGACACCATTTGCGATTTTAACATTGCTCCTTCTCAACCTTATTACTCAATGCTCTTTCATATTGTTCAAAAACTACTTCAAAAAGTTTTCGAATTCATATATTCAAAAACTGCTTCAAAAAAGTTTTCGAATTCGTTTATCCATTGAAGAAGGCATCCATACTCTCCCTTCCTTGTGGTTTGAACATTCCAACCCAGAATGTGGTTTTCAAAAGGCATGGAACCCAACTACCTATGTTCTCAAATAGTGCCTATCAATCATCGCTCTCCAACCTTTTTCAAATTCTTCAACAATCTGTAAATCATATACCAATCCGTTATAGCTAAAAAGATCAAAGCTTTATCAACGTGGTAGTCAACCTTTTAGAGCAACTTCTTCAAGATATGCCACAAATACCATCTATGTTTCGTATTTGGAAATACAATCTGAATTGCATTTTTCATTGCCCTATCTTAATTATTAATTATTCCATGCGATGCTTGACCATACATACATTGAAGTCATGTCTTGAATAGCTACACAAACGTACCAATATCCTCATTAGATAACAAACCACAATCAAGAATTGTTGATTTCCTATGATGATTAACGCAAACAAAAATAGCAAAAGTCTTGTTGTATTTATTAGTGATGTATGTAGTATCAAATATGATAATATCACCAAACTCTTTGTATGCTTGCCTACACCTATTATCTACCCAGAATAAATTCTTAAATCGTGACTCCTTGTCTAAATCAATATTGAAGTTAAATTCAAAGCAACGTGCTTGCATATTCGGAGAATATGATTGTATTGCAGCGGCATCTCTTTCTTCAAATTGTAATCATCTCACTTGTTGAATATAATTTCGACAATCTTTCTCCATGCAAGTCATATTCTCATAACTACTTTCTTCCACAACTGCGGAGTTGTAACCTTTATGCAATGAAATTCTTTTCATATCATTCATTTCAAGTTTCTGTTTCACATTTGCAACAGATATTTATTGTCAATAATAGAAAACAAGTTCTTGAACAGTAGCAATGTGAAATGAAGGGTACAAAAATAAAACAATGTTTGCCCATCCACTCTGTTCAATAAATATCTTATGCAATCACTTCTTTATCCACTTTCTTCCTCAATCGTTTCTTCTCTCTTGATTTTATAATAAGCTTCTTTTGAAACTTTTGCTTGAGAGAAACACTTCCGCTGTCTTTCTTCTTCATTTCTCTCCGTGCCTTCTCTTAGATGTATGTGTGTATTTATGGAATTTATTTATTCATTTGTAGAACGACTTGAAGTTTTGAATGGTGTATATATATTTGATTTGCGAGGTTTTGGTTTGAAAAGTGAAAACACTTTAGAATAAAGAAACAATAAATTTCAAATTCCTAGAATGTTTGAAATTATAAATGGTGGGGATTAACTATGGTGGTAGATCGATTTTTATAGATTTTTTATGCAGCATCATAACAATTTTTTGTATAGTAGTGATGGAGGATGGAATTATTTCGCATATGACAATAAAGGAAATAGAGTCATGGGGAGGAACAGGATAAGCAGATGAACCAATTATTCTGATTATTAGAAGTTGATGGTCTGGCCAATGAGTGAAAAGTTGGTTTTTATTCTTGGTAGATTTGATAGGATAGGGTGAGTATGGGTTCTGGTTTAAACTGAGATTGGTACTGTTATTGGTATTAGTAATGGTACTGGTACTAGTATTGATACTGATCATCAACTATTAATATGAGTTATTATGTCGCAAATTTGATCAAATTTGACTAACCTATATTGTTTATTTGTAAATGATTTCTAACCTTCAAATCTTTATTGATTTGCTAGGATTTTGATTAAAAAGGTCAAAACCCTTTGGACAAAAGAAAAAATGTCATTAAGTAATTTTTTTGAAAGAGTTCTTGAAGTGGAAATGAGAGATGAGTAATCTTTTAAGTATTTAGGTTGATATTAAAAGTAGACGAAGGATGTTGTTGACCTCTAAAAACGTGACAATAGGTGTCACCCTAGATAACACGCACATGGGCAAATTCCACAATATTGTGATTGGAAGCTCAGTTCGAAACTTGGTTACTAGCTAAATATACTCGGGAATATAAATGAGGTGTATGATTGAAGGTATATTTAGAGAAGAGAATATAGAAAAAAGCAAATATTCCTAGAGAAGAACACAATACCCTATTTTATATGTCTGAAAATCCATCATCTCCAAATGTTAAAAAAACATCTATTTATAATAATCAGGTCGATGTGGTCACCGTTGGATCAAGTCCACGTGGCCTCATCCGTTAGACATGGGGGTTACATCATCTTGCCTTACATTAATTAGATTGACAGATACATTTGATTGGGAGCAACTGCCTTACACTCCTAGGCTGACATTCCTGACATTTACTTATTGAGAACGTCACATCAGTCATTCCTAAAGATACACTTATCAGACCTATTCTTGAGAACCACGAACCTCGAATGTGAAGGAGTTCGACAGAATGGAGAAAAGCTCTTTGGCCAAATGATGAGAGCACCTCAGTAGTGGACTTGGGATGGGAGTAGGGCCTCGGCCAATATTTCTTTCTTTATTCTTGATTGAGTGCCATGTGTGTGTACGCGGTGCTTCCACGTGGCCCCATTGGAAGCTTCTCATGTGATCAGCAACAATTGTCTCCCAAATCTATGTATGGTCATTCATATAATACATAGAGTTCAAATTACATAGGAAAAAAATTTTGGTAAGGGGTATTAATCGCATAATAGATATTTATTAGTTGGTCCAGTGTAATGAGTTGAGCTATTTTTCAATTTCTTTTCGTGGATTTTTGAGTAAAATTGGTTCTTGAAGAGAAGAAAGTCGCCTGTTATAGTTTGGATATTTCGATTTTCTTCAAAATGGGTGAAACGTGGTCTTTTGTTATCTCTAGCTGATTTTTCNGGTTGGGTGGAAATTGGGATTTGGTTTTTTTTTTTTTTTTTTTATTGATTCTAGGTTTGTTAAAGATGGGATTTGGTGGTGATAGCTTGAAGGCGGAATCTTGGGATGTAGTGAAGTCAAAGGGAAGGAAGAAGAAGAAAAATGGTGATGCTATAGAGGAGATAAGGTGCTGGATTAAGTTGACGTATATTGGCAGTCGCATGTGTTCAAGATCAAGCTTTGCATATTCCAATTTTTTCTTTAAATATAGGTAAACCACCACTAAAGCTTTGTATGTTATGAAGAAAAAACATTTTTCTTTATATCCTTGTCTTCAATTCACGCTTATTGATATGATATGTAAATATTGTACCTATTCTGAGAAATTCATGTTGATTGCATAATCCCGTTCGTTTCTTTGTTTGAATTGGAATAATTATATTTTCCTTCATGGATTTTTAATGCAGCAAGACTAATCCCTCTTTTCTATCCTTTTTTTTTTTCGTTTAAAAAATTTATTATTTTAGCAGAATGCATATATTTTTGCCTTTTTGTCGTATCACCATTTCATTGACGTTGTTTTAATTTTTGTTCAAGTTTGCTATTACCTTGGATGCAATTCCAGCATATGAAATGTTGAATTTTTTTCTATTTAGGACTACTGCGACATATCAGGCGTTACATGCTTGCATGTATGTGTAAAGCTTCCACTAAAGCAGTTATTACATAGTCAGACAATTGTGTATCATTACGGCGAACTTTGCAGAATGCAATAGCGCCGATATTGCTGAAAAAGCGTCAATGTTTAATAGTAACTATCAATATGTAAACAAGGTAAATTGTCTAAACCGAAACTTATATAACCTCAAACAGCAGCTTTCCGGACTTCCTCGTGAGGCAACCTGTACCACAGAATAACAAAGAAAACTTCAAATTCTGATTAATAGTCAAAGTCGAAATGCATAAACCAATTTATCTTCTCCAACCTTATCGATCCATGGGTAGAAACCTTCCTTCTACTCATCAACATAGCAATAGTGAATATTGCAATTGTAGCTAAGCGTTGCACGTAGGTTAGGAAACATATTTCCCTTTTTCACTTCCAAGGAAACATTTTCTATCTTCTGAAGTTTTAGAAATATATTAGTATATTATTAAGCCCTTGTTTGAGTCACATTATTTCTATAAGAATGCATTTTTGAATAGTGTATTGATGGAAATGTGTGGTTAAAAAATAAGGAAAAATTTTGGATTTACGTGTAATATTATTTTATTGAAAAATATATGGTTAAAATAATATCAAATCACTGTTTAAAAATATTTTTTTTTTTAGAAGAATGTGGATATGGACCTAATTGTTAAGATATTCTAACCGCATTTCTTGGGGTTGCAAAATATCTCAACACTATAATTGTGCTTCATGTTTTGTTTTCACCTCAACTTTGATGCTTGAATTAAAGTGTTTGAGTGCTATCTTCTTCTATGGAGTAAAAACAGGAATTTAGTTTCACTCCTTGCATTAATATGCATAATCTTTCTGACGCCATGAGGCTCAAGTTCCTAAGTGTTGCTAAAACTTAACAAATACCGGATCTCCAATTATACAAACAAATTGTTGATAAAACTCCAAAATGACATTAAGAGTTTCAAGTATGAAACACGGAGGAAAATTATATGGATAATCACCTCCATAATCATATTAATTGTTTAATCAACGAGATTCCTCATGGAATCTATTCTCACTTTTCAATGACTGAAGATGACAGGGCACCTTTTTGTTTGGAACTGTTTTGGAATTTGGATAACTTAAGGGTGTGTTCTCTTTGCCGTTTTCTGTTTTTGATTTTTGAACATGGTGAAAATGCGTTCTCTTTCCCATTTTCAAAAACGAAAAAAAAAAATGTGAAGAAAACAAGACGATATTTTTGTCATTTTGGTCGTTTTCTTCACAAAACATAGCAAAACTCAAAAACACAGGGAATGGCCCTCTCCTCAATGTCGTTTTTGGCATTTTGTTCACAAAACATAGCAAAACTCAAAAACACGGGAATTGGCCCTCTCCTCAACCGCCGGTGTTATTGTCACAAATCACCACCTTCCGGCTGCCAAAACCACCGAATCCAACCGCCATCAACCTCGCCTCATTTCCCTCTACAATCTCCAATCAACTACTAGCCACAAATCATCAAGAAGTAGCAAAAAATCCAGCCCAAAAAATAAATGTCGCACACCTCTTTTCTATCGAATCTCCACCTCCGACGACACCCAAGGTCGCACACCACCATTGGTCGATTGCCTACCACAAACCGACCCCAACCATGGCCCCAGTTTACCACAAACAACAATTCAATATCTGAATTAAACCCGAAAACAAACCAGTCGCGAAGCCCGTTCAACAGAATTTGAATGTTGCAGATTTCGGTGTCGTCCGATCGACCCATGGTCGCGGACCACATGGGTTGAGCTCCTCTTCACCTGGCGCACCTTGTCTAGCCATGGGTCAACCCCAATTTCACCCAAAACTTGACAAATTTTGCTAGCCATGGGTCAATTGTTTTGGCCAATTTCGTCTAGAATCTTGTCCAGTCATGGGTCAATTGTTTTGGCCAAGTGTGGCTTTGCACTAGGGGGAGGTGAGGGGGTTCGATTGATGTTGGGATCTGGTGGTCTAGGTGGTGGGTGGTGGTCAATTTGCGAGGTAGAAGATGATGGTTGCAGGGGACGAAAATATCCTTGGTTGGAGAAGAGAAAATAAATGAAAAAAAAAAAAACGTGATTTCAATTTTGATGTTTTAAGAAACATTTTTTTTTTCAAAATGACAAAAAGAACGTGTTTTCAACAATTTCAAAACAGACACTCAAAACTCAAAATGAAATTCAAAACTCAAACACGAAGAGAACAACCACTTACATTTTAACTTTAAAGTTTGAAAAAAAAAATGTTACCAATTATTTTGACATATACTAAAATATAAGGTATTTTATAATCTTAGCCAGATGTGCTGCCAGCATTATGCCACCGCACCGCCCACGGCCCCACACAACTAAATTCAGCACTTGCATTTCACATGCATGCGACGCTAATTCGTCTCTTAATGAAATTTATTTCGATAAATAATTTTATTAACTAAAGAGGAAAAATACGAAATCTTTTTATTTTTTAAACACATTCTTTATCATTAACATCTATAAGACCTCATAAACGTAGACGGATATTTTGGTAAAAAATTTAAGAAAATTCCTTATCATTAAAACTTTGTTTCTCCGTCCCACAAAAATAAGTTTATTTTCACTTTTACGCAAACAAAGAAAATGTAATTAATATAGTTAAAAACAAATAATTTTATATCTTATTTATTAAATAATAACTTAAATAAAAATAGTTCATATTTGTTGATAACAAGACACATTAAATAAAAATATATTAAAAATTAAAAATTTAATTATACTTTTTAACAAGAAAATTAACTTATAATTTAAAATAAATAAATAAGTCTATTTTAATGAGACGTTAGAAATTATTTGATTTAAAGTTGTAATGATTAGTAGATAAAATTTGGTTCATAGATAAAATTTGTCATTCTCGGTGCCCTAATTATGTATGATTAGGCTGCTGCAAGAAAACTGAAATAAAAGTTTGAAATATGAAAATATGATTATGCATTCTAAAATTTGAGATTCTCATTGATCTTGTAATGCAGAATAAGGAGAGGAAGAAGGTGAGGTGACATTTTGAAGAAATATACCGAAACCTTAAAGACCAGATTCAATGATTGGAAGCCATGAGTAAGTGCCAGATAATCATGTATAAGATTCACTGTCTTGTTATTGATAATTAATTGGAATCTTTCGTATTTTGGGTTGAGCTAGAAAACAGTTGTGATCCATAACAAATAAATCTTGGTTCAATATAAATCTTGACGAGGGTAGTTTCTAGGGTCGCAATTTCTATCTTTCATGAATCTCATGTTCAGAACATTTGCTGATTCTATAATACGGTAGAACTTATAGGTTGATGTGTGTTACTCTATTGAGGTTGCTGACATTTCGATTCTGAAACTCTCTGTCTCTGCAAGTTTACCTTTGAATAAATGGTAGTTTCTTTCTTTTTGTGTTCTTTTGGTGGGTAGAGGGAAGCTTCTTAGGTTTTGTAGTCTACTGAAAAATGTAGAGTGAATTATGCAGTGATAATGAAAAAATTAATACAAAATGAGAAAATAGACGTGTAGCTTAACTTCTGTAGAACAAATAACTTAAAACAAGGAAAGAGACCAGGAGCTAAATGGTATAAGAAAATTGGAATAATTCCTCATGTTCCATTTTTCATACTTCGTGTCATCATATTTTTAGTCATTCTCCCCATAATCATCGTCGCTATCCTTACAGAAGCCCTAATATAGCTTAAGGAAATCACATTCCCCATCTATATCTCCATGGATATACGCAATTGCATCTCTTGCGTAGTCTCGTTCATGCATAAATAAATCGTTCAAAACAACTCAGTACAAAGGTTCTCCACCTGAAATCAGTAATGGAATCCTCCGGCAGATTAAAATTGATAAAACCAGCAAGCAAATATTACCTATGTCAGGTTACAGAAACTTGTTCATTTACATGACATACCACCAAGGACCCCCTATTTGAAAAACTTACTCCGTATTGGAGATTACAGCTTGTGCCCGGTGAGCCATAGCCACTCCATCTCTGGTGGCAACCTGCAATATCATATCAAGTTTCAATTAATTTGCGTGGCTTTTCCGATGGAGTTACATAAAATCAATGGATTTATTACTCCAAACAAAGCAATTTATGAAAAAGTAAACTATTGTTGTACAACTTGGAAACAATACTACAATGGTTTGTTTGGTAAAATGGACTATAGAGTACTCGGGTATGCTTGCTTTATTTGATGGCATCAACGGTGTTGCAGTAGAAAAAAGAACTTTTTAAAGCATGCTTAAATAATAAATATTACCAAAAAAAGAAGCTAAAATCTTGTCTATAATTTCAACACTTCGCACCAAACACGTCCTAAGAAAATAATGTGTGTACAAATGGTGCTCCTGATTTAGATTGCTCTTGAATGTTCCAGACATGGTATGCCAAAACTCAGGTATATCAAATAAGGCTTCAAGTTCAGACTTCATTCCCAAAATAGTGACAATTATCAGAGTTTAGTTGGTAACAACTTTGAATACCAATCATCATATCTAATGTAAATGTAGATGTAACAACATAAATCACATGGTATTTATACATAGGAGGTATAACGACCTGTTTGTGCAGCCAAACTGTAGATGAGAATTTAGATGTAGCTGCTGAGCTCTATCTTATGTTTATGCTCCAAGTGATACAAGAAGCCAGCGTGTCCATTTATGTTCGTCCTATGTGATGTCAAATCGGGATATTGTAGCCCATAAACATATCGAGAATGTCCAATGGCCTTGTCAAGCAATTCTGCTCAAACTCCTTCACGCCAAGTGGTCACATCCCTCCCTACCATATGAGAAGGCACCAATGTTTAGTTCGTCCGGGATGGGACTAATGTGATACAGAGTCAAACCATAACAATCATCAATGAACATAATATAACAATCTCGAACCCGTGTCTGATGATAATGATTCGAACCTAGAATGTCTAAATCATGATTGAAGTTTGCTAGGAATTATCGGACCAAAAGTGTGTAGAGCAGACGTGAAGCTTTGCTATCTTTCTCTACCGACAACTCGAACTAATTTAGTAACCTCAAACTCGGTGAAATTTGTCAAAAAATTGAGTAACAACTTCCATTGCAAGACTTCCTCACTAAACCTCGTGGATGCTCCGGTGAGAGAAACCAATGTATGCCATCATCGTTCGCTTGTACGCGAGTGGTGGATGAAGAATTAATGCCTTTCATTCACCTTTATCTGATATCAATAGTTCATTGAGTTTCATACCATTTTCCTATAGAACAAGAACTATATGATCATTATACGAGTGTGTTTTTGTGATGCAAAATGGATGCAATTGCAAAATGAATCATAAGGGGGGAAATAGTGGTGTATGTAGTTCGCATCGCAATTAGCACCTCAAGTCTTTAGCTTGCCTTTGTTGGTTTAGTTACTCCAAAATGTCGAGTTGGATAGTTGATTTCTCGTTGGAGAAAACTCCTAGTATGATCATTATACGAGCGTGTGTTTTTGTGATGCAAAATGGATGCAATTGCAAAATGAATCATAAGGGAGGAAATAGTCATGTATGTAGTTCGCATCGCAATTAGCACCTATTTAAGTCTTTAGCTTGCCTTGTTGGTTCAGTTACTCCTAAATGTCGAGTTGGATAGTTGATTTCGCATTGGAGAAAACTCCTAATATGCCTTTAAGCGATGCCCGTTTACTTTTAACCTCAATTGTCTCAAAAATAGTTTACGACGAGAATTTTATAGCAATATCTATTGACCAATATGAAATTTATTTCTTTAATGTGTTGATCATGTCATTTCTTTATATTCTCGCAATGGTTTGTTTGGTAAAATGGACTGTAGAGTACTCGGGTATGCTTGCTTTATTTGATGGCATCAACGGTGTTGCAGTAGAAAAAAGAACTTTTTAATGCATGCTTAAATAATATATATTACGAAAGAAAAGAAGCTAAAATCTTGTCTATAATTTCAACACTTTGCACCAAACACGTCCTAAGAAAATAATGTGTGTACAAATGGTGCTCTTGATTTAGATTGTTCTTGAATGTTCCAGACATGGTATGCCAAAACTCAGGTATATCAAATAAGGCTTCAAATTCAGACTTCATTCCCAAAATAGTGAAAATTATCAGAGTTTAGTTGGTAACAACTTTGAATACCAATCATCATATCTAATGTAAATGTAAATGTAACAACATAAATCACATGGTATTTATACCTAGGAGGTATAACGACCTGTTTGTGCAGCCAAACTGTAGATGAGAATTTAGATGTAGCTGCTGAGCTCTATCTTATGTTTATGCTCCAAGTGATACAAGAAACCAGCGTGTCCATTTATGTTCGTCCTATGTGATGTCAAATCGGGATATTGTAGCCCATAAACATATCGAGAATGTCCAATGGCCTTGTCAAGCAATTCTGCTCAAACTCCTTCACGGCAAGTGGTCACATCCCTCCCTACCATATGAGAAGGCACCAGTGTTTAGTTCGTCCGGGAGGGACTAACGTGATACCGAGTCAAACCATAACAATCATCAATGAACATAATATAACAATCTCGAACCCGTGTCTGATGATAATGATTCGAACCTAGAATGTCTAAATCATGATTGAAGTTTGCTAGGAATTATCGGACCAAAAGTGTGTAGAGCAGATGTGAAGCTTTGCAATCTTTCTCTACCGACAACTCGAACTAATTTAGTAACCTCAAACTCGGTTACATTTGTCAAAAAATTGAGTAACAACTTCCATTGCAAGACTTCCTCACTAAACCTCGTGGATGCTCCGGTGAGAGGAACGAATGTATGCCATCATCGTTCGCTTGTACGCGAGTGGTGGATGAAGAATTAATGCCTTTCATTCACCTTTATCTGATATCAATAGTTCGTTTAGTTTCATACCATTTTCCTATAGAACAAGAACTATATGATCATTATACGAGAGTGTTTTTATGATGCAAAATGGATGCAATTGCAAAATGAATCATAAGGGGGGAAATAGTGGTGTATGTAGTTCGCATCGCAATTAGCACCTCAAGTCTTTAGCTTGCCTTTGTTGGTTTAGTTACTCCAAAATGTCGAGTTGGATAGTTGATTTCTCGTTGGAGAAAACTCCTAGTATGATCATTATACGAGCGTGTGTTTTTCTGATGCAAAATGGATGCAATTGCAAAATGAATCATAAGGGAGGAAATAGTCGTGTATGTAGTTCGCATCGCAATTAGCACCTATTTAAGTCTTTAGCTTGCCTTGTTGGTTCAGTTACTCCTAAATGTCGAGTTGGATAGTTGATTTCGCATTGGAGAAAACTCCTAATATGCCTTTAAGCGATGCCCGTTTACTTTTAACCTCAATTGTCTCAAAAATAGTTTACGACGAGAATTTTATAGCAATATCTATTGACCAATATGAAATTTATTTCTTTAATGTGTTGATCATGTCATTTCTTTATATTCTCCTTGTAAAGCTTTGCCATCTCATAGGACCCCAAATGAAATTCATACATTTGGGATGGAGATTTATCTTTTTACCAACTGCTTTCATATCAAAGTTCAAAATGTAAACAGTATGTTTTGTGCTTTAACTCAACTGAAAGATGACACATTTTTTGAACAATCGGTATGGAACATGTCAATAGATGTTTTGAAACTCATACTATACGCCCATACTCATAGAGTATCATCAAATTTCTTCAATCAATCTCCAACATACTATAATACTTTCAGTAATTCCGAGATGGTCCTACGGGTTGGAGACGTAATTTTCAAAAAATTTCTAGAGATGTTCGACTATAGGCACTCACCTTGTAGACATGTGATTGAACGTGCCTTTGGTGTTTGGATACAAAAATGAAAAATTCTAGATTGTATACCTAATTATTCATTTAGAGCGCAAACTATAGTAGTTGAAACGACAATGGGTATTGACAATTTCATTAGATGGGTAAATTTGTGATGTAGCAAGTAAAATTTATGGTAACAATATAATTACCCTTTTCTCTGTCACTGTGGCCACCGTGTAATACAATATGGGACCACCTAATTTCATCCAAAAATCGATTTTCACACAAATAGTGCGCGCATAGTAATATCAAAATATAGAGTTTAAAAAAAAAAAGGGGACCTTTTCTCAAGTTTCAGTGGGGACAAGGGATCCCACAGGCTCCCACCTCCTTCCACCACTTATAGTAAGGAATAGGGTTTTAGCTTTTGCACTCGAAGGTTGCAATATTCACGAAAGGAGATATCTTCCATAAACGATGGCTGAATTTTAAGGATGGAACTGGTCAGGCTTGTTGGTTTTGTGAGACTTGCTTCTAAATTAAGGAGACTTTGATATCTTTGCGACATCCGAACAAATTATTTCAGGCAGTTGATGAAACATTTTGTCGTCATTTGTCTATATATTGTGCTATGAGAAAGCGTATGCACTCTATTGGCTTTTCAATTGTGATCTTTCACCCCTTGTTATCTTGATAAAACTAAAGTAATATAACGACTTGCTTGGCACTTTGACAGATCAGTTGGGAGGGCTCTTGAGCACTGATCAGTTTGCGGCACAACCTGCGGTTTAACCTGTCTGCAGCTTGAGGGGCCAAGGTGTAGACTCTAAGATTTAGTCACTGTAAGGTGGATACCTGGATATTAAAAAAAAAAAAAAAAACTGAAGCAATATGATCTCCATTGCTTTTTACTCCCTTTTAATGTTAGTCCATGTTTATTAGTGGTTAAAATCGAAACTTTTATCGAAGTCTATAATTAATTGTTAACAGATATTTCATGAGACTCGTAACTTCATCAACTTTTATTAAAATCTGCCAAAATTTTGATTTTGATACCCACTAAGTAAGGATTTAGATTCTATATGACTGACATAGAAATTGTCTCAAACGCCATACTTTCTTCCTCCTATCATTTTCCTTGGATGCACAGGATTCCAATCATCCATCGAAAAAACAAAATGTGCTCTCATTTTACATTTTTGTCTTTATACTTGTTGAAACTATTATAAATAGAAGACATCTCTCTTCTCTAGTTTTCTTAAGATCTTAATCTTTTTCATATTTTTTAAATGAAAGCACTGATTTTAGTTAAGAGATAATATCATTATAATTTTAGTTAATGGTTGAACCACTTAATTTAAAAACTCATGTTGTTAGATAGAAACATGTGTACGTTATTTAAACATAGTCTTAAGCATGTCCTTCAAATGGAGGCAACGCGCACAATTTCATTTTTGGCTTGAAATAAAATATTTGTTTGCTCTATTATCATGTTGAATTTTGAGATCCATCTTAAGAGGATAATTTTGTTAAAGAGTACCAACGCAAACTCATATATGTTTGATTGAAGTTTTCTTATATAGTGATTTCTCCTTTAAATATTATAAAATTTGTTCTTTTTTATTTTTGTATTAATTTTATTTAATGAATTTTTTAATTCAAAAACTATACTATCTAAATCATAAAAATGCAAAATGGTTAAAAAAACCAAAAAGAAATGCTTAACCTTATGCTTGGCTTGTTCAACAAAATATGAAAAAGTTCCAACAATTTATTTTATGCTTTATAGTTACCTTTCTTTGTTGATCATCGATGCAGCATTGATATATAGTGAACTTGCGGACTACATGGAACCAAGATCAGGCTAATTACGTGGTAACTTTACTAACTTCCCACCAACGTCGTACAAACAAACTCGACTCACCTCTTAAAAAGAGTGGTTCCCTCTGCTTCTTCGTCTTTAGATGTCTACAAAAATGGGTGAAGGTTAGAATTCACGTCCACTGGAAGAAAGGGTGGCAGTGGATTATACTTCGACGCTATTTCATGTTTATACTTGTTGAGATAAGTAGCTAATCGTCCGTGAAGTGGCCATTGTATGCATAAGCAGATGATTAGTATGTGGAGAAACCGACTCTCTTCAATAGTAGATTGATGGCTAAACAGTTGGTAAATGGTTGAAGCCCCTTGACATTTTTATCCTGATTTGAATTGACATTGGCTAATTTGGAATTCAAATGAACTAGCCCGGGTGGGTTGAGCCATGGTATCCCAATAGTTCTAACAGTAGAGCTATCCTGACAAGGATAGCCAACAGATTTTGGAATCAACACCTGTTTCGTTATCTTTTTTTCTTTTTTTTTTTTCCCTAACTACCCAATTAGTGAATGCCACGTCTGCCTAAATTTAAACCCTATCCCAAACTCTTTTTTTAGCATTTCTCTAGTTCTAAATCTCAGCTCTAATTTGGGGCTACCATTTTAATCTGGTTTCTTCCCAGTCATATCAATATTGTTCCAACAAGTCAACTTCATGCAATTACACCAAGATAAGAAGAGGCCTCTATGACATTAAAACAAAAGAAGAGTTTCCCTTGGACATCTGTCAAGTTAAACATCTCGGGTGAAATTCTTTTATTTTTATTATTATTTTTTTTAATCAACACGAGCTTTGTTCAATTCATGTCAAAGCTATAATATGCACTTCCACCCTCGGGAAAATCGAGTTCACCTTTTCTTTTGAAATGCCCCAAAAGCATAGAGATGGCAATGGGCACAAGCTGCTTTCTGGCTCGTCGGCTTGGTCTGCACCCATGGGCAGCTCAACGTCACGAATAGGCAAGCCTATGGGACCAGCTGAGCCCAAAAAGCTAAAGTCAAGCTAGCTCACGCTCGACTCTCCCCAAAGTGAGCCGAGCTAGGTTCACTTGGTATCCAAACCGCCCGGCTCGCTCATTGCCATCTCTATGCAAGCAAGATTCCATCTACCTCAAAGTGAAGTCAACCTAAAGCCCACCCTCCACCTCTACCATGGGAAATCCATATGCAAGTTTCTTGTTGTAGTTGAACAATAAAACCAAGTAAAAACAACATAATATAAAATCTAGAAATTAAACTCAGTGCTCAACCTTCGTAATTCAATACCCTTGTCATTCCCTATAAATATAATATCGATAATCTTTACTAGACTTTACACCAAATATTAACAAAGCTAGAAAAATGCTACCTACCGGCCAATTGCCCAGTGGAAGCTAGATAAGCTAGAGCCCAAAAAGGAGAATGTCCCTGACCGATTTGTTGAAACAGAAATTCCAGCAAAACATCCAGTAAAAACTACATGGACCATCCTTTAACAGATTTATGAAAACTAACCAGGACATCTGAGACTACCTGCAAGAAATCATGTTCACCTGAAACCCCCAGCAACCAAAGGACGAGCTTTAGTTCCAATGCTCGACCTTTTTTTGTTGACCATCGATGCAGCATTGATATATAGTGAATTTGCGGACTACATGGAACCAAGATCAGGCTAATTACGTGGTAACTTTACTAACTTCCCACCAACGTCGTACAAACAAACTCGACTCACCTCTTAAAAAGAGTGGTTCCCTCTGCTTCTTCGTCTTTAGATGTCTACAAAAATGGGTGAAGGTTAGAATTCACGTCCACTGGAAGAAAGGGTGGCAGTGGATTATACTTCGACGCTATTTCATGTTTATACTTGTTGAGATAAGTAGCTAATCGTCCGTGAAGTGGCCATTGTATGCATAAGCAGATGATTAGTATGTGGAGAAACCGACTCTCTTCAATAGTAGATTGATGGCTAAACAGTTGGTAAATGGTTGAAGCCCCTTGACATTTTTATCCTGATTTGAATTGACATTGGCTAATTTGGAATTCAAATGAACTAGCCCGGGTGGGTTGAGCCATGGTATCCCAATAGTTCTAACAGTAGAGCTATCCTGACAAGGATAGCCAACAGATTTTGGAATCAACACCTGTTTCGTTATCTTTTTTTCTTTTTTTTTTTTCCCTAACTACCCAATTAGTGAATGCCACGTCTGCCTAAATTTAAACCCTATCCCAAACTCTTTTTTTAGCATTTCTCTAGTTCTAAATCTCAGCTCTAATTTGGGGCTACCATTTTAATCTGGTTTCTTCCCAGTCATATCAATATTGTTCCAACAAGTCAACTTCATGCAATTACACCAAGATAAGAAGAGGCCTCTATGACATTAAAACAAAAGAAGAGTTTCCCTTGGACATCTGTCAAGTTAAACATCTCGGGTGAAATTCTTTTATTTTTATTATTATTTTTTTTAATCAACACGAGCTTTGTTCAATTCATGTCAAAGCTATAATATGCACTTCCACCCTCGGGAAAATCGAGTTCACCTTTTCTTTTGAAATGCCCCAAAAGCATAGAGATGGCAATGGGCACAAGCTGCTTTCTGGCTCGTCGGCTTGGTCTGCACCCATGGGCAGCTCAACGTCACGAATAGGCAAGCCTATGGGACCAGCTGAGCCCAAAAAGCTAAAGTCAAGCTAGCTCACGCTCGACTCTCCCCAAAGTGAGCCGAGCTAGGTTCACTTGGTATCCAAACCGCCCGGCTCGCTCATTGCCATCTCTATGCAAGCAAGATTCCATCTACCTCAAAGTGAAGTCAACCTAAAGCCCACCCTCCACCTCTACCATGGGAAATCCATATGGTTGAACAATAAAACCAAGTAAAAACAACATAATATAAAATCTAGAAATTAAACTCAGTGCTCAACCTTCGTAATTCAATACCCTTGTCATTCCCTATAAATATAATATCGATAATCTTTACTAGACTTTACACCAAATATTAACAAAGCTAGAAAAATGCTACCTACCGGCCAATTGCCCAGTGGAAGCTAGATAAGCTAGAGCCCAAAAAGGAGAATGTCCCTGACCGATTTGTTGAAACAGAAATTCCAGCAAAACATCCAGTAAAAACTACATGGACCATCCTTTAACAGATTTATGAAAACTAACCAGGACATCTGAGACTACCTGCAAGAAATCATGTTCACCTGAAACCCCCAGCAACCAAAGGACGAGCTTTAGTTCCAATGCTCGACCTGTCACGAGTAGTCGAAGTACTCTTAACCCTATTTGGAGACGAACTCATTCTTTTACTCCTCTTCTTATTCACAGCACCTTCACTGCGTGGCCCCATCAAAGCAGCCATTAACTGCTGACCTCTGGAACCCGGAATGCTTTTCTTTATGAATGAGAAGGCCTGCTTTGTTTCCTGATCATCCAGATCCTTCTCCAATTTTCTCTTGCAAGATATACTATCCACCAACCTCAAATGGTCATGCGGAATAGATAAACCAGCATCTGAAAACAAAAGACAGTTTTGAACACTTGACTTTCCATGCTAATAAAATCAATCAAATGGGAACTTCAACAGAACAAAGTATGATAAAGTTGACCTGGTTCGTCTTCTCTGTACATCTCTGGACTTGAAGATCTCTGAGGTGTTAGAGTAATATTGGGTTTATTTCCAACAGCACCAACCTCCATATCGATGTTAATTTTTTTCAGTGAACTTGAAGAAATTACTTTGTGAGCAACATGTGAAGTTACATTGGATGGATTATTTACTACCTTTGGCAATGAAGTAGATTCTTTGGGCAAATCACCTATTGCACTTGATCGATTATCTTTATTTTCAATGTTCTCAACTCCAGTAAGTTTTGGTTCACTATAATCCTCTGGAAGAGATTCATCAGCAGTGTCATCTCTTCCATTGACATCAGAACCATGATAATTTTGCACAAGAGGAGATGCATAGATGTCTGGATTATCCAACACTGATTTGGGGGAGTTGTTCAGTACAGTTGAGTGGATGCCTAGTTTTTGAGATTCAATAAAATTTGAAAACCAGGTGGTGCCCTGTTTTGCATAAAAGAGAATGTATGCCTCCTGTGACAGCACAAACTGTTCATGAACCCGAAATACCTACAGAATTGCAATTCAGCATCAGTATCTTTCTTCACACTCAGTTGTCCAAGGATATTTAAGAAAGGCAGAAGTTGTCAATACTTAAAAAGCTAAATGTCACCAACAGAACCTGCTTATTATTGTTCGACAACTCCAGACGAAAAAAACGAGAATAGAGACTCACTTCCATTGTTTATGAAGTAATTCAATTAGCAACAGAAAATAAATTCAATACCAGTACTATCCAATACATTACCTTTGAATCATCAAACTTGCACCATGTATCGGGGGATACACGAATGAAGCAATAATAGTGGCCCGAAGTGGATGTGAATCCAACATGCACAACAACAGCGTAAAGTTCATATTTAAGTTCTGCCTGCAAAACAAATAGGGAAAGATTTCACAAAATCAGTTTACATCACAATAGTTCAAAAGTAGAATACTGAATAAGCTAATATTCCCTAAATAAATTAAATTTGCCACATCAGAACTCACTTAGTATTTGTCCCACCTAACAACTATATAATTTCAACAAAGCAGGACAAGAAAAATGCATATTCAGCAATAGTTTGAGCTATTGATAACTAGGTACAAGTGCAGTTTGCTAGTAGGGTACCATCGTCATGTTAACTACTAATTACCCTGCATCAAGTATTTTCCAACAAAATTCATGTCTACTGATCCTCTTAAGGTAATATATACAGTGTTTTGCATGCAGAGAGTACAAAAGTAGTAATGGAAACTCACATCATTTGTTTTGTCACCACCAGTGAAAGGCAGCAAATCCAACTCTAATGGAAATGCTACATGCTTGTCAATCTTCTCAACATAACAACCATCACTTTTGAATCTCTTCAAGTGAAATGCAGCAATTGCAGGGGCGTGGTCCAACACAAGTTGTTTCTCAACCGATACTTGCTCCTTACACTCTTCACATGTAAACCTAGTCTCTTGATCTTCAATTTTTTCAACCTTTGTGAAGGATTGTAAAGCTATTAACAGCGTGTCTGCATCCTCAATCTCCAAACTTAGGTCTATTGATGGCTCGTAAGTGTCAGAACTGTGACCACAGTTGCAACACTTTAGCTGCAATTTCACAGACGTACTAATTAAATAATCATATATTAACTCAGAATAATACATAGACAAGTGCACATTCACACAAAAAAAAATTGGTTGCAAGAATGAATCAAATTTTAGGTAGTACATAGAGAAGGGAAAAAAAGGATTATCCTTGAACTCATACTTTGCTAACAAGACGACCACCAAAAACCTGCTTCACAAAGTTGTCATTCCGTGAAGACACTGCTTCTTTCAGCTTTGAATTTTCAGAACTTTCAAGTCTATCCAAAAAGCACTGCAGAAATTCATGAGCATCTTCCTGTTGAAACCTTCTGAAACTCGATGAAAAATCTAGTAATTTTCTAGAGTCAAGGAATTATAACGCAACCAAGAATTCTGATATAATAAGTAAATCCCTGCAATATAGCGTTTATGATAAATAAACTAAATAAAGTTTTTTGCATTTCAATTTCAATCAGAATTCATATAATACACATCCTATTGCTCGAACATGAGAAAGATAAATCTTGTTAACTTAAAACAATCAAAAACAAAATGCCCTACAAGAACACCAAATGGTAATATATTTAAAAAATAAGCACATTATTTATGATTATGCCACTGAAAATTATTGCACTTGTAGCCCCTGTATGCTGGGGATTGAAATTAGATTTTTTGTAGATTTTGATAAATTTTTTTGAAATATATGGTTGAAAGTTGTTGGACGCTTAAAATATGTGATTAATATTGATTATTTGAATTTGACTTAGATAAAAATCTGATTTAAATCAATACCAAACAGGTAATAGAAACACAAAAGAGGATACAGCTCAAACTGTTCACAAGCTTCCCAGGGGTGACAGTTCTGCCAGCAGAAATCAACGAAAGTTCAACAAGCTCACGCAGATCACAGAGCACACAGAAGCCATCACTGTAAACTGCAAATCATTATACACAGGAGCATAAAGACCCAATTCCAAACAGGAATATGAAAATCCAAGTTCATACTTTCCAAAAACAAATTTTTTTTCTAAGCAATTCCTACTTTTAGGATTTGATCAAACCAAATGGACACACGCTCAGACAATTGACAGCTCAAATAAGAACACAATATTGATCTTACAATGACAAGGAGTCAAATGGGAAGAGTAAAAAAGTCCTTGAAGAAGTGGCACAGTGTGTATAAAGCATTGTAACACAGCATTCAGAAAGCACGTGTTGCCCAAATTTGCGAAACCTGCTCCCTGTAAATTTTTCACATGTAGATAATTAAATGTCAAATTAAAAATAGAAGGCAAAAGAAGCATGTAGCAACAAGAATTATACGGGCAGGTAAATATTGAGGGAAAAAATTAACCCTAGCACAAAATATGGTGCATTAAAGACCAAAATGTCAAAATTCAATATCAACACGACATATATTAGCCAATATAAAACTTTAAAAAAATATATAAAAATTAAAAATAATAATAATAAATAATTTTACCACGATAACAGGCTTGGCATCTTCCAATAGTAAACTCAAAACAGGAGTATTGAATTCAATTTCGGCCGGTCTTTTTGGCGAAGGCCATTTACCCCAGTCCGATGCCGAGGGTTTAATATTCAAAGCCAAAGATTCTCCGTTGAGATCATAATTTTTCGAGCAAGGCCCGGCAGAAAAATCAGTAGTCGGCGACCAATTCGAGTGTTCATCCTCTCCAATTTCACTCTCTTTCTCCTCGTTCTCTTCGTCCATGTACAAAAATGCGTCTAGTAAATCAGAATCTTCCTGCAACTCTTCAGAGCCCACCGTCGATAAGTTTTCAACAATTGAAGGATTTTCGAGTTTGGAGTAAGAACCCGTGTGCTGATCCAACGTTTGCCCGTCTAGGGTTTTGGCGGGATCAAATGAATTTGGAAGTGCGATTTCAGCAGAATTATTTTCCATTTTAGTTTGGGTAACGAAATGGAGAAGAATGGAATCAAAATTTGTTGAAAGCGAAAATTAGGGTTTCGAAGGCGGACGAGAAAAGGGACGGAAAATTAGGTGTTGTTTTTCGCGAGGGAAAATGAAATTTAAGGAAATTTGGAGAGGGGAGGGAATGGAAAAATATTAGTGTGACTTTCAAAAAATTTGCGGTTTTAAGAGAGGGAAAAGAGTTTTTGGCTTTACTTTCATGTGCTCAAAGTGGCATTCCACCATAAATTTATGTAATATTATAGTTTAAAGTTTGGGAGAGATTTTTTGAAGTGATAAAATGAACTTTTAAAAGAATTTACGATCAAAAAGGGAAAAAAATTATGAGTTTCATAAAATCAAATTGAAAAGATTTTTTAAAAAATAACTCTTAACGTCGAACTGAAATATCACTTTGCTCCTATTTAGTGTAGAATATAATTAGATTTTTATAAAAACCGATGAAATGTGCTAATAAAATTATTTGTTAATTTTAACTTGATTAAAGTGTAGAATTCATTTAATTTAATATGGACTTATTACATTCATTCAGATAACATTACTCTATTATAACAAGACAATATAAACTATTAAATTTTAATTTATTTTTTTAGTATTATTTAATATTATGCAATTATCTCTACTAAAAATGTTGTTAAGAGTGTATATGTGGTTGTTAAGAAATTACGTTATTAAATGTGATTTCCAAATTATCTTTTCTTTACTAACAAAATTCTATTTAGGAAGTATATCAACACTTACTTTTTTTAACATAAACAAATATGCAATATATTTTAGCTCCTGTTTGGCCTCCATTACGTAGAAAAATTAACGGGTGAAATAATATTTTTTTTAAAAATGAGTGGTTGAAAAAGAAAGAAAAATTTTTGATTTACGTGTAATATTATTTTATGGAAGATTATATAATTGAAAATAGAAAAGAAAAATAAAATATAATGTAAGTTAATGGGACTCAAACGGGGTGTTAATTGTACACCCAAGGAAAGGTCAAAGACTATCCAAACTCTTTCCTTGAAATGATAACGAATTTTAAGGTTGTCCCCTCTCAAATTTCCTTGAAATTTACCTTCCCCCGTCAAAATCAATTTGGTAGAGTGAATACGTATCCACATAAATTAAATTAAAGATATTCGAATACGCCATTTCAATTCTTTTTCAAAAACATGTCCCCGTTGGGACTCGATTTTACTTTAATGCATTCTCCCTTCTTCTTTTTTTCGTTTTCAAACACATTTTCAATTTGAAAAAATAATATTACATATGAATTCAAAACATATATATTCTGAAAAAAATTACCATTCCATAATATATTTTTTTCAAAATCTCTTTAAAATCGAGACCAAATAAGGGTATGTAATGTAAAAAGGCCACCACTCCTTGGCTGGCCTCAGATACGAAGAGTAAAAAAAACTGTAAAATATAAGAGTTTTGCTACTGTGACAGGCCCCTTCCCCCTGACCTGTCACAAGGGCCTGTCACGACCCCTGTTTGAGGAAAATTATTCAAAATATAACTACTTTTTTCGCGGGTTTCAAATCCCAGCATTCCGTCACATAATACAGAGTACAAAATATTTATTAGGTTTAGAAACTTCAAAAATGCATGAATTTTCTTCAACAACTACCGACTCAAAATAACACAAAACATATCACAAACCTACTACTTTCAGATCTTACTTGATCTATTGAAACCCTCTCGTTTTACACGAATTACATGGAACATTCAATGGCGGTTACCATAACAAACTTGGTCTGAGTTTAAAATATATTGCATTTTATCACAGGATTCTGTCCTGAATATCCGTAAATATATTGGACGCCAGTGAGCTGAGCTTCTTCCCGGTTTCTCCTGCAATATTCTTAATGGAGGAGATATCTTGTTGTGCCTGTTAAATACCGTAAACGAGGAGTTAAATATTGGATACCGTAAGATCGGCAAATATAAAAACCAAAAAGAGACCGTGATATACGAGAAAGATATATATTAAGGAGGGGGTGTGAGAAATCAAAAGGAAAATAAATCCGAACAAACATGCCCAACGTATACGCCTGGGTAAGTTTAGTGGGCAGGAGGACTAAGGAAAAAAGTTAAAAAAATTTAAGTTGTCTCCTCCATTACAAAATAATTCAGTGCACCAAACATGCCCCTTTTGTACCTGAAAAGAGAGACGATTAATGAGATCGTTTGCTGTGAGGTCAACAGATGAATTACTGGCATCGTGGCCAANCCCCTTTTGTACCTGAAAAGAGAGACGATTAATGAGATCGTTTGCTGTGAGGTCAACAGATGAATTACTGGCATCGTGGCCAAAGAGATCGGCACTAGAGATTGATGTCGAACCCTAAAATTGAAGAGAACAAAAGAATGTGAATTCATCAGCATATACAATCCTACAAGACAAATGTATCTCTACCAAACAGACCAGTTTCAAGAAAGATAACATAACTGAAAGATTGTTCAGAGTGGATTAAGGAAAACATTTAACAAGGAGTAATCTGATGAAAAATTATGTAAACCCGAATTAATCAAGTAGTAATCATCTCAATGTCGAGTGAAAAGGACAGATACTTTATTCAAAATGCAAGAGTACAAAGAATGCACTTATATCTGGGTTCTGCTTTTACTGTTAAAAGTTGAAACATTGAACCCATTACATATTAGTGAACTAAGTAACGAAAGTTTGGTTTTAAATTGGACCAAACTATAAACCTAAAAATTTACAATCACTGTGGACAAGGAACAGATGTACTTTGATTTACAAAGACTAGCTAATAAACATTCTAAAAAAATCTCATCTAAAAGTTATGCAAAATCAAATAACTTCAGAAACATATAGCACCAATAAAATATTGTTATCACCATATAAAACTCAATAATCTCCAAGATGATGGGATAGAAAGAATTTAATGAAACGATAACCCAACTCACCCGAAAGAAAATATAGTACGGAATAAAAAAAAATGTACAAGGATGACAGTACATACAGAGAACTTTTGCAGGGAAGCAGATGCTTCAATATCACTGGCTTTGTTCACACCAAAAAACTGGGCAGATGATATGGACTTTGCATTAGAAAACTTCTTCCTCGCTTCATCTGTTTCCTCAACCTGATATGATATATGTGGAAGAATTATGATTAGAGATTTCGAGGTTTGAAAGAAACATGCATAATAACATCCAATCACGCAGAACCCTGACACAATTGAAAACTCAGAGATGGACATCAGGAAAGGAAAATAATTAAAACAAGAAAATCAGCAAGGTGAAAGGGCAAACCAGAAGGCAAAATCAATACAAGGAACATAAGTTAAAGAATTAAAACTGTACAGATATTTCATCAATCTTAGAAAAGATCTTATGTATAGAAATTGAATGTGTATCAAATGCTAAATGTCCCTTATCTGCATCAAAATGGAATTGGTGGGCTTCTTAATGCCTTCAATACATACCCAGTACATCCTTCATGATTTAGATCATGAAGAACACTGCAAAGAAGAACTAGAACCAAAAAGTTTCCGAAATCTGACATCATAAAATTGATAAACTGCTTTAAAACGTATCAAACCTTCATTTGTCGGCCACAAAATGTGTATTTTTTAAGAATGACAGAATCTTACTAGCCGAACTTTTATGATCTGAGTGCAACTTTTGATTGCTTTTTACCAGTAATTTCATGTTTCAATCCAACATCCATTTATTGATGCCATAAATAGAAGGCAGATGACCTTATGACTGTCAACAAATAAAATAATTTTTCGTATTTATTAGATCTTGAATTCCTATCACACAAGGCGTCAGATATTGTTTTCCTTCTCTGTGAGATTATCAAACTGAAAGCTGATTCAATTTTGGTCACTCAACAATATAGGGAAAAAATGAATTTACTTGCACTTTGGTTGAGTTCATGCTGCTCTTCTTTGGGAAACCACTGTCCATGCCATATTCAGCGAAGAAGTTGGACGACTTAGGTGGAGTTACATGGCCAACGACATGAGCACCTCCAGGACTCATATCAGCAGGTTGAATATTGTCCGAATACTCAAATCGAGATGCAAAAGATGAAGCAACTTTGTGGGTGCCATTGTTTGAGGAAACACTTGAGGAAACTTGTACAGGGGGGAGCTCTTCAGGCTTCTGGTCATAGAGACCTTCACTAGGCTGCATTGGGTTAAAGGTATTCAGATATTCAGTAATCATGGAGAATTAAACAATTATCACTTCCGTTTTGAGATATATTATGTAATTTAAACCATTTGGTTTATGCCCTAATCTTCACCTTAGTAGTAAGCTTTCTGGCACCGAGGCCCCCCACCTTCCCAGTTTTCTTTGCACCAAAAGGCTTTTTCACGATCGTAGTGCCAATTGTTTGAGCGGTTTTGGTTGGGGCAGAAACCTCAGTTTTTTCAGGCTTTACAGAAGAACTTTCTTCTGGTAAATCATTAACTGAGCTTCCTTTCGGGGCTTCATAGATCTTACTCTCAGAGAAGTTGTTAGAAGGTTGTGTTGACTGAGATGCAATGGGAGATGAAGGTAAAACTTCTTCTGCGTTACTCTTAGCAACTTCTTTTAAAAGCAACTGCCTGTATAACTCAGCAGCCCTTGATGTATACTTGGCCTCAATCTTGCCTCCATCATTCCATCCATGCTGCTTGAAGAAAACTTGAGCACGATTATTTCCCCCAAAGGACATCATTTTCAACTGCTCAGGAGTCCATGAATCTAAATTTGTAGATCTACAACGATAAGTTGGATATTTGTGAGATAACAAATCAAAATATTTTCAAAGAGTAAAGGAGATGCTATATGGGAAGATAAAACACCAAGACAGACTTTTGTTAAGTAACAAACCAAACAATTTCAAAAGGAAGCACCATATGAAAAGGGGCTATAAAAAAAATTAAAATATTATACTAATGCAGAAGATATTGAAGATCTTTCAGTCATCCTTTTTTTTTTTTTTTTTTTTTTTT
>NC_036244.1:10653823-10654998 GCF_002742605.1 Olea europaea var. sylvestris | reverse complement strand
AAGTCGAGAAATTGAGCTTCTCTAACATTCCAAAATTAGAAAAATAAATCCCAACTTTAAATTTTATCCATGTTAAACCTTCAAATATTGTCAATTTGTAAAATAAAACCCAATAAAATAATTTGGCCAATTCAAGTCCCAATAAAATGATATACTTCATTTAAGTCCATGTTTGACTTAGACTTTGAGAAATCAACTTTGATTTTTCACTAATTGAGATGGGATGTAACATAGGTGTGGGGCCACAAAATATAAAAGATCTAATGGTCCATTTTCGAAATAGCTCACTCCGCCCATTGAAACATGAAAAATTGAGTTTCTCATGCACTCAACACTTTGAAAATAGTCCATTTCCCACCGACTAAAATAATAGCTTTTTTGTTACTAGATTTTTCTTTTATATGTTCACACACATTCAATTGATCTACTATAAACTTTGACGATTACTTATATTTAATAGTTTATAATGTGCTTGTTTGGGAAATTAATATTTTCTTGACATTTTTGGTTTACGATTAGGCATCACAAAGAAAAGAACCTCAACATCCAAGAACGCATTTTTAAACACTGAGCATAAAAAAAGGAAAATTAATAATTAATATGACAATCAATTCAACTTCAATTCATATCTGTATAACAACTACAGTGCATAAAAACAATCAACATAACACAAAATGGTCACTATGAGCTAATAATAAATTTGTTACCATAGGAGTACTTCCTCTATCCCATTGAGGGCCTGTTTGAGCCACATTTTTATTCAATAATGCATTTTAGAATAGTAAATTGACGAAAATTTGGTAGTTTAAAAATAAGGAAAAAAAATTTATTTGCGTATAATATTATTTTATTGAAGAAAGTGTGATTGATAAGAAAAGAAAAAATATATTTTAAAAATAATGTGGATCAAACAAGGACTTATATAGGCTGACTTTCCTTATCTTTTTGTCCCAATTATATAGTATTTATTCTTATTGAGAATGCTTTGTTTTGTTCGTTTACTAACATACCCTTATTTAACTTGCCTAGTTATAACCAATTTTCCCATTTAAATCTTGAAATTGTACAAATATATGATAGACCTCCGGCCCGATTCACCTATACTAGAAGAAGGAAATGTCATGTGGGTTCGGCCAAGTCAGCTGAGTTAGTTGGGGGGGGGGGGGGGGGGAAAA
>NC_036244.1:10640203-10651616 GCF_002742605.1 Olea europaea var. sylvestris | reverse complement strand
CTACGCCGACAGTTCTCCAGCTGGAAGAGGTGAAGAAGGAAGTAGAGGCTGATGAAGTGTTGGGAAAATTAGTAACCAATCTGTGGGCGGGAATTCCAGTGAAGTTTGGGTATACGCTGATTCACGGCATCTTGTGTTACCATGGGAAGGTTGTACTGCCTTACAACTCGCATTTGACCACTCTCATGTCGCAGGAATGTCATGATTCGAAGGTAGGGGGGCACTCGGGGTTTCTCAAAACCTATAAGCGAATTGCTAGAGAAGTATATTGGCAAAGGATGAAAAAGGTGGTGAGGGATTATGTAGCGGCATGCACAATCTGTCAACAAAATAAGTATATGGCACTATCTCCAGGAGGGTTGCTGCAACCCTTACCGATTCCCGAGTTAGTTTGGGATAATGTGTCGATGGATTTCATAGAGGGCCTTCCTCGGTCGGGAGGCGTTGATACTATATTGGTGGTGGTGGACCGTTTGAGTAAATATGGGCATTTCACTGGCCTTAAGCATCCTTTCACTGCTCCTATGGTGGCTGAAGTTTTCATACGCGAGATAGTCCGCCTGCACGGCATGCCACGCTCCATTGTTTGTGACTGGGATAGAATTTTTATGAGTACCTTCTGGAAGGCGTTATTCAAGGCACAAGGAACTGCTCTTAAACACAGTACAGCGTACCATCCACAAACAGATGGACAAACGGAGGTTGTGAATCGGTATTTGGAAACCTATCTGAGGTGTTTTGTATCAGGCCGACCGCGATCTTGGAGCCAGTACTTACATTGGGCAGAATTCTGGTATAACACTTCCTTCCATACAGTAACCAAGCATACTCCATTTCAAATAGTGTATGGTCGGGAGCCTCCCCAGTTCCTCTCCTTGGAAAGGGGTATGACAGCCAGTTTCTCGGTCGAGCAGCTTCTTTTAGAGCGTGATGATATCTTAAAAGAACTAAAAGGTCAGCTTAATAGAGCACAGCAGAAGATGAAAGAGAATGCAGATGGGCACCGTCATGACATCCAATTTGCGGCAGGGGACTTGGTTTATCTCAAGCTACGGCCCTACCGCCAGAAATCTGTTGCAAAAAGATCATTTGAAAAGCTCTCTCCCAGGTATTATGGACCTTTTGAAGTGGAGCCAAGAATTGAACAGGTAGCTTATAAACTGAAACTGCCCCCCACGTCAGCCATTCACCCGGTCTTCCATATGTCTCTACTTCGAAAAGCAGTGGAAAATTTGCAACCTACCCTGTCACTTCCATCCCAGCTGACAAAGGGAGGGAAATTCATCGCAGAACCAAAGGCAATGCTCGGTGTTCGTGCGAACCTTGCCAACACTGGTGGGGAACCGGATATCCTAATTAAGTGGAAAGATTTGCCGGAGTTTGAGGCTACCTGGGAACCATTTGACACTATCAGACTGCAATTTCCAAGTTTCCACCTTGAGGACAAGGTGGATTTCGGAGCGGCGGGTAATGATAGACCTCCGGTCCGATTCACCTATACTAGAAGAAGGAAATGTACTAATCATGTGGGTTTGGCCAAGTCAGCTGAGTTGGTTGGGGGGGGGGGTAAAAATGAAATAGTCTGTGATAGGCATTGTGAATAAATATGGAGGGAAAGGGGGGCATTGATCATTCTGTTGTTCTGTTGGAATATTGGGGGAGAGACAGGGCCTCTCTAATAGCCCTGGATTGGCACTTTTGCTGTTCCTTTATCCAGTTTCATTAATAAAATCATTCATTTTATTGCAAAGTGAGTGTGTGATTTCAGTCTAAGTAGCTGGGAACTTATCAATATAAACAAACAAAGTTATTAAAATCGGACCGGATCCGAGTTCATTAATTGCATAAACAAGCAGATGAACCAAACAAGAACCGGATGAACCGCTCAAGAACCTGCCAGTTCAAATGGGTTTAAGTTACTCTTAACCCGGTTCAATGTGGTTAACCAATTATAATGTAAAAAATTTTCTCCAATTTGCATAAGTGACTCGAACCTTGGCATTCAAGTAGGAATTTTTTATCCTTAACCATTTTGGAAATGACCAATCTTTAGTCTTCTTTGTGAGACAAATTTATATATTCAGATTTAGAGAAATGGTAACCAAACTACAATGTAAGAGTTATACTCTATTTCCAATGGCAATGATTCAAAACTTGGCTTCCAAGGTTATATTTCACTTCCTTGACCATTTGGGAAACTTGTAAACTTTGGTCACATATTTCGAATCAAACATATACATTTAGATTTATCAAAATATTTTTCTTTTGGGTTCAAAAATATATTTTAATTAAAATTACGATCTAAAAATGGCCCACCAATTCAACCACCAAGTCACCGGTTGAACCACTAACTTGGTAACCCGATGATTTTTCTGGGTCGACTACAGGTTCAGGTTTAATAACTACGTAAATAAGGGTAGACTACGAATGCCTTTGGAAAAAATTGCTCTTTCAATAACATTATATAAGACTTTTCAATCCGTATGAAAAACAAAAATATCCTATATAAATGGGACTATGGGAGTATATAAGTAGAGTGAATAAATACACAATTAGTAAATCAAATTTCTAACACCCCAGCTATTCAGAAAGGTATTCATTAATGACTGTTCTATTCTGGTAATAAATTGATCACACACATTACCCTAATAAAAGCATCAATAACAAGTTATTAGGGGATCTTTAGGAACTTTACAGTAGCTCATTATTCCACGCAGATACTCAAGCTATCAACTTAACAGGATTTTGGTAATAATTAAGAATATATCTTCTTAATTAAGAATAAACCTTCAATTACAGTAACAGCTGTTGAAACTGAATGAGCCATACAATTTCAGCAACTATAGCTATTTTTTTCCATTGTATTTCCATGAAGATATAACACACTTTCTATTAAAAAGTTTCTACATCAACCATCAATTTATAACCTGCCTCTAGTTACAGAATCCTTTACAATAAAAAAAATAAAAGTAAAAATAAAAATAAAATAAACCCCACGTTTAATAACCTACCATTTATTAAAGATTGCCATTATTTTGACAAATATAGAAGAAAAATTGCAGTAATAAATCCACAAAATGAGTGACTCCTCAACTCCAAGTAGAACGTGTAATAAAATATTATGTTGTTGAGAATAAATCCAAAGCAAAACGACTATCTCAAAATCTAGAACCTTGAACTTGACAACAAGTATAGTTACACATTTGGATCAAAACTCTACGAAAAATATAATATCTTCATGTTTCCTTTCATACTGCTTTAAAACTTGCTGCCCATTCACACAATTATATATTTCACACTTTGAACTGTTTTGTAATTACAGCCCACGGGACAATAGTCTTATGCATATTAAAAAAATTAACAATACAACCAGGATTAAAATCTCCAATTTAAATCCAACCCTCAATCTAGAAGCTGATCAATCCCAGTAAGAAATTGACAGAATTTTCATTCAAATTAAAAATACCTAACGAAGCTGACGTGTACGCCGAGGCTCCTATGAACAGCGGAGCAATCAATACACAGGAAGATACCGTAAGTCACCGACGCCCAAGTCGGATTCTTCGCATTGCAATCGAAACACATCTGTAAACAAACCAAAAAAAAAAAATGGCAGATCCACATAAAAACAGGTGCAGATCGGAATCAGATCTCCGCATTTGCAATCAAAATTTCCAAAAAGATAAAATAAAATCAAAAGTAATTATTAAAAAAAAATGCAAACCTTGTTGTCGGACTTGGCTCTGAGCTTCCGAAAAACTGCGGTTTTATCGGTGTAATTTTCAGAAGCCATGGCTCTATTACTACAACTTTCAGCTTATGAAATTTATAAGAATATATATAAATATATATTTATATACGATTACCTATAGATAGATAGTGTGTATATATAGAGAGAGAGGGAGGCTCTGAGAGGAAGTTATGAGAAAGAGACCTCCCACGGAACGCAGAACGGAAATGAAAGAGGGAGCAGAATGAAGATTGAAGAGCGAGAAACATTTGGGAAACGGCTAATTTATTAGATAGCCTCAATGCCCCTGAACAATAGGGGCTTTTTGGGAAGTTGAGATTGCGTGGCATTATTGTCTTTCTGCTAACCAAACGGTGGTTGTGGAGAAAGTACACTCAATAAGTATGAAGAGGGCAGATTTGATAAAAGAAAATGAGGAGTGGAAAGAGAAAAACTCTCTCTCTCTATCTATGAATCAAGTGAAAGGACGTAAAATCAAAGGATTAAGAGTCAAGGGTTCGAATTGAAGTTCAACCGAGGGTAGAAATTAAAATAAAAAATAAATTTATATATTATATTAAAAAAATATTAATCAAAATATCCTTCTAAAATCATTATTTACCATTTATTACCTATGAAATTTAATATCAAGTGGAGAAATTAAATTGGCCAAAACAATTTTATAGTCCATGTATCCAAAGTTCAAACCCTAATATATAATAAGCATCTACATATACAAAAGTTCAAGATTCATTCATATTTTGCCGCCTCTCGATCTTCTGTCTCACACATAAAATCTATATACGTGTATATAACAACATAAATACTTGTATTTATATTTGTATTCGTGTAAGATTATTTTGGATTTGAATATTTGATTTTTAGTTAAAAATTTGTGCAAGTAATTCATCAAAAAAGATACAGGAGCTCCGGTGACCATTAGAGAACAGGAGCGACAATGAAGCGTTTTCTTCTTCTTCTTCTTCATTCTACATTAATTTTATTTTATTTTTAAAAGAAAATATTAACCGTGAAATCCGCTAAAATTGTGACCGACTAACCGATTTCATATGAATTTCTTTACATTCTGTTTTTATAATATAATTAACTTGAATTTCAACCAGGCTCTCAAGTTTTTCGATAATCGGCCTGTCTGTAACATTAACATTGTGTCCTGTTGGGTATATTAAAATTAATATTTTAGTAGAATTTGATAAAAGTTAAAATGTTTAGTTGAAAAGTTATAAATTTCATGAAATGTTTAGTTAAAATTAATTGTAGACTTTAATTCGAAATTTTAATTTGATTTTAATCCAACTATTGTATAAAATTGAAGGAGTAGATTGTTCAATAAAAATGAAGATGCTGACTGCTTCTACTTAAAATCGAGTTCGACAAGAGTTGTCAACTGTCCAAAAATGAATTGCTGATAACCCAGCATAGAACTGTCAATTAAGCCTCTGGAGAGGTTTTGTCATATTTAAAATCGCCGGTAGGCCTTCGAAATTGTGATAAAGCCATAAATTCTTGAAGATGTGCATGAAAAAAGTCTCTAAACGAAAGCCAGATATACCATGTCGTTCAATTGATGTTTGCTTCCAATTAAATAATCAACTTCTAAATAAGGTACGTACAATCAAATCTCCTTTACTAGGAAAGATATAATTGCAATAAAATCTCCTATATTAGGAGTGATATAATATGCACCAATTTTATTAAAATTGGCCCGTCCCAATTGATTCGATAGGTAAAACCAGGAGCCAGGCCTAAAATCAGATCAATTATATGCTAATAACCGGACATAACAAAATCGTTTAAAAAAATTGCTAAACCAGCCGGTTAAACACTAACCCATGAACCAGTTACGATTTTCCAATTTTTATTTGAAGTTTCTAAATTTAAAATCTTTCACTTCACTATTGGGCTATGTATTGAAGTGAAGGAGTATAGTTTAATTTGGATTGCCAGCATCTTTATAGAAGCTATTTCTTCAAAATGTTTTCACAACTTCTAATGTGGAATTCTTCTTCATGCCCAGATTACTTATATTCCATGTGCATGTTAATTTCTATCAATAATCGATGTGGGAGTCCTCTTCATTTGCCCATAGTATTTCATGTTACCAAAAATCATCATTCATTGATTCTCGAGCTTGCTGATTGAGGATGATCATGAACAAATTCACCTATACCTAAACAAAGACATCGAGCCCTCGTTGTCTCTTCGATGCTTAAGCTAGCAAAAGGGAAAAATATAAGCATAATGCTATAAATTGAATGTAAAAACATACCTAAATAATGAATTAGAACTTGTATTTATAGATGTAAGTAGCACACTCTTGATAGAATTAGGATACTTGAAGCCTTGTCTGTTTAAGAGATGTAAAAGACTCAAGTACTTCAATATGAGCAGGAGTTGTAAGTTAGTTAGAATACAATCTTATTTGGAGTTGGATAAGTTTGAAGGTGGAAGTAGATTCCTACTAGAATATGTCTTATGAGATAAAGAAAGGGGACAAAGGTAAAAATTAGAGGTGACGTGGAATTTTCAAATGCATCAATTAAGCCCGACGAGGGAACTCAAGGAGGGCACCTTTGGAAATCCCCTAAGATGATTGAAACAACCTCAGGCATTTTTTGCTCGGGTTTGATCAAAAAATGACTGTATCATTATTTTGTGGAGAACACGTGGTTGAAAAGTAGAAAAAAATTTGAATTTCCGTGTAAAATACTTTATTGTGTGAATGTATGATGAATATGAGTATAAGCAATAAATTGAATTAAAGTAAAGGATGTCACACTGTGCTAACATAATAATGTTATACATAATTTTCTATAAGCTTAAATGATTTCAATTTTAATTAGTCAAAATGGATTTGTATTTACTTTGAATTAGTAATATGAAAACTTATAATAATAATAATAACTGTTGTTATAGTATTTTACTATTGTGTATTTAGTTATGGCATTCGGTTCGACCCTAGTTGAATCTTTTGACCCTTGAACTTTTTCAGATTGATTCCTAGGTTGATTTTCAAAACATTGGTATGCACTCACTGATGTCCCATGGATTACACATACCTTTAGAAGAAGAAAAATGAGAGATGAAACATAATCGAACTGATTACATCTTAGAGAAATGGTTTTTCTCTCATCATGCGGTTCAATTCTACTACAAAAATTCGGAGGTACAAGAAAATGGGAGAGAAAGAGAATGATTGATTTGTTTGGTTTACATGTGAGCGAAGCTATTCGTTTCCCCAAACATGAGTTGGCTATAATAAGAATTGTAACTTGGTCAGCAGATCAATGTTTGTTGGTCTATATATGTGTTAATAGAGGTGGCAAAATGATCGAGCAATTCGTCGACCCGACTCGCTGAAGCTTGGCCCATGGACTACTCGGACTCTTTTAGGGACGAGCCGCAGCATGAGTCGAGTCAAGCTCACAAACAGCCTATGAGCTCATAAAAAGTGAATAAAAAAGTACAAAAATCTAAAAAATTAAAAACTTGGCTCGTGAGCTCACAAGCTCATGGGCCAAGCCGAGTTTAAGCTCGGCTCATCACTATGATGGGCTAAACTCGTCGATACAAAGCCGACTCGATCTATTGCCATCCCTACGTGTTGGGATAGGCCTCCACATTGAGGGTCCACATATTGCTAGACTCCCAGTAGAAGAGGAAGGGCTCTACTAAGTCGAACTAGAGTCAGGACTCTTTCGAGTTTTGATCTACTGAAACATGTCAGATATGGAAGTTTTTTTTACACACGTGATAATCATGAAAACAATCAATTATTAGATAATAATAACAAGAATGAAATTATTTTATCTGTAAACGGTAAAAAATGGAGGACAAGGGTTTATAAGAAGAGAAAAGTTGAATGAAAATGAATGATGCTGGAGAGGTAAAGAGAAAGGTAGTAATTTGTTTTTAATATTAAATGGCACCAATAATTATCTACAGTGGCCAACATAATGAAGACTACTCAATAAGCACTCTATATAGAGAATCCCATGCCAGGCCGTCGACTACTATGAGGCCCTCTACCTCCACTCTAAGTCGTCTACCACTGTGAGACTAACACCACACTTGACCGTAAAAATATCTTTGAGTTCGATGAGAACCATTACACGATTAATATGGACATAATCAACCGCTTAATAGGTGGAGGTCTCCCGAAAGTGCTACATGGGACACGTGGCATGATGACAATCCAATAGTTACTTGGCCTCAGGCATTATAAATACTCCTAAGGCAAGACAGGTATGAATCTTGATATTTTGGCTATTAGAATACTCATTCCATTTTTTCTTCTTACGTTCATATATCACTTACTATTTCTCATGCCGTAGGTACAATGGGGAGAAAACCCCAATCTCATTTTGCAGGTTACATTTATTCGTTGAAGTAGCAAAGACACCTTATGCCGTCAGGAGGGCATGAAGGTCTGCTTCATAATCATTTCAGTTTTGTTACTACATAGTTGGCTGTTAGCGGGAAACCTCAAGCGTATATGATTATTGACAAGTAATAATGTGATGAGTTAGACTATCGTCATTTGAGGAATAAGCTTTAAATTGAATTATTAATTTGTAATCAAATTCGAATGTTAATGAACAAAAGAGATGTTATTGTAATTATTCTAATTTATTCTATAGGTTATCTAAATGTATTGATTTATATGAATGTATTGAATTTATAAATCCACCTATCTTTATCATATTTTTTATTCTCAGCCTATGTAATTAGTGATTTTTTGTTTTGTTTTTGATAATCGAATAATTCATTTATTTTTAACTATCTTTCACGAGGTAAATTATATATACTCTAAGTACGATCCAATCATATTCCTAGTCCAAATTCATATACAAAGTAATGCATTCATGTACAGGATTATCGTTGCACATGCAATACATGTTCTCTTGTTCATGTATTAATCTTTCGAAGTTCTAACTTATTATGAACTTCCCGGAACTATAATAAGCAACTAATTACCTAATTAATAACCAATCAATTAAATAATACAACAAAGCATGCAAAAATTAATCAAGAAAATAAAAAATACACTAACCACTAATCTATTTTTTAACAAAAATATCCACACATCCTTATTGATGTTTTGGGATCCACCAAGGAAAGTTGATGGGGATTAATCTTCTACAAAGAATTAGAAATACAAAGAATAATCTTCTACTACAAAGAAGTAGTATCAGAGCCTATAACAATCAAAAATTATATAGTTTATAAAAAGAACCGAGTATTTAAATTTAGAAATTTTAGAAAGCTATAAAAGAAAAGATAACTTAGAAGCGGCTTCTCTAATTCGTAATTTTGATAATAAGTTTAGAAATACTTTACATAGTGAAGATAAACAGTTGAATAGTATTGTAGACTTACTTGTAAATTTAGGAGAAAATTTAGAAAGAAACAATTCAAATAAAAGAGTAGAAACTTTATTACAAAATATAAATAAAAATATAAAGATTTTAGAAAATAATCTAGAATATATTAAAAATCAAAATACCGAAATACTAAAAAGAAAACCTAATAATATAGGAGAAATGGAATCTAGTCCTAACCTAGCAAAATTGGAAAACATAGATAAAACATTAGAAAAAGGAGAGTCGACCGATAATAGACAAAATTTAGATAATATAATAAATAAACTAGAATTATTAGATTTAGGTAAAACTAAAAAGCCTAGTAGATTTAAGAAAACTAAGTGGATCTATACATAATGGATAAAGAAAAACAAATTGTAGCCAGTAGTAGTAAATTAGTAGGTAATCCTTTATTAAAAACATTAAGTAAAAAAATAGAATCCGAAACAAGACTAGAATCTTTAATAGATATGGAAGAACAAATAGAAATGTTTAGACAGAATAAATAATTAGTAAAAGTTTTAGACATATATAAAAAAGGAAATTTATTTAGCAAATCTTTAATATATCAGCATTATGGAGAAAGATATTTTTCCTATACACATGAAGATCAATTTGTATTTCTAGATTTAATAGAAAAAGAAACTTATAAAGGAATCGTTAATAAAAATCTTCAATAGACTCATTTAGGATTAATAATGATAGGAGTAAAAGGGTTTCATACAGAAAATTTAGGAGTTAAAGTATTAGTGTGTTTATATGATAGTAGATTCACGGATATAGAACAAGGATTATTATGAAGCATAGAATTATATATAAATAATAAAGGCGGAATAGTATATTTTACACCATACTATTTAGTTAGAACAAAGAATTTCTATAAAGATATTAAAATAGGAATAAAAAACAAAGTATATCAAATGAAAAGAGATGAAGATAATTTATTAATTTGCATAGGATTCATAGGAAGACTTACTGAAAATAGTACTACTAAATATAAATTAGAAAATAATCAAGTAATTACACTAATAGGACAAAAAGATATAAAGGCTATCTCAGCAAAAAAATTCTCTTCAGAAACATGTGTAGGATTAGACTGGAACTTAGGAAATTTTCTACAAAAACCAATATTAGTACCAGAAAATAATACTATGTACAAAAATAGTAATGGGACTTTAAGTATTAGATTTGAAAATTAGAATTATCAAGTAGAACAGACACGGCATAATGAGGAAGAAAATGAAGGAGAACGTGGATATTTTGAAATAGAAGACTACGAAAGTGAACATAAAATTAATGCTTTAGATGAAGAAAGTGAAGAAGATGAAAGTAAGGACGATGAAAAAGAATTTGGATATATAGATTTGGAATATTACGGAAATCTTAGAAAAACTAGAATGTTAATAGAAAAAGATCAAGTAGATATAGAAACCAAGATGGAAGAAACTAGCAAGAAAGCTAAAAGGAAAACAGATCAAGAATTTGGAAAAAAGAAAAAAAAAAACCCTTAAATACGAATACGAAATAGGAGGTAAATATCTTTTCCCCCCTACAAGAGACTTTGAATGGGCTGATAAAACATATAAAAGCTTAGGAAAAAGACAAACGGAAGAAGGATGTAGTTTACCATTAGCAAGCGATAGAGGATTAATCTTAGAGTTAAATAATTGAAAACAACAAGACAGACCTAGTACTATAACTAAATGAGAAAATTCTGTAATTAGAGCGTATAATAGTGTACCTATACAAATGACCGTAGAAGAAACATGAGTTTATTTAGAAACATATTTAGAAAAGATTACTTTAGATGTACACGTTACAACAAAAAGACTAAAATCAGATGAAATTAGATTAAGAATGGCTGGAGGAGATAATCCTAGAAATTTTACAAGTTTTATTAGAGAATTAATAATAGGTTCTGATCCCAGTAGATATAATACTTATGAACAAAATAAAATTTTAGAAAACTTAGAAAAATTAAGTATTAGTAATATGAAATACATACAACCGTTTTTGTTAGATTTTGAAAGATTAGCAAGCGCAGTAGGATTAGCATTAGATTATCCTATGCTTGAAAGATTATATAGAAAGATACCACCACCGTGGAATGATAAAATTAGAAAAGCTATAGAGTCAAACCCAACAAGGGAAATAACTATAAGTGTCACTATAAAATTTATAACTGATAAATTGAAAGAATATTGTATAGAAGAAGTAGCTAGAAAGTAAATAAAGAAATTAAATTATTCTTTTGCTCAAATTTATATACACCACAGACATATGATTATAGAAGAAGAAA
>NC_036244.1:10625929-10639828 GCF_002742605.1 Olea europaea var. sylvestris | reverse complement strand
AAATAAATAATAATAAAAATAAAGACTATAGTGAAAGTATAGAAAGAATAGAAAATAAAATAAAATAATAGATACAAATAATAGAATAGATAAAATACACGAAAGGAGAAATAAAATGCAGGATCAAAAATCTTGAAGCAAAAGGAAAACATAATTGCACAGAAAATAATTATTTAAAAACAGAAAATCAAGAATAAATAATTTGTCAAATATCTAGAGTAAAGACAACAAAAAGCATCACAATACCTATATAAATACAGATAAACAAAATGATAAAATTAAATTTGATGGCATTAATAGACACGGATTGTATATTTAGTATAATCAAAAAAGATTTAGTGCCAGAAGATTGTAGACAGAAATTAGAATATGAAATAAGAGGAAGACAAATGGACGGTAGTAAAATGAGATTCGAAGAGAGACTTTTTGATGATTGTAAGATTAAATTTTGAGAAAGACGGTATAGTTTAACAGCTATCATGCTGAATTGATAGCAAAGCTACAATCCGATGTAACTCTTTAAACAATACGGTCTGAAGCATCTGCACATAAAGGTATCGCTTCTATCTGCTCCACCATGTGAAGAGAAAAAGCCCGCAATAATCATCTAAAATCCCACCTATTGTCCCCAAAAAAATCCTGCACCCTCGCAGATGTGTGGTGCCTGTTTGGGAATAGGGATACCACTGTAGTATCACCCATCCAGCAATCGTGTCAAAAAAAACATTTGTCCTGCACCAAGGTGCCATACAATGTGTGGCTTAGTGTGTAACACAACCCTCTTCAACCTCTTCTAGGTAGGAAATGCTGAGTAAGGAACCGTTGCAAGTGATGGATAAGTCCCCATATAATATTTGCCCAATAAGAATTGACCTCAAAGAGAGCTCTGAAACCTAAAAAAACACTAGAACTTCATATAAAAAGTGTCCACCATATCCTATAGTCTGCTAAAGCCTAGTCCACCCTAATCTGTTGGAAGGAAAATTTCCTTCCTAGTCCTCCAGTGTAGTTAGCGTGCCTGTTCCTTAGAATCCCATAGGAACTGTACAAAGATGCTCTCAAACATTTTTCAATATAGCTTTGGGAGGCTGCATAATTTGAAAAAGATAAAGCGGTAGAGATAATAGTACTGATCTCAATAGAATAGTTCGGCCCCCAAGTGATAATAATCAAGAAACTCAGCCTAATATCCTGCTCCTAATCTTCATGATGAGGACATCATATAAAAGACTCCACTTAGCCCCTTTAAACAATGGAATTCCCAAATAAGTAAACGGCTGTTGTTGCTGAGTAGACTTAGTCAAGAATACAAGTCTCCTGATCTGAATATATGATGCCCGTCTAGGTAGTATAAGATCGCTATTTTCTTATTCACCAACTAGCCAAAAACCTTCTCGCAATGCTCCAACCAGTCGAGGACCTTCCTAATAGACTATTTATGGCCATTGACGAATATGATCATGTCATCAGCAAAAGAAAGATGTGAGACCAGAGTGCTGCCTCCATGCCGATATCACATATTGGGATAGGCCTGAAACCTCTGAATGAGAAGGCGAGAGAAATTGTCTGTAGCAATAATGAACAAGGAAGATGAGATAGGATTACCCTGTCTGAGCCTATGTGAGCTGGAAAAAACCATAGAGATGTCCATTCATAATTACTGAAAACTAACACTTTAAAATGCATCGTCTGATCCTGTCAATCCTCAACCAATCAAATCCAAACGCCTCCAATACAGAATAAATTAATCCCTAGTCCATGCAATCGTATGTCTTAGCCATGTCAAGCTTCAGCATAGTACTCCCTCTTCGCATTTTATTATCTAGAGTATAGAGGAGCTCCTGAGTCAATAACATATTATCCCCTGTAAGGTGATCGGGGATAAAACCACTTTATTGAGGAAAGATAATATGGGGCAGTAGTGAACTAAGTCTAGTATTCAATAACTTAGTAATCAACTTATTGAACTCCATACAAAGGCTAATAGGTCCGAAATTTGTCCATCGACAAGCATTATTCTTTTTCGGGAGCAAAACAATGGAGATGACGGCGAAACCACGAGGCAGATGGCCACTTTCAAAAAAGTCAATGACCGTACTATAAACATCCTCCTGTATGATATCCAAACAATGCTAGAAGAATAGTTATGAGAATCTATCTGGGCCTACGACACTATTAGAGTCATTACTGAAGACCGCCTTCCACACCTTGTGAATCAAATGGAGACAATTGAGTGCTATATTATTTGCCTATGTCAGCAACCTAGGTATGATTTCTGGACGGATGGGATCTAGGGGTTGCAAAAGAGAAGATTATAGGTCCTGAAAAAAATGGTATAGCCGACCTCTAAATGTCAGTAGCAGAAGATAAGACTTCTCCTGCCAGAGTCCTGACAGTTCTGATACGAGATCTGGTCCGACGTCCCTGAGCTATCACATGAAATTATTAGGTGTTGTGGTCCCCTTCACACACCCAACATGAACCAGCCTTCTACTTCCAGAAGCCATCCTCAATAGATAAAGTCTGATTCAGATCAACTTGTGCTCGATGCAATATATCACGATGCTCTGGTGTAGGGTCACTCTCAAAATCAATCTCTATCTGGTCAACCCTCTCCTCGGTGTCGAATACCCGTCAATTCGACCAACATAAACCCTGTTTCAACTTAAAAAACTTCTCCCAAAGAACAGTCATCCCCGTAAGATGAGTAGTGATTGATCACCTATGAGAGATGATCACCTATGAGAGACGAATGTTAAGAAATCATAGTGCTTAGTCCAAACTTTAAGGAATCGAAAGGGCTTAGGTCCTAAATTATCATCAGATGTCCACTGTAGAAGCAAAGGAAAATGATCAGATGAAGTCCGATTTAGATGCCTCACAGTAAGTTGTTGACAAAAAGCTAAGCTGTAGAGTTAATCAAAACTCTGCCCAATCTTTTCATGACCCGACCATTTGTCCAAACATACTGACTCCCACAGAAACCAGCATCCTCCAACCCACAATCCAACATCATATTAGAGAAAGCAGTAAAACCCTGATTACGAGTGTTGTGACTAGTGTGCTCCCAATCATGTTCAATAACGTTGAGGTTTTCCCCAACTAGCTAAAGATCTTCCATGAGAGGAAAATGTGGTGAAATCCCGCCCACAAGTCCCTCCTAGTAGCAGCATCACATGAAGCATAGATAAGGGTTAGATAAATGGGACGCGCTAGTCTAAGATCCTCAACTCTAACATGAGGGAATTGGGGATGATCATGAAGAACAGTAAAAGTAGTCCCCACATTCTAAAAAAACCAAACCTTGTTCGACTCATTCTGAACTCCAGTTTCAAAGCGCAGATATTGTTGAATATATGCAAATCTATGCTAAAAATCAAAAGGCTCCAAAATAACCAAGAGATAAAGCTGAATCAGTCTCTTCAGGTGCTTACGACTAGCTATACTAGTTATACTTCTCACATTCCATATGTTGGCACTCATATGGACGAAGGATGTGAGAAAGTATCATGTGATTGACTCCTAGTGACTCTCTTGCTCAGATGTACGGTGTTAGTAGCTCACAGTTGTTTCTTTCTTGTAACTCGGACGAAACCGTCATCCTCTATTCGTTCTACCATACCAACCAAATCCTCAACAGAAGATCTAAGGGACATGCCTTGCTGGTGTATCTCAATCTATGATGTTCTCTTCATATAAGACTGCTTGGACTATAGGGATGGGCTAGGTGCCTCAATATTCTGCTGACAAAGAGGGAAAACAATAGTGGTAATAGGTGCCTGTGTCCGAACTGGAGGTGGAACTAAAATCTGGGTCACCTTAATACTGGCATACTCTGAGTTATCTGATATCAGTGGTTCTCGAACCATAAAATCTACAAAGGCATCTAAATATGAAATAGAGGTGGGCTTAACAACCTGGAGGGAAACCACAACAGTAGCAACCATAATAGAAGCAGATGGTAATGTATTACTGATTAGAGGAGCAATTGAACTAAGGGCTAGCTAATTTGCATGATCCGTGGGACGCATAAATAGAGCAAATGACTGAACCTGAGTAAACACTCCTGCGAGGGTTGGTATATCAACCATAGTAACTGGTGGTGCTGGTTGCAAAGTAAACTGAGGCTGGGTGCTTGAAGTGCTAGCAAATTATTGTCCTCTATGTTCCTACTGACTAAATCCATTGCTTAGGAGGTTATCAAGTACTTCCTTACCATTTCCCTTATCCTTAGCCTAATTCACAGGAGGCCAAATAATACGGTCCTGAACAGTAACTGCAACACGTGGTGGTGCTTGGCTTAGTCCAACAGAACAGTACTCATCGATATGTTCAAAGTGTTTACAATAAAAATAATAGTTTGGCATATTGTCATACATGACAATCTACAGTACCCACCACGCTTCCCCCTCTCAATTCAAATCCTATCAGGGAGCTTATACCCCAAGTCAACCTCTATAAATACCTCTGCTTCACTAGTTTGGCATAAATAAGATGTTGCCTCATCAATGCAAAGTGGGACTCCAATTACCTTGATTAATGCAAATAAATTGCTCTTGGCCTGAGAGTGAATGGGCAGGAGCGTAAAGAAAACTTAGACATGGACGATATGGGTCTCATGCTTTGGGCTAAAACTAGGTGTCCATTTAAAAACTCGTTTCAGACATTCATCAATATACCAAGTGGGTTAGAGAAATAATCATGAGTAGTCATCCTCATGCGCCAAATGGATCAAAATATGTTATGCATCAATAAAGCCTATCATAAAAATCACCATGAAAACCAAATTTATAAAAATCATCACCTACCTTAGCCACGGAAGGCCTGCAGTTAGAGAATTTGCTTACAAGTATGAACTTGTATGGCTCAAATAGGAGCTCCTCCTCCTCGGTAAATGAGATGGCAGGTTCCCCCATGTGCATGTACAGTTCCTTAAAAGCAAACTTCTGATCACTGGAATCCTGTGTGGCCTGAAGGATAGGTGCAAAGGATTTTCTTAGGCTCGGCTCAACTTGAGAAATAACAGGTTTGCTAAAAAGGGCAGTAGTGTAAGATTTCTTACCCTGGGCCTGTGATGTCTGACCAATCGGTGGTGACTTAGCTTGAGTAGCGAGCCTAGAAGCAGTAACTTTACCTCGGGGTGCAACACAAGGTGGTAAAATCTGGGTTTATGAGACTGTGTGCGGATTAAACTGATCAATCTAATGAGTAGAGGCCTGGGGATTGCGAGGATCAGCTATTGGTCAAGTTTTTTATTTTCTTGCATAGGCATGCTTTCCAATATTTAAATTCCAGTCAAATTAGATGCCATGTTAACCAACCCAGGGGTTTTTGGATGTGTTGAGATCAATGGAAGAGTCTTCATAAACTTATTCTTCCCAGAAACTGCTGAAATGGCAACCTCATTTAGCCCTAATGCAACATCACCAACTCAATCGGACTCAATGGATATCATCCTAGGGGTTTTCGAGGTTCCTAATCCAATAAGGATGGTCCCATGCCCGGAATCCCAGCATAAATGGCATAATTTACCTGAACAGATTGCACATGGTCAAAAGAGGAAGTTGACCTTGTAATTGGAGGAATTTATGCAGCAATTGGAACCTCACCCATTGTTGGTGATGCTTGACTTGAGTTTTCCATGGTCGAATTAGTGATTGGAGCCCAGTAGAGTCACCAATTGGAGTGGGAAAGCTGGTTTCCATTCGTGCAAGGAAGAGGCTAGATTTGACACTAACTACTAATCTTTAAATAAAAAATATAGGATTCATCTTCATTCAATACAAACAATAATTTAGCCTAGCTTGATTTTTATAATGTTACAAGAAAAATAATGAAAAGAAGTCATTCAAAATATGAATGAATGCAAGAAATCATGCTCTTCAATTATAATATCTAAATTTTCAAGTTTTTGATGTAATTGGCCTTTATTTCTTGAAAGGTTTGATCTTCTCTCTCAAAAGATGATGAATTCTCTTCCTCTTGATGAATTTTGTGATATGATGTGGTATGAGAGGTTGGAGAGAGATCTTTTGATATTTAGCTCTTGTTATATATTTATATGTGGTGAATTTAGGTCAAGAAACGTGTTCAATTTGAGTTTCAAAAGAATTTATATCATGAAAAAAGTTGGTCCTTTTCAGTCAAAATTTCACCCATGCCCATGTATATAGGGTTGGCAAGGGAACGCCCCACTCCGTTTTACGTATCCGATTAATTATTATTATTATTATTGTTGTTGCTATTGTTGTTGTTGTTCAACTTTTGATAATTCATTTTATTGCCCTCATTCATTAAAGCGAGACATTAATATAGTTATTAAAAGTTTTAATTAATTTATTTGTTTTTAAAAGTTAAATTATTCAAATATATTTGGTAAACTAAGATTTTCATTATTTATCATATTCCTCAGATAATCTTAATTGCCATCTCTATTAGAATTAATGATATTATGTGGAGATTTTTTTTCATTTAAAGTATTAAATTCTTAAAAATAAAAAAAAATAGGGTGGGGGTAGGACCCCTGTTACCCGTACTGGCCTCGTACTTGCCTCAGAGCAAAATTTGTCACCTTGTACCTGGTCCGATTATTAGATTAAGCAGGGTAATCCCCGTTTCGTTCGAGATGGGTTTGCAGGTATCGAATTTGACGAATATTTTTGTCATCCCTACATGTATGGGCAAGCAAAATTGTTCTTAGGAGGTGAAAAACAGCCCTTGCACGAGCAAGGGCAATAATTTTTATAGTTCCCAAACTTTGGAAGTCATCATTTTTCACCGTTTTTCATTTCGTTCTTGCAATTGCACTTCAATTCATTGAGTTTTATCTAATAAACAATAAATACACAAGATTAAGCTATAATTCATCAAAAGTAATATCAAATATTCTTATTTAACAGCCTAGATAAGCGTATAAACATTGGCCGATGGCGAAACTAAAATTGCTAGTTGTAACTATTTGCATCAACTTCATATTTGTACTTCATTTTTTGTTTCCCTTTTACAGTTTCGTGTTTACAAATGTAACTGATAGAATAATTTATATGATAACTGAAATTCGATCAAGGGTTTAGACATCTCCTCAAGACTAGTTTACATTTCAGGTTTGATAATCCAGTGAATCATCCAGAACGAATTGTTTCAAGATTAACAAATATATCTATAGTGTTCTGAAAGATGAGACCGAAGGGTAAATTTTAGCAGTGTTATTTACTGTGAATAGTAAGAACAGGGAAGAAAAAATACCTTGCTTACAAAGGTAAAAGGGAACAAATATAGTACCCATACCGGGAAGAGTTTATTCTACAAGGTTTTACTTATAATCAGAAACTTGTTCTGAGCTACTGAATGTTAATGTAAAAAATATTCAAAATTTTGTATCAAGAAGACTATCAAAAATAAGTTTTAGATCTTTTTATTCAATCAAATGAATCTCAGCAATTGAAAGAGGCTTCACAGGTTGAAATTTCGTTTATTACTTGAAAATTGAAATTGAAGAAGTCCATTCATTTCAATGACTCCAGTCTAGTAGTCAACTTCTTTAGGTGCAACAAGTTCTCGAATGTAATTCTCAACGATTTCCAAAAGTCGTCAGATGTTTTGGGCAAAACCACGAGATATTCGAGCTTGTTAATATAAGAAAAAGCATAGCTTGGATAGTCATCATCTTGACCAAAAAATGATGAAGAATCTCGTGCTACAATTTATCTTCATCTGTTAGTTTTTTGTTGGTTTATATATTGCCACGCTTAAAATTTAAAACATTCACATTGTTTATAACCCATTTGTAGGAGGTAGATCAGACATATTTTGGTGATGTTGAATGTTGCTCTGCCAAGGGTCGTTAATACAACACCGTTCGGGTATGTTAAAAATCATATAAAAGTTGTGAACGATCAATAGAAGATTAATCACTCTTAGATAGTAAGCGATGATTTATATTTCATTCAGTTAAATTGATAACGAAATTCTTGACCAAGGTGTACTCATAAGTCGAAAATGAGCTTTCAACTTATATTGACTTAATAGTGAAATAAAAGATATGATCGATAATTGAGATTGACATATATATATCTTAATTGATTGGATCATATTAACTAAATGTTTATAATTTCAAGGTAAACAAATAAATTTGATTTTGTCAGACCATATGACATTTTTTTCACATGTATTGCCCTGACACATTATAGATATCAATCTGGGACGAATAATGTGAATTAATGATAAATTAAAATGGAGTATTTTAATTTATCAATTTTGATCAGATCAAAATAATAATTCATATCATTAGGTATCGTAATTGGGAACCTAAAAGATCACACACAGAAGGAAAACTAAAAGAATGAGATTTATCAATTAATTAATTGACAAGTGTTGAATAATTAATTAATTGGGTTACTTGTTAATATGCCAGAATTAATTAATTGAATTAATTACTTTATGGACCAAATTTAGTTAAGAGACGAGGAAAGTCCACTTGAACTTATATTAATAGGTTACTAGGATTTGAAAAATCATAAGAGAATATAATTATTCTTGCTAGCACATGAAAAGAAAATCCTAGTTCTCTCAATCTTATTCCCTAGATGAATTTTCATTGGAGGTTGAAAAATTGGACAACCTTGGATTACAAATCATGGTTGTTGGAGCTCAAGAAAAGCAAAAAAGTTTGCAGAATTCAATAAAGATATAATTTCTATCACAATTTTCATCTAAATACAAAGCAGATCTTTTGGTGGAAATTGAAATTTTGTTTAAATTCCGTTGTACATGATTAAGTAAATTTTCAATAGTTGCTATGTTGTTTTTCTGTTATCATTTAAAGGAGGAAAACTGAAACAGAATTCAAATTATTTGATGATTAAGGAATTGGAGAACGGGTGAAAATTTTCAATTCAAGCAGTTTGAATGCTGTTTCAATTCTCTTTCTTCCACGGTTTTTTCTGGAATAATTTAAGGTAGTATTCTTTGTTTTGTTTGGGTCAAAGTGCCTACTGCTTTTAAATTTTCAAAATCTACCAACCAGAAGCGGCCGAAAACTCCAATTTTCACCAAAAAAGAAAAACGTGTCTTTCACGGTCATTAATTCAGTCCAACTACAGAATGCACATAAGATCAATTAGAGGGTCTTTTTTGTTTTTAATTTCATATCAATTCTCAAAATTTACAGGTCAAATTGAATCAATTTATGCCTTGTAACTCAATCTTCCTGCTATATATTTAGAAGTAATATTGGAGCAGCAACCAATATAATCAAAGTAAAACAATTGAAAAAGATTGAGGGAGAAAAATTAAATCTAGAAACCATGTCGGGAAGTTGTGTTTTTACCATTGTAAATGCAGTCAAGTTCAAGGAAGAAGTTCCCACAACGAGTAGCAAGAACTTGATAGCCACCACTCTATTAATTGCCTCCTCTCTCGTGTTCTTCCAGCGTCATGGGAAAATAAGGGCGTCTTTACATTTGTTGGCTGGTACAATATTCAAGTATCGGGATCAAGATGCTGCAACGACGACAGAAAAGCTCGAGGAAGAAGGCGGCCTGCAACTCGATTGCGTCGTATGCCTGAGCCGAGTGTCTCGGGGTGATAAATACAAGATCCTTCCGACATGCAAGCATGGATTTCATGTAAATTGTATTGATGCTTGGCTGCAAAGGCATTCTACTTGTCCGCTTTGTAGATGTCCAGTTCCTCGTACTCCCATCCAGTACTGTTCCATTAGTACTCAGGATCCAAATTTCGATGCTTTGATTTCTTATCTTCTTCGTTTGTTGGATCATGTTCGGACATGGCTGATGGACCCTCTCGATGCTTTAAGCGAGGACCGTCTTCGTTCTCCTTGAAGATAAACACGATGAAGACCCAATTTTCCGGGGAAAAAAATACAACATTGATAGAAAGAAAAAGAAAACAGTAGCATTCATTCATTTTTTTTTTTCGTTGCCTTCATTAATCCTCCCAAATGAAACAAATTTCCACTCTATAGGATACCTTTCTTCCAAAAAAGGATACATATGAAATTTTTTCCACTGTATCTCCCACACAATTTCTTTTCTAATACATTTCACCAGTCGCTTCGAATACAATTGTGATATATGTTTCTAAAAGAATGCGGTAAAAAGTAAATCTCAGCAACCGCTGTGCCAGAAGTTATACAATTAATTGATCTCCTGTTCTATTCTATATTACGAACACCTAAATCATTTCAGCTTAGATTTTGAAGAGCTGAGCATAGGCTTTGCAACGGGGCGAGCAGCATCACTTCTCACTGCCTTCTTCAAATCATATTCGACTGATAAGAGAGAATAAACCAGGGCTACTAACATAGTTGGGTGAATTCCAGCAAGAAACTGCTGAAAGTCATTGAATATATAATTGAAACTAGACGATAGGAAGACAACAGCAAATAACAGCATATAAATTTTTCAATGAAGACGAGTTTCTGCAGCTATATTGTGTACAGAAACGTTTGCAGTAATTGAGATGACAGCAAATAAGAAATTATTGCTCCTGATAACGAAGACTGACATTAGTATGAACACGATAATTTAAGAATGTGATATTTTCTAAACAAGATACGATAAAGGTACCAAAATACATGGAAAAAGAAAGTTATGGAACGTGTATTCAACGATTGTTGTTGGACAACTATGGTCTATATAATTAAAACAGAAACACGACATCCAGCTTAAATGTTTTAGATAAATTCTTTATCCATGGAAGTAGAGAAGTATACTAATAGTTGGAAAACAACTATGGTCTATGTAATTAAAATACACATACATGATACAACAGCGAAGCAATGTATTGGCCATACGAGTACAAGGTAAATAGCTGGTGTAAATTGAAATAAGCACTGTTAAGGAGATAGATATTGCTATAACTAATGATAAGGATCAGCAACTCCCTCCAAACTCCTAGCTCAAAAAGACTTCATCTTCTACAGCATTCCTGTTTTATCATCCATAACAAACATGTAAATCCCTTTATACTTGTGTAAATCATCTCATACAATTGTAACCAATTTATTCTATAAATACAAGGCAATATATGCTGGTTTGTTTGTGAGACCAAAATTAGTATTTATATTCGTTTGGTATCAGAGCCTTCTCAAGCTCATGTTTATATGTGCAACTATGGCTACTACTATTGGTTCTACGCATTCTTTCGCTGCTTTTCACCTACCTGTGCAGGTTATTTCCATTAAACTTGATAGGAAAATTACCTTGATTGGAGTGCAAAGTGTGAGAAAGAGTGCAGGGAGTCCGGCGCCATGGCGCCCAAATTGTGAAAATTTGGACCAGTGAGGCAGGCGCCATGGCGCCCATGGTTCTGATCCATCTTGGCGCCATGGCGCCCGACTCAGCTATTTATATAGCTGGTTTCTCCCCTTCATTTTTACATCCGATTTTTGGAGAGAAAAGTGAGAGAGCTTGGATTGAATTTAACAAGTAAGAGGTTGTTCTTCTTGGGTATAAATTCAAAGCTATTTTCTTTTCTTGGGGATTAACTTGAGACTTGTTCAAGTAATCCAATCCATTGTTCTTCATTTATATATTGAAAATCATTTCTTCCCCATTTTTCTTGTTCTTCAAGTGGTTTGGAAATTTTCACTTTGCCAACTTAGTTCGATCTTTGGGCTATCTTTAGGAGGTCATTTTCTCAACAATTTGGTATCAGAGCTACATCCTAAATCAAGGTGGTTAAGCTTCGATTTTGTGGTGAGTTGCTTGAACTTTGTTGTGCACAAGGTGTTTGTGAAAATTCCCAAGTGAACTTTTGTGGTTTATTTTCGGTAAACAAGTGAATAAATCATGTCTACTAGAGGAATGGTGAAGATTGGGAAGTATGAGATAGAAAAATTCAATGGGAAGAATGATTTTTCATATTGGAGAATGCAAATAAAAAATTTGTTGATTTTTCAAAAGTTGCACAAGGCATTGGCGGGAAAGGAGAAGAAGCACGTTGATATGTCGGACGAGGATTGGGAAGAGCTAGATCTTGAGGCACGAGCGTCTATCATTCTTTGCCTTGAAAGAGATGTTGTTTTCTTGGTTGATAGTGAGGTAACGGCGACGGAGGTGTGGACAAAGTTGGAGGCGAACTTCATGACGAAGACTCTAACAAATCGAATCTATTTGAAGTCCAAATTGTATACTTGCAAGATGGATGAAGGTACACCAATCCGGGAGTACGTCAACAAGTTTGATAGGATCATATCGGACTTGAAGGACATTGATGTGGATGTAGATGATGAGGATCAAGCACTTCTACTACTTCTTCCATTGTCAAAGTCTTACGAGAACCTAGTACAAACATTGATGCTTGTGGGTGATAAATTTGTGATGGAGGACACTAGAACGTCACTTCTAGCGGATGATCTTCGAAAGATTGCAACTAGTGGCATGTCTACCATTGGTAACAAGGAGCAAGCTCAAGGATTGTTTGTAAGGGGTAGAAGCAATGTGCGACCAAAGGGTAAGGGAGAAAAATCTAGATCGAGTTCTAGACCTCTTGCGGAAAGGTCTTGTTTCAAATGTGGCGAGCTTGGGCATTTCAAGGCGAATTGTCCAAACAAAAGGGTTGGAAGAAGAACAATAAGAACAACAACAATGGGAAGGTGCAAGTCAAACAAGAGGTAAGATATGCCTCGAAAGGAGGGGAAAGCGATGAGTGCTACACCATCTCTTGTAATGAAAAAACCTCCGGTAAATGGATTCTTGACTCTGGATGCTCTTACCGTATATGTCCAAATAGGAAGTGGTTTACTACCTATAGAAGCACTGATGGTGGAACCGTGTTGATGGGTAATAACCATTCTTGTAAAACGGTGGGGCTCAATTCTATTAGAATCAAGATGCATGATGGAGTGGTTAGAACATTGATGGATGTTAGACATGTTCCTGATTTGCGAAAGAACCTTACCTCTGTTGGTGCCTTAGACTCCGGTGGTTGCAAGATTGTAACATGGAATGGAGTAAAGAAGGTTGTTTGTGGTTCTTTGATTGTGATGAAGGGTATTCGTGAAGGCAATCTCTATGCTCTTCAGGGTACTACAGTTACTGAAGATGTAGCAGTTGGAACAAGTGGAAGTGGTGGAGACCCATGTGAGTGCACTCGGCTATGGCATAGGAGGCTTGGGCATATGTCTGAAAAGGGGCTAGATTTGCTAGTCAAGAAAGGTTTGCTAAAGAACTTGAAGAAGCCTTGCATGGACTTTTGCGAGCATTGCGTGTACGGTAAAGCACACCGAGTTCAGTTCCAACCAAGCAAACATAGAAGCAGAGGCATTCTTGACTATGTGCACACGGATGTATGGGGCCCGGCTTCAGTCACTTCCAAAGGCGATTCCAGGTATTTTGTTACATTTGTTGATGATTATTCTAGATATGCTTGGATTTATTTTTTGAAGCATAAGAATGAGGTATTCGACACCTTCAAGAAGTGGAAAGCAATGGTTGAAAACAGAACAGGAAAGAAATTGAAGACACTGAGATCTGATAACGGTACTGAGTATACAGATGGTGCTTTCAAGGAGTTCTGTGGTAAGGAAGGCATTGTGAGACACTGGACAGTAAGAAATACACCGCAACAGAATGGGGTCGCGGAAAGACTGAATCGTACATTTCGAGAGAAATCGATGTGTATGCGATCCTATGCTGGTTTGGGCAGAGTCGGTTGCAAATGCTTGCTACATAGTGAAATGGTCTCCACATTCAAGGTTAGATGGAGATGTACCTTATAGGATACTGACAAGAGAACATGCAGATTATGAGAAACTCAGAACATTCGGATACACAGCCTACTATCATGTCAATAAGGGAAAACTTGATGCGAGGGCCAAGAAGGCTATATTCTTGGGGGTATGCGGCAGGTGTTAAAGGCTATCGCCTTTGGTGT
>NC_036244.1:10617785-10625849 GCF_002742605.1 Olea europaea var. sylvestris | reverse complement strand
ACAAGAGAATGTACAGGCACGGCAACAACAGCAGCTTGCAGATAACTTGGCTTCCTCTAGGCCCGCCGCACTTACAAGCAAGTTCTAAAGTTGGGGTCAGACGAGCCTTTGAGGCACTATGGGCAGACAAATTTGGTTGAGTATGCACTCTCGGTGGAGGATGATGAGCCTACCACTTTCAAGGAAGCTATTTTAAACAACAATAGCGAGAGTTGGTTGGCGGCAATGGAAGAAGAGATGGAATCACTTCACAAGAACCAAACATGGGAGGTTGTCCAATTGCCCATAGGTAAGAAAGCTATTGGTTGCAAGTGGTAGTATAAAAAGAAGGAGGATCCTACCAAGCTCGGTGGTACAAGATTCAAAGCGAGGTTAGTGGCTAAGGGGTTTGCACAAAGAGAGGGAGTTGACTACAATGAGATCTTTTCTCCTGTGGTCAAGCACACTTCCATTTGGGTGCTATTGAGTATTGTTGCTCATCATGATCTTGAGCTGGAACAACTCGATGTCAAAACCGCCTTCTTGCACGGGGACTTGGATGAGGAGATCTATATGCATCAACCTGAGGGCTACAAGGTTGAGAATAAGGAACGTCAGGTATGTCGCTTGAGAAAATCACTATATGGATTGAAGCAATCTCCTCGACAATGGTACAAGCGATTTGACTCCTTCATGCTAAAGCATGGTTTCTCCAGAAGTGAGTATGATTGTTGTGTTTATATTCGGAAACTTCGGGGAGGTAACTATATCTATCTTCTATTGTATGTGAATAACATGCTTATCGCTTCGAAAAGCAAGGTAGAGATAGATAAGTTGAAATCTCAACTTGGTAAAGAGTTTGAGATGAAGGATATGGGGGCTGCTAGGAAAATACTTGGTATGGAGATTAGAAGAGAGAGGATGAACCGGCGAATGTTCTTGAGTCAAAAAGGCTACATTGAGCGGGTTATTGCTAGGTTCGGGCTGCAAGGTGCAAAGTCGGTGGTAACTCCATTGGCTCCACATTTCAGGCTCTCTGGTAAACAGTCTCCTACTACAGCGGAAGAGAAGGTACGCATGGATCGTGTGCCTTATGCTAGTGGAGTTGGCAGTTTGATGTATGCCATGGTGTGTACACGCCCAGATATTTCACAGACGGTGAGTGTGGTCAGTAGATTCATGGCGAATCCGGGGAAGGCACACTAGGAAGCTGTGAAGTGGATCCTGAGGTACTTAAAAGGTACCGCGGATACGGGTTTATGTTTTGGTGGAGATGCATGTCATATAAGTGGGTTTGTGGACTCGGATTATGCGGGTGATCTAGATAGACAACGATCTACTACTGGATATGTGTTTTGCATACATGGTGCCCCAGTTAGTTGGCGATCGATGTTAGAGGCTACAGTTGCTCTTTCTACTACAGAGGCCGAGTATATGGCCATGGCAGAGGGAGTGAAGGAAGCATTGTGGTTATAGGGTCTTCTAGATGATTTGGGGATTGAGCAGGATTGTGTGGACTTGTGGTGTGATAGCCAGAGTGCGATTCACTTAGCTAAGAATCAGGTTCATCATGCTCGAACCAAGCATATTGACGTCAGGTATCATTTTGTGCGTGATGTTATAGAGGAAGGTGATATTTCACTCTCGAAGGTATACACAAATGAGAACCCAGCTGACATGTTAACCAAAGTGGTAACGGGTAGCAAGTTTCAACATTGCTTGGACTTGCTTCACATTAGTCCATGTTGATATGCCCGAGAGGGCATAGCCCTTCGGGGCGGGGTTGAAATGAGGTGGAGAGTTTATGAAGGTAGAGGTGAACTATGGAGGCTTGATCCCGAAATTTGGGTACGTAGGTAACCATGGTTTGAATGGTGCAGCCGAGTTTGGCGCTTGTTGCTTCTTCTTGTGTTCGTCCAAAATTTGAGGTCGATCAAATGATGTACGAGGTGGAGAATTGTGAGAAAGAGTGCAGGGAGTCAGGCGCCATGGCGCCCAAATTGTGAAAATTTGGACCAGTGAGGCAGGCGCCATGGCGCCCATGGTTCTGATCCATCTTGGTGCCATGGCACCCGACTCAGCTATTTATATAGCTGGTTTTTCCCCTTCATTTTTACATCCGATTTTTGGAGAGAAAAGTGAGAGAGCTTGGATTGAATTTAACAAGTAAGAGGTTGTTCTTCTTGGGTATAAATTCAAAGCTATTTTCTTTTCTTGGGGATTAACTTGAGGCTTGTTCAAGTAATCCAATCCATTGTTCTTCATTTATATATTGAAAATCATTTCTTCCCCATTTTTCTTGTTCTTCAAGTGGTTTGGAAATTTTCACTTTGCCAACTTAGTTCGATCTTTGGGCTATCTTTGGGAGGTCATATTCCCAACACAAAGCTACTAACAATTTTTCGGAGCTATGGGCTGATGGGAATTGTTGATGGTTCTGTTTCTTGTCCTCCACAATTTACCAACGATGATCAGAAAGCTCTGGGTGTTCTGAGTTCTGCCTGTGTGGTTTAGCAGTATAAGGACCAAACAGTACTTGGCTGGACAATTTCATCTTTATCTCCTTTGGTGGTGTCCAATGTTTATGGTCTTGAAACCTCTCAGCTTGCTAGGCAGGCCCGTTTTGTTTCTCCTTCTACATCTCGGATTTCTCTCATCAAGAGGAAGCTTCAGTCCATTCAGCAGGGATCTCTTTCCCGTCAAGAATTTCTGACCGAAGTGAAGAACCTCTCCAACGAACTATCCGCAGTTGGCTAACCTGCGGAAGACTCGGACTTGGTTCTTTATATCCTCAACGGGCTCGACACCTACTTTCAATTCTTTATGACCCCCTATATGCTTCTCACTAGAGAGAAGTCGATGGCTTTCTCAGATTTTCAAGTAGAGTTGCTCAATTTTAATCTCATGCAGAAATTTCACTATCAATCTATTCAACTCGAGACTGGTTCCTATGCGTTGTACTCTCACAAGACTCAGTTTAATTCGGCCTCTCAACAAGCCTCGCTCCTTCCAAAAATCAAATGCAAAGTTCTTCCTCTCAATTTTGGCACCCACTGCCTCGCCCTCGCCCTCGCCCTCGCCCTCATCCTCAGTGCAGTCTCCTTCACAGTCTACTGACAATCGCTTGAAATCTCAATGTCAAATCTGTAAGCGAGGGAATCATTAGGCATTTGACTGCTTCAACCGCATGAACAATGCCTTTCAGGGACGTCATCCTCCTACTAAATTGGCTACCATGGTTGCTTAGGCTAATACCACTTATTTGTCTTAACATCAATGGTATGCTGATAGCGTGCCAACATACATGTCACCTCCAACGTAAGTAATCTTGCTATCTCGCAACCCTATGAAGGCCATGACTCCGTGGGCATAGATAATGGGACAGGTTTGATCATCTCATGCTCTGGCAATGCCTCCATTCAAACACCTTTTTCTACTCTTGCTTTAAAAGATGTTGCATATTGTACTCAATCTTCTGCTCATTGATAAGTGTATTTTATACATTTATTCAAAACTTTAAAATGATGATATCTAATTGCTTCTCGGATGAATTATGGTCTAAATTATTTCATTTAGTGTTGAATAGGTAAAATTTAATGGCGGTACAAGAAATTGAAGGAAATAAGCAAAAGTTGACAAAATTGGAGAAAATGACTAAATTGCAAGAGATTCAAAGTTTGGGAACTAAAGTGCAAATACTCAAAAGTTGTGTCGAACCTCACAATGAAGATTCAAGAGTGCTCGAAGTCAATTGAATAAAGAAATACATCGAAGGGATGAAATATAATCAAAGTAAAATCACACATCAAGTTCCAATCGAAAAAAATGCATGCACTGTTTTCAGACTCATATTGAGACCATTTTTGACATAGTAAATGATCGAACTTGAAAATGGTATCTGAAATAAAGTTGTATCTTTTTGAGTTAGCTTTCTAACCCATCTTGAACTGTCTCAATTAAACATCGGGAGAAAAATCTATGATAAAAAGACCGAATATTGTGTTGTGCATCAAATTGACCCCGTAGTGCCCAAGCGCTATGTTTCTGATTTGTTTCCCGAAAGTCAATTGAATAAATAGGCTCAATGAGAACTCGAGAGGGATAAATTGAATATAATAGGAGAATTCGACCAAACACTATATTATATGTGAATCTTAATTTGAGATGTAAAGGTGATCAATAGATAAAGTTATTCTACCCTAATGTCCATTCATTATTTGATTTTCAACCCAATTGTGTGTGCATCTATTTATTTTTAGCATTTAGATTACAACTCAAATCCTACAACTTTTTATTTATTTTTATTAAATAGTGGTTAAAGAAGAATTGAATTAAATGTTAGCATATAGTCCTTGTGGGATCGACAACCCGGACTTCAGGTTCACTATTACTTGTTAGGATCCGTACACTTGCGAAAATAAAATTGACAACACTCATCTTTTGTCCATAAATAAATTTTATCGTGACAATAATGTTGTGTTGGAACTAACATGTTTGAATTTTACTGTGAATGACATCTCAGAGGGTCACACTCCCGACTGGCCAAGTGGCAATGGAGTGAACCCAATCAAACTACGTCGACTCTCATCTTTCAAGCCCCATGCTCTTTCTATGACCGTCGATTTAAGGCTTATAGCTCCACTTGGCATTGTCGTCTGGGGCATTCCTCGTCTGTAATTCTTAGTCATGTCATTTTTAGTTTTTCTCTCCTTGTCAATGACTCTCTTAATAAACAGTCAGTTTATGTGTCATGTTAGTTAGACAAATCCAAGCAGTTCCCTTTTTCTGATTCTTCGCGAGAAAATTCTGCTCCAATAGAATAGTTCATTCTAATGTATGGACCACATCAATCCATCTTTAAGTGGATGCCACTATTATTTTATTTTTATTGATGATTTTACCCATTTTTGGTGGTTGTGTCTGTAAGTATTATGCCCTAGGTCCAATCGACTTTGGACATAAATACTTTTATATATAATTAATGTAATTAAATGGCAGATCTATTATTTAATTAATAGACAATTAAATAAATAATAGAGTCCGTAAATTCAAATATTTGTAATTTATTAATCACAAGGAGTTGTGATTGTGAGATACAAATTACATCTGATTGAATCTTAAATCATCCGTGGTCGTAAGTAATAACTAGATACGGATATCGTTATTACGGATAGACCATCACGTGTGGCATTTCTTACTTGTGAAGTAAGTAGCTGATCTCACAAGTTAAAGTGTGGTGACACTTAAATGAACACGTGGATGTTTGTTATAGAACAAAACATTGGAGACCCGTCGAGAGATTCCACATGGATAACTATCTGAGTGTCGGTGGTTAATCTCTAACGTTCGGTAGTGAAATTGGTCCTTTGACTTGAGGTCGTCATGGTACCTTATATGAGGACAGTCATACTTTGGCGGTGTTGGATGTTGCTCTGAAAAGGGCCGCTAATACGATATCGTTCGGGTACGTCAAGAATCGTATGAAGGTTGTGATTGATCAATAAAGGATTCGTCACTCTTAGATAGTAGGAGATTATGATCTACGTTTCATTCAATTAAGTCGATGATGAAATCCTTGGCCAATGTGTACTCATAAGACGAAAAGGAGTTTTCGACTTATATTGACTTAATAGTGGAGTGAAAGATATGATCGATGATCGAGATTGACACAGCTCCATATCTCGTAATTGATCGGATCATATTGACGAAAGGATTATAGTTTCACGGTAAACGAACGAATTTGGTTTTGTCATACCACGTGACATTTCTCGTCACATGTATTGCCCTGACACATTGCTAGATGTCAATCAGGGACGGCGAATGTGAATTGACGATAAATTAAAAGGGTGTTTTAATTTATCAATTTTGATTAGATCAAAATAATATTTCACGTCGTTAGGCATCGTGGTCGGGAACCTAATGGGTCACACACAAAAGAGAATTGGAAGATTGCAAATTGCAAATTAGTTAATTTAACAATCGTTGGATAAATTAATTAATTGGATTTGTTATTTATATTTTCGAATTAATTAATTGGATTAATTAATTCACGGACCGGGTTTAATTAATTGGATTAATTAATTATTGGACCGGACCGGGCCGAGCCTATTTGGGTTTATATAAATACATAACTAGGGTTTGAGGTCCAATAAGGTTTTCATTATTCTTGCTAGCACAAGAGAAAACCCTAGAGGCTGCAATCACATTCTCTGTGTGGATCACCGTTGGAGGCTGGACAATTGGACAGCTGTGGTGGCGAATCAAAGTTGTGGAACGAAAAGAAAAGCAAAAGGATTGCAGATCTGGAAAAGGTACAATCTTATCACAATTCCTAACCAAACACAATGAGATCTATTGGATGGGAATCGAAATAATTTTAATTTCCGCTGTGCATGTATAAGTTGATTCCCAACAGTGTCCTCTTTCAATAATTTAGATGTGTTTCCTACATTTGTGCAATTTAAACTCTTAGTAGAAAAGCAAATTTCTTATTCCATTAAGCAATTCCATAGTGACAATGGTGGGGAATAATGTTCTAATGCATTTAAGCAATTTGTACGATCCTATGGCATCTTCCATTGCCTTTCTTGTCCACACGTCTCTACAAAATGGTCTTGTAGAACGAAAACATAGGCATATAGGTCTCACCCTCCTTTCTCTATCGGGTTTGCGTAACACCTTTTAGGTTGATGCTTTCTTGAAATCCATTTTTATTATAAATCGCTTACCCAAAAGTTCTCTACTTTACTTCTCCATTTGAAAAGCTTTTTCACCAGCCACCCGACTTTAGTTATTTTCGATGCTTTGGTTGTCCGTGATTTCCTTTGCTTAGACCTTATGTGCATGAAAAATTCTCATATCGCAGTACTTCTTACATTTCCCTTGGCTATTGCTCAAATCGCCGTGGCTACAGTTGTTTTCATCCTTCTACCAAAAGGTTTTAGATCACACGCAATGTGATCTTTGATGAAACTGTAATTCCTTAATTAATTAAAACAAGTCAAATATGTCATCCTAAAAAGAATAAAACTAAAAAGAACAAAAATGGTAGGCAGTGGAGAGAGAGAGTGTGTGTGTGTGTGTGTATATATATCCACCAAATTCATATTAATCTATTTCATACACAGCACAAATCGAGAAAAAAGGCAGAGAAAAAGGAAAGAAGAAGAAGAAAATAAGAAAGTTCGACAATGTGGTTTATGCTATTTGTTGCATAAATTTGAAAGGAACCATATTCATAAAATCCTTTCATAAAATCATAAATTCCATGTTGAAATCAAAGAGACAACAAAAAGTGCGGAAACATACCTTGATCCATGAATCTTACTGCTTTAATTGGGTTTTGATCTTCCAATTGATACGTGATTCTCCTTCCTTTTGGTTTTCTTCAAAGTCTCTGTTGATGGGGATGCAGAGATATTTTTCCCAAGAAAATCACGTTCAAATTGGGGACCATAACCACTTTTAAAATAACTGCTATTGGCAGTTATTAACTTTAAGTTATTTCAAATCGGCCCCTCATCAATTCAAAATAACACCTTCTGGTCTCTACACTTTAATCCCATAAAATTTAATACCCATTAGTCCAAAATTAAATCCAATGGATCACTTTATCGACTATATTTACTTTAAAATAGCACCACACATTCTAATAAATGTACATGTGTGGCCCCAAAGTTGTGGAATTTTTTCCAACAATCTCCCACTGGGCCAAACATGTTACATTATAAATGTGCACAGACTTATGAGCTCAAAATTGTGCTATAGTTATTAAAGGTATTTCCAAACAATCTCGTCCATTAGTTACATCGATGTAGGATCAAAGCGATTTTCGTCACATTTAGCGTGACTAAATCCATCAATGGTCACGTACACCCATACAACCAAATGACATAGATCAATTATGGGAGTGTAGCATGGAAATTACATGTTATGTGATCCGAACATGTCTATTTCCAACTGGTCCAACCTTATTTCTTAAGTGAGATCAGTACTGAACATAATAACAGAGTGGAATGAACTGAATACTTTATTTCTGTACAGAAAATATCCAAATACATAAATGTGTTCAAAGAACTAAACATA
>NC_036244.1:10601436-10613543 GCF_002742605.1 Olea europaea var. sylvestris | reverse complement strand
CGACACCGCCGCCGGCCAGATCCAGTAAAATTTTTTTTTTTTTTTTTTAAAAACAAAACCAGAAAAATGGAATTTCAAAACTTTAGATTCTAAAACCTTTTACTGGATCTAGATCTATAACCATAACCCAAAAAAAAATACTAAATTATTTCAATTTCTCAAAGATTTCAACAATGGAAAGCTCTGATACCACTTGTTGCATAAATTTGAAAGGAACCATATTCATAAAATCCTTTCATAAAATCATAAATTCCATGTTGAAATCAAAGAGACAACAAAAAGTGCGGAAACATACCTTGATCCATGAATCTTACTGCTTTAATTGGGTTTTGATCTTCCAATTGATACGTGATTCTCCTTCCTTTTGGTTTTCTTCAAAGTCTCTGTTGATGGGGATGCAGAGATATTTTTCCCAAGAAAATCACGTTCAAATTGGGGACCATAACCACTTTTAAAATAACTGCTATTGGCAGTTATTAACTTTAAGTTATTTCAAATCGGCCCCTCATCAATTCAAAATAACACCTTCTGGTCTCTACACTTTAATCCCATAAAATTTAATACCCATTAGTCCAAAATTAAATCCAATGGATCACTTTATCGACTATATTTACTTTAAAATAGCACCACACATTCTAATAAATGTACATGTGTGGCCCCAAAGTTGGAATTTTTTCCAACACTATTAAGCTTCAACTCCTCGGTTTCGAAAGGTGAGTAGAAAGCTATCTACTGAAAAATTATGCTAAATTCTAGGGTTGTTGAATTGTTAGTTTAAATTCAATTCTATCGAATGAAGAATTAATGAATTAAAGGAATTGGAAAAATTGCTTAAGTATAAAAGGATTCGGATTTAGTATCACGTATTTAGTTATTGACATTATCTAAAATGGTTAATTGTTAATCTAAAAATTATATCATGTTTTAGATGATAATACGGAGATGGGGACAACTTAGCAACCGAATTGATTTTGTACACGTAGTTTTGTGAGTGGAAAAACTTAAATATTTTCAAATATTGATAAATTGATTATACTATTACGTTATGTGGGGTTATTTGAATTATTTTAGCTACATAATTATTAATAAATGTCCTCTCACTATGATATGTGTGGAATTACAAAGATTGTGCATGGATTACTTCTGAATTTAGAATATGAAAAATATGTTTTATTTACCAATGCTAGGACACCAAGGCATGTGATTGTGTTGGCCGCAAGTGAGACTTCTCGGGTGATTGCAATGGTAATTAGGATATGTGCCTTTGTTGATCATGGAAGGAATGACCACTTGCTTGTGCCATTGTGATATGGTGATTATTGGCATCTTGGGTGAAATACTTATTGGATGATCAATGGAATACTTCTTGGGTGATCAATGGGGTGTCAGGGGATATACATATAGTTATCATAAGAGGACGGTCAACTCGACTGTGATATTGTGATTATTGACATCTCGGTGGGATATTTCTTGGGTGATCATGCGACAGTTAGGGAATGTATCTCTGATGATCATAAGAGGATGGACCACTCGACTATGCCCATCTGATTATTGATTTTTGATGTAAATTTATGTAAAGCTTTATCCAGTACTTGGTAGGTGTGTCAAGGGCTCAATAAAAAAAAAAAAGTTTCAAATGAAAATATTTCCATTTTACATTGGTGATTTTATTATGTCTGGGAGATGATATTTTTCAATATTACAATAATGACACCTATTTTGATTATATAATAATAATAATAATAATAATAATAATAATAATAATAATCAAAATAGTGAATTACGTGTTGCTTGGTCCTATTTACGGGGAAGATAATGTCGAAATTGTGTGAGTGGGACATGTCGGAAATGGCATTCTCTGCTCATACACAATCTCGTTCATTGACCCTAGCAGCTGCACCCCTTCCTCAGGTATGTCCTTGCCTTTATTTATTTCCCCATCTCCCTTTCTGTTATCACCCTCACTCCATACCACTGAACCTTCTTCTCCACCACAATTTCTTCGCCTTTGGAGGTTGACTCATCACCTATCACTCATCTTTCACAAAACCTTACGTTCCAGGTTTTCCTTTCATTGATAATCACGCCTCCTTTACACTTCGAGCTACACCTTCTCTTCTGAATGTCCTTGACCCTCAGCCTCCTAATTCACCTCCTCTCACTTCTCTTTACCATGTTGTAACTTGATCAAGGACACGTAACATCAAACCTTGTGAATTCCCAAACTTCCAAATGTTTTATTCTACACGTCGCCCTTTTCGAGCTTTTCATGTAGATGCCATGATCACTGAGCCCCGCTCCTATGCTCAAGAAATTTCTATGCTTGAGCGGTGTGCTGTACTGAATATTTCAAGCATTGTTACGGAGGAAAACCTGGATATTAATTCCTCAACCCTTTGGTAAGAATGTCATTCCAAACAAGTGGGTCTTTAAACTAAAATAGCGACTTGATGGGAGTCTTGAGCACCTTAAAGCATGGCTTGTTCCATTGGTTTTCATCAACATAGTGGCCTTGACTTTCATGAGACTTTTATTTCAGTCTTCGAGTTGCCCATTGTACGAATGATACTTAGCCTACTTTTAACTGGGATATTCGACAACTTGATGTTTCCAATTCCTTTCTTCATGGAATCTTGACAAAGAAGTGTATATAGCTTAGCCGAAAGGGTTGGATATCTAGAGCATCCTGATTTGTGTGCAAGCTTCATCAGACCATTTACGACCTCAAAGAAGCACATCATGCATGGTTTAACTGCCTCTCCACTACTCCACTGTCCTTTGGGTCTTAGGCTCTCAGGTAAATCCTTCACTTTTCACATATCATCATAGGTCTGTATATGTGTTCTTGCTTTTTTATGTGGATGACATTCTTGTTACCCCAAATGACCCGTCATTCATTGCTTCTCTAATCTATAAGCTGTAAAAAGATTTTTTCATGTAGGATCTTGGTCATTATTACTATTTTTTGGGTATTGAAGCTACTTACGACCACAATGGTTATGTTATTGATCTTTTGGACTGGTTTAAAATTATAAGAATTTGTCCTTATCATGCTCCATGTGCTTCTAGATCCAAGCTTTCCAAATCTGATGGTGAATTGCTCCCGGATCCTTCTGAATATCACCACACGGTTGGAGCTTTATAGTATGTAACTCTACTCGTCTAGATATAGCTTGCTATGTAGACCAACTCTATCAATACATGCAGGAGCAAAGCCTGTGGTTTCTAAGTCTAGTACTGAAGGAAAATATCACTTCCTTGGCTTGGTCACTGCTGAAGTTTACTGAATGCGTATAGTGCTATGTGAGTTACAGATTTCTCGACTCTCCTCCTGTGGTATGGTGCGACAATATAAGTGCTCTAGTTCTAGCATCCAATCCCATTTTTCATGCTTGATCTAAGCATATTGAAGTGGATTACCACTTTTTGCGTGAAAAGGTAGCTAACAAGTATATAATTATTTAGCACCTATCTACTACCATGCAACTTGCCGACATTTTTACAAAGGGACATACAACAGATCGATTTTGCTATCTTCATGACAAACTTTCGGTCTATGACTTGCTTGTCAGTTTGCGGGGGGCTATTAAGGAGACAAGTGTTGTTACAACAAATGATAAGGATCGGGAACTCCCTCCAACTAGCTCTACAAGACTTCATCTTCAAACAACAATTTTATTTTATAATCTATAGCAAACATGTAAATCCCTTTATACTTATGTAAATGTTCTCATACAATTGTAACCAATTTATTCTAGGGAAAATTGCAGCAGTGGTCCCATGTTTTTGAATTTTTTGCAGACTTTAGCCTAACATTCACTTTGTGCAACCCACAGTCCCAAACCTTTCATAAATCGCAGCAAAGGTCCAAATGGATAGAAACCCTCCAATTTGACGTTAGTTGACCAATAAAATTGAACTTTGGCCAATTTTGACCAATTTAAAAGGGTAAACGAGTAACTTTCCATCTTATTCTTAAAATAAGTTAAAAAATTAAATTAAAAAAAATCAAAAAATGAAAACACATACACTCACCATCTTCCCACCCCATCCCCAATTGAAACTAGGAAACCACACTGCCACCACCCATCACCACAACTCCCCTTAGCTACCAACCACCATCGACCTACATCACCAAACCAACAACATCAACCAATTTCTAAAGAGGAGCAAGGATCGAGCTCTGGTACTGCTACGGAGCTAATTTAAGTGGTTCCCTCTTCTGATGGCTCGAATGGGACAATTAGGCTGCCCTTAAAGATAAACCTAGATGAGATGGCAAAAAGTTCAAGTTGGTTGCCTAATAGCTGGACGATAGATTTGTCTAACATTTGGATGATAGATTTGAGGGTCTATTCCTCTAGAGCCACCGCTGGAACCATCGATTGGGTATCTTTGGCTCTCTAATTCACACACATATACACCCACACACAGAAATGGTCTAAATTTGCACAAAAATGGTCAAAATTTTGACCAAATCTAGCTAAAATTACTATTGTTTTACTCAAAATTTTGACTGTCATTTTGCTTAAAACTACTGTCATTTTTTCATGGCCATTCTTCAATGGTGGTGTCCACCATTGCTATGGTTATTCTTCAACAATGGTGGGCTTGTGGTGGTTGAGGGGCTGAAGGTTGATGGTGCCTGGTGGTTGATGGGCTACTGGTTTGGTGGTAGGTGGTGGGTCAATGGTGGCTAGTTTTTTTTTCCTTTTCTTTTTATTTTGTTTTAGTGAAGTTATTTTAATTGTTTTATATGGTTAAATAGCAAATTACCCTTTTTAATTGGTCAAAATAGGTCAGAGTTCAATTTTATTTGTCGACTAACGGTGGAATTGTGGGTGCTACAAAGTGAATGTTAGGATAAAGTCTGAAGGAAATTCAAAAAAGGTTTGGGACCACTGTTGCAATTTTCCCTTTATTCTATAATAAAAGGCACTATATGCTGGTTTGTTTGGGAGACCAAAATTAGTATTTAGCCATTGTTTGTTTTTCATTCTTTCCCCATAAAAATGAAAAATATGATTGTTATCCATCACATCAAGCCACCAAATTTGAATTTATATCTCTTGTGTAGGGTTCATAACAGTTATATTTTTCATTCTCATTCTTATAAAAATGGAAAACAAACGGAGATTTAGTATGGCTTTCATTTTTTTTTTTTTAAATTTTGGGACGGGGGAAGGAGGCAAATAAGAAGCCAAACTTCTAAACGCTGTAGGTCAGTCACTGTAGAGGCCCTTTTTATGTCAGTCAAATTATAGATACTCACTAGGCTTTCCCAATTTCGAATAGTCATATTACTGATGAGACCATTGACAATGTCTCATGTATAGAGAAGGCATTTCACTATCGGATCATGCAGGATTTCGCTGGCTATCAATTGGAAAGATGTGACCTGCAGTGGCGTCCAATTGCCAATAGGTGATTCAGGATTCAAGAATCACAAGATAAGGGACCGCTTTCATTTTATGCTTCCCTATGTGCTGTAAGTAGAATCTCACTCTTATCATTTTTCTCCCATTCCCCAAGATTGCTTATGACGAGGTATTGTGCACGTGCCACAATAAAACTTGAGAAAATATCCAAAAGTGTCAGAATTAGGGTGTAACTTGAATTCTATTTGGAAGATTACTTGGGAATTTTCTTCAAAGTCCAGTTGACGACTCTAACTGGAGTCTATTTGAGAATTTAAGTTGGAATTCTATTTGAGAGTTGGTAATAAACTTGAAGAGGTCTCGAAGGAATCCAAGTTCCAATTGGAGAAGCAAACATCAAACTAGCGCTCGCCTATCCCCTTGATTCTATTTGAACGCTCAAAACACGAGTACCAGCTCTTGGTTACCGCGATGCGGCCACTGTTCGATGCAATCGGCTATTTTTTTTGAGAACTATTCTATCCTTTTCTTGGCAATATTTTTACTCCCATTTCATTTCAAATATTCCATTATTGGTTTTACCCATTGAATTAGAACTTCACTTTATATTAAACTCTTCATTTTAATATATTCATAGTATGTTAGGGATCCTCGTGTTATATATATGTGACGCACAACACATATTGAGTAAAATCCTTAATTCTACAAAATAATTTGTAATTATCCATTATTGATATTAAATTCTTCTTTTTCGCCCATTCTTCTTTTTACCACATAAATCTTGATTTTCATATTGTCATATTATTCAATTTTCAATTATTTTCCTTGTGATAAAATAATCGGCTGAAACCATGTTATAGATTAGAAGCGTTTTATTACCCAAAGGTCCTATGGCATCAAGATGATGCACGTAAGGCTTACAAGTCGCAAAGAGTTAAAAAGATGAGATTGCCAAGGTTTATTTATTTTTATTTTTTTATTTTTTTGGGTGGGGGGAGGCCAATTCATCAATTTGTAGTTGAAATTAAATAGTATTTTTTATCCAACTAGATTTTAATTTAAGTACTCATGTTCTCCAATGCACGATGGGAAGTCTTATATGAGAGAACCTCACTTATGGTTCTCACATTTAGAGAGAACCATAAATAAGATTTTCTTACCACATCAATAAGTAAGCAGTTTTATCCTACCCACTGTTAGCAGAGAACAGTTTCTTCATTTTAGTAAGTGATAACTGTAGTTTAAAAACTTCCTTGGATAAAACAATGAATTTTATATTTTGTTTCTTATTTTTTGATTTTATTATTAGAATCTTTTTTTTTGTGGAAAATTTAAATTTACAATTTTACCCTTCTAAAGTTGGTCTAAATTTGGTCAAAATGTATTTTATTTGTCAACTAACTGTCAAATGCATGAAGTCATCCATTTGTTTTTGTGTTGCAACAAAATGAAAGTTTTTGAACTGTGAATGGTACAAAGTGAATATTTAGGTAAATTCTGCCAAGAAAAAAGAAAAAAAAAAAGGAGAAATATTTGGGATCGCTGCTTCGATTATCCCATGATTTTAATAAATTATCAAGTAACTCTCCATGACTAGTTTAACCAAATAAATTAAAAAATAATTAAAATAAAAATAAATAATTTATTTTAAGAGTTCAAGGTCCAATCGTAGACTTTTCAACATTCACGTGAAATGTGATTCTAATAGTGATCCATTTCTCGTCTTATATAATTTTAGGTCCTGCTTGACATTCATTATTTGAAAAATTAAAGAGTTTTGAATAGTATTTTTGGAGATCGTGTGATTAAAAAGTAAGGAAACTTTATTGATTTGTGTGTAGAATATTTTATTGTATGAATGTATGGTGAAGAGTGATATTGTAGTAAACAATTTAAATTTTTAAAGAATCATCAAACAGGGGATCAGTTCGTGGAGTGTGAATCCACTACACAGCCGACAAGGATTTGTCCATTGCTCTAAAGTGATTGCATTCATAGCCACTGAAATGGTTAATAGAAATAATATGTTTGAACCAATAACAAGTCACATTCATGCAAACCTTATTATAATCTCAATTATACTTATCCAAAATCATCCCAATTGAAAATGTAGATACTATAAATTTGAATAGGAGGTCATAGAATCGGACATAAAATAATACTTTGATATTGAGAGTTTTTTTTAGTATGGTAAATTCGATACTTAAAGAACTTTAAAGTAACATATGGACGTTCTTATAAAAAAAATAGTCGAAGGAGGGCCAATTTTAATCTTGACCTTGAGAAAAGTTGATGTGATCCAAGATGGGCAAAATTTTCCTATTCTTGTGAGACTTTTATTTTACTTAGGATTCTTTTTTGGTAAATTCTATATTCTTAGGAGTTCTATTTTGTCTAGAATTCTTAATTTTGGTAACTTTTATATTTTCAGAATTTTATTCCTTTTCAAACTACTTTCTAGGTTTTCTTATAAATAAGTTATTTATTTTCCATTGTATTAGAAAACCATGTATTATTAAAGAAAAATAGAGATTTCTCTCTCGATGTTTGTAGCTTCAAAATTATTGTTCTGGATGGGACAAACCAGACTTATCAAGAATTAATATTCTCGTTGCGTTAAAAAAATGGGGTTGTGAATTTATAATTATTTGTAATCAAAAGGCCGTTATGTCCATGTGACTGTGTTGGTTGTTTGGTTCATAATTATTGGGTCAGATCTACAAAATCAGGTGAGATTCATCGTGTTGCGTTATCAAGAGGTCCTTCACAGCGCCGTTCTTATTAGGTTGTTTGGTTTCAATATTGTGGGTTGGGTCAAAAATCTTATTTTTGGCTTTCTTGGGATCCAATTCAATATCCTGTGGGTTCCATAGTGTCTGTTGCTTCACGAGTTCGCATCATTTGGTACCAGAGCTAAAGCACCAAAATCAAGGTTATATTCCTTTCTTTTTGTTTCGTCAAGTATTTGTTTTTTTGTTTTTTCGCGTTATTTTGGTGTTCTTCGCATCTTTTATTGTTTAGTCTTTGATCCAAAAAAATCCCAAAAAAAATTTAAATATTGTTTTTGGATTCAATTTGCGTCCAAATCAACTTTCATTTGTTGTGTCAGTGTTGTAATTAAATTCTCTATATCAAGAGTCTAAAAAAAAATTGTTTGCGGTACTGTTCATCGTACCATCTACTGTTCACAGGATATTTTTAAAAAATTGTCAAAAAAAAAAAAGAAAAAAGAATTGCTGACTATTCCTTTGAATCAAATTCTATTTTTGTCAGGTCAAATTCCAATTCAAGAACTATTTTCTTGAATTTATAAAAGTTTTAATCAAAGTTGTCTAGTTCAAATTCTTTTTGAGTCATTAAGTCACACAACCCAATTGGGAATTCAATTCAAAATGTCTAAAAGGTTGTTTCGGTGGTTGGAGAGATTGTTGGAGGATATGGGGGATAAGATGGATATGATTGAAGGGTGATGTAGAAATTTGGTTGGAAATGGTGTTGATGGGAGATTAGGATATGAAAGGATGACAATTCCACAATTTAAGGACATGAACGATCCCGAGACATACTTGGCATGGGAAGAACGGGTAGAATTAGTGTTTGATTGCCATGATTACTTTGGGGAGAGAAAGTTAAAGTTAGCAGTAAATGCGTTTGTGGATTACGTAATTACTTGGTGGGATCAGAATTTAAGCAGAGGAACAGAGAGAGGCGTATTGAAACTTGGGATGAATTGAGGACTATAATAAGGAAGTGATATGCGCCTAATTATTATTATAAGCAGGATCCGCGTGTGCGGGAATCTAGAGAGGAGCCTAGAAGATATAGTGGAGTTGGGTATTCAAGGGAAGAGAAAACATCGTTTGTGAAGCATGTTGATCATACATCTAGCAGGAGGACTGGGTTGGATTATAAGCGTAAGCTCTCAGAGATTCATGACCTGATTAACTCTCAGAAAATTCACATGGAGTAACAAAAGTGTAAGAGAGAAAATTATGAAGTGGTTAGTTATGAGCTAAAAGGAGAACGACCAAAGGAGAGTGAAAAATAAGTTGAGAGTGAAAATCTAAAAGGGGAAGTGGATCTGCGAAAAGAAAATGAAGAAGAGTCTTCGAAAGGAAACGAGGAGTTGGAATCGACTTTAATTGAAAGGAAGCCTGAAGTTGAGGAGGCCGTGGTGAAAATTAACAATTCCCTCCTTAGTTTGGTTAGCAGGTTGTTGAAAATTTGATTCCAGAACACAATCTTATTGGAATATCACCCGTTCCAAGAATTGAGCTTCAATTGGATTTCTCTTGTTTGCTAGAAATTGACTTTGTGATTTCCGAGGAGACAAAGGAGTTTCAAAGGCATTAGAAGGATTTCATATGCAAAGGGCTGAGTGAAGTAGATACATTGGAAGTGATATTGTTACAAGTGTGTGGGCCAAGTAAAGCAAGGAGAATGCATGGATATCCATCAGATGGAATTGCTATTGGAGCATTCCAAACTTGCAAGATCAAACAATTGAGGCGAGTACACTTTGATCCAGGTGAAGGTGATTGGGTTTACAACCGAAGGCGACGGGTTCAAGTTCAGAAGTGGTCTAAATTGCATCCGAGAGGAGACAGACCATTTCATGTTCATGCATTGATTAGAGATAGGGGCTATAACTTGGGTCTGGATTCAAGGTCGAATCCTTTCGAACAGAGAGGGGATGATGTGATCCAAAGGGGGCAAAATTTTCCTATTCTTGTAAGACTTTTATTTTAGTTAGGATTCTTAATTTTTGGTAATTTCTATATTCTTAGGTGTTCTATTTTGTCTAGAATTCTTAATTTTGGTAATTTTTATATTTTTAGAGTTTTATTCCTTTTCAAACTACTTTCTATGTTTTCTTATAAATAGGTTATTTATCTTCCATTGTATAAGAAAACCATGGATTATTAAAGAAAAATAGAGATTTCTCTCTTGAGAATTGAAGCTTCAAAATTATTGTTTTGAATGGAACAAATCGAACTTATCAAGAATTAATATTCTCGTGGCGTTCAAAAAACGGGGTTGTGATTTTATAATTATTTGTAATCAAAAGATCTGCATGTCCATGTGACTGTGTTGACTGTTTGGTTCGTAATTATTGAATTAGATCCACAAAATTGGGTGAGATTCATCGTGTTGTGAAATCAAGAGGTCCTTTACAGGGTCGCTCTTATTGGGTTGATTGGTTCCAATATTGTGGGTTCCATAGTGTTCGTTGCTACGCAGATTCGCATTAAAAGTCATTCTAAAATTTTTGATAAATTTTTTTTATTTTTTATTTTGAACAAAGAAAACTACAAGCTTGGTATATGAGAAAAGCATTTCAAGGGCCAATTTTAAGTCTCAGTCCGTTATAATCTGAAATTTAAAGCGCGTTTGACAATTATTTTGGTAGAAAAGAGTTTTGAAAAATAAATTCTAGGAGAATGTGTGGTTAAGAAGTAAGAAATCTTTTTTAGCATACCTGTATAATATTTTATTATATGAATATATAATTGAAAATGATCATATGCTAAACTCTAAAATAAATTAAAGAATGTAAAACAAGCACTTATATAAACATAATCAATTTTGTCGAATACATTTAGCCCTTGTTTGACAATTAATATTTCAAAACTCTTTTCTATATAATTATTTGCAACCACACATTTACAAAATAAAATATTATGCACTTAAATCTAAAAATTTTCTTACTTTTTAAACACACATTCTTCAAAAATTTACTATTTAAAACCTTATTTTTATATAATAATGACCACCAAACATGAGCTTATTATTTACTATGTAACATACATCTTTGATTCAACTTTGACAAAATTACTTGTTTTGAAATGCACGTAATGAAAAATAAAATGGATGTCGAATTTCATATATTTTCGAAGTCGACTAAATTGCTAATTTGATTAGTTGAGTTGTACAATACTTTTAGCCAAAAATAAAACGGATGTCGAATTTCATATATTTTCGAAGTCTACTAAATTGCTAATTTGATTAGTTGAGTTGTACAATACTTTTAGCCAATATTTGACCCCTATTTTTGGAGAAAATGTATTTTTAAATGAATCATGCTAGAAGCATATAGAGTTTGACATTCGATTTTACATTGTACCATATGGTGACATCACATTGGACAATTTTTGAAAAAAAAACACACTTTCCTGCCAACTCCATTTTTGAAAACAATAAAGTGTCAAATTCAATGTCAAGCAAACAATGTACAAGAAACTTTATTCATTTTCATTACCATTAACTACTATCTATATTTTCCCCGTTTGAGCCCCATTATTTGTAGATTATAATGATATAAATAATATATTTTTGAAAAATGAGTGGTTGAAAAGTTTTTGATTTACGTGTAATATTATTTTATTGGAGATTGTGTGATTAAAAGTAGGAAAGAGAAAATTTTAATTTAATATAATGAGAAATAATGATGCTCAAATTAGTACCAAACAGTATTCACCCCGCAATTCCATCTCCATGGAAAGAAAAGATCGTCTATTATATCACAAAACAACATCCATTGAATGCAAATTTTGCCTAAATTGGAGCAAAAATTTATATTCAACAAAGAATTAACATTAAATTTTCAAAGAAAAATAAAAAAGGAATAATAACAAAAATACACTTATTTTTTTTTTGGGGTATTATATCCAAACATAAATAAAAAAAACATTTATGTTTATTTATTTTAATTATTTCGATCTCTGCTCA
>NC_036244.1:10592574-10596040 GCF_002742605.1 Olea europaea var. sylvestris | reverse complement strand
AAGAGAATCAGGGATTCTACCGACGGTGTGAAATCCGCGAGCCTCGCAAGAAACGCCCAAAGTCCAAAGCCAAAGCCGAAGCCGAAGCCGAAGCCGAAGCCGAAGCCAGCAATAACAAGGTCTAACAAGGTCAGATACTCTATTGTATACAAACCCAATCACAAGGGCTAACTTCATCTTCATTCCAAGAACTTAATTTCCCATCTGGATCTTGAATAACAGCCTTGAACACAATTAGCACCAGAACATCATCATTAAGAGAAGGCTAAGAGATTGTACCGAAATGGAAAACAAAAAATGACTAACAATACACCAAACAGAATTCTCATTTCAATGAATTAATACAGTGCTAACGAAAGTTATTCAACGTATATTTCATCACATTTGTATCAATTGTTCTTGAAGTGACAAGACACGGATCAATACCATACTCCCATCTATGTCTAAGTTGATGACTAAATATCTCATCTAGACATACAATGGTTCTAATTAAAGAGACTCATGCAATTACAATTACGTATTTATGATGACGATTTTTAGTGAAAATTGACTTCGATTCATGCTTCATGTTGAGTCTCGAAATGCAATCTTCGAACTCAGCCAGCAACTCATGGAGTGTAACATACAGGTGAGGAAAATAAAATACAAAATGCTCGCACGAAGCTTACGAACAATTTGTCTATTCCATGCTGGCTACAAGCTATCAACAGAAAGTACATCGGCCAATGAATAAAGCTTGATTCTTATCTGAATCAGTTATTATAAAAGCTAAACAAGGAGCCACCATTTGTTATTATCTCAAAATGACCCAATTATCCTAAGGGTTGAAAGGAAATCTATAAATACCTCTTCATTTGAAGAGAAATGCATGCAATTCAAATATCTCCCTCTCAAATAACTATTTCCCTTCTTGCCCCTATTCAAGCGTAAACACTAGTGAGTCTAAGAAGTGAAGGTCATAGCTAGGTGACTAGGATTTGTTGATCAAAATTATATCATAAACAAATTAATGCTGTCTGTTGGAAATCTTAGTGTATTTGAAAAAGCTCAAAATTCTTGAAAGGAGAAATCGGAGGAAATATAAGCGTCCAAGGTAGAAGTCATCGAGAATGGTAACTATCCATCAAACAATTACATTTAATCCTAAGAGATAGAGAGAAGAAAAGTATACGAAAGCTTAAATCGACATCATACCTACACAGCGTCGTCACTTGTGGAAGAAAATTTCTACTGCCAAAATCATTCAAGATATGGTTGAAAGTTTGAAAGCATATGGATAAATACAGTGGCAAAGGAGATCCTATGTACCCATTCGTATGAGTACATGACAAAAATGCAACTAAAGAAATGAAGTCATGCATTTAAGTGTCAAGGCTTTCGTCTCAGTTTAGATGGATATGCCAAGTGGTGGTACAGCAAGTTATCACTAAGTTTGATTTGAAGTTGGCCACAGTTGAAACAATCCTTCATGGGGCATTTGTACGAAGTAGGATAGAGCAAGCCCTAGCTACTAGGCTCAATGATAGACGGCAGGAGGAGGGCGAGTCCCTCGAAAGCTACTTTGTGTATTTTAGTACTAAACTGATCGCTTGCGAAATGATATCAAATGAGAAGGCTTGGGATGCCTTGTGGAATGGATTACGGATGGAGACTTCTTTCTAGTGGAATGTCTATAACAAGAATCTAGCCTCCTCCATCAATTGGTAAGTTTGATACAAAACGAGATCTAGACTGAAGATACGATAAATAACTGCAAGAAAGTAGAACAGGGGACGAGTTCTCAAAGGATTGACATATACGCCTAGACTATCAAACCATCAGTATCCATGCCTTAATGTGAGAAAGAATGGTTGCAGGGAGGCAGCGGCCATGGCGCCCAAATTGGAAGAATGGAACAGTGATGCGGGCGCCATGGCGCCCAAGGTTCTGCATGAAACTTGGCGCCATGGCGCCCGATTCAATTCTATATATATAGCTGTTTTCCCCTTCATTTTTGGACCCCGCTTTTGAGAGAGAAAATTTGAGAGAGCTTGGATAGAATTTCACAAGATTGAGGTTGTTCATCTTGGGTATAAATTCAAAGCTTATTTTCTTTCTTGGGATTAACTTGAGGCTTGTTCAAGTAATCATAATCCATTGTTCTTCATTTATCTATTGAAATCATTTCTTCCCCATTTTCTTGTTTTTGAAGTGGTTTGGGATTTTTCACATTGTCAAGCTTAATTTCTTGGGCAATCTTGGGAGGTTGTTTTCTCAACAATTTGGTATCAGAGCTTCTTCTTAAATGAAGGTGGTTAATCTTCGATTTTTGGTGAGTTGCTTGAACTTTGTTGTGCACACAAGGTGTTTGTAAAAATTCCCAAGTGAACTTTGGTGGTTTATTTTAGGTAAACAAGTAGATAAATCATGTCTACTAGAGGAATGGTGAAGATTGGGAAGTATGAGATAGAGAAATTCAATGGGAAGAATGATTTTTCATATTGGAGAATGCAAATGAAAAATTTGTTGATTTCTCAATAGTTGCACAATGCATTGGCGGAAAAGGAGAAGAAGCACGTTGATATGTCGGACGAGGATTGGGAAGAGCTAGATCTTGAGGCACGAGCGTCTATCATTCTTTGCCTTGAAAGATATGTTGCTTTCTTGGTTGATAGTGAGGTAATGGCGGCGGAGGTGTGGACGAAGTTGGAGGCGAACTTCATGACGAAGACTTTAACAAATCGGATCTATTTGAAGTCCAAATTGTATACTTGCAAGATGGATGAAGGTACACCAATCCGAGAGTACGTCAACAAGTTTGATAGGATCATATCGGACTTGAAGGACATTGATGTGGAAGTAGATGATGAGGATCAAGCACTTCTACTACTTCTTTCATTGTCAAAGTCTTACAAGAACTTAGTACAAACATTGATGCTTGTGGGTGATAAACTTGTGATGGAGGACACTAGAACGTCACTTCTAGCGGATGATCTTCGAAAGATTGTAACTAGTGGCATGTCTACCATTGGTAACAAGGAGCAAGCTCAAGGATTGTTTGTAAGGGGTAGAAGCAATGTGCGACCAAAGGGTAAGGGAGAAAAATCTAGATCGAGTTCTAGACCTCTTACGGAAAGGTCTTGTTTCAAATGCGGCGAGCTCGGGCATTTCAAGGCGAATTGTACTAACAAAAGGGGTTCAAAGAAGAACAATAAGAACAACAACAACGGGAAGGTGCAAGTCAAGCAAGAGGTAAGCTATGCCTCGGAAGGAGGGGAAAGCGATGAGTGCTACACCATCTCTTGTGATGAAGAAACCTCCGGTAAGTGGATTCTTGACTCTGGATGCTCTTACCATATGTGTCCAAATAGGAAATGGTTTACTACCTATAGAAGCACTGATGATGAAACCGTGTTGATGGGTAATAACCATTCCTGTAAAACGGTGGGGCTCGGTTAAACTAGAATCAAGATGCATGATGGAGTGG
>NC_036244.1:10576165-10586480 GCF_002742605.1 Olea europaea var. sylvestris | reverse complement strand
ACATTTTAAAAATAATGAGGATCAAACAAGTGCTGAATAGCCCAACCCACTCTTTATGATTAAATGTATTCACAATATTTCAATTGTTAAAGAAAAAAATATAATAATTTAAAAGTGAATAAAAAAAAAAGGAAAAAACAATAAATATTTTTTGAGAGACTAAGGGCCAAATATAAAGAGCATGTTAGAATACTTAAAAAAGTTACGCTTTAAATTGTTTAATATACTCTCTAAAAATATATCTAGAAAATGCTTTTACAAGCTCACAGAGAATCTTGAAATTTACTCTTACCTGCTTCATTACTGTTTTAGATTAAATTATATAGAGTTAGGTTGGGTTTCTCGATTTAAACTGCCATCGCTAAGCACGAGTCCCCAAAGGAAAGTTCAGTTCGTAATAATGACATTTACTGTTACATAACTACATTCAACATAGTATTGTAAACCATAAGATGACTACAAACTACCAGAAATCTTAATACTTATCGACTAAAAAGAAAAGCTGACCAACCTATAAATCTTCTCTCTCCTCCAGGGAAGAAAAATGTGCATCAATTTGACAAAGGACTTCTTGATCGATGGTGGCCGAACTAACCCTCTTAGATGGAGAATCAATGGATTGCCTTTTGGGTGACAAATTGTTTTCAGGATTCTGTTCCTTGGACTTTTCGGGATCACTTTGTTCCATCTGATGTTTCTTAGAATGCCAATTGAACAACTGGGATGCCATCTCCCGACAAGCTTTCAGATCTTCGTCACTTTGGGCTTTGTTTAATTTATCAATAAGATCACTTAAAGCTAAAGCCCTCTCTGCCTGAGAAGACTTGATCTTTTTAGACATCCTCCCAGCTTCTTCGGGATCACTAATTTCACTAGCATCATCATTTTGCTCATACTTTCTAAGCTTCTTCAATCCTTGATCAACAATGTATTGGATCCTCTTTCTTAAGTTTTCAGTTCTTACTGGATTTGATCTGAGCTTCAACTTCAACCCCTGCACCATCTTCTCAAAGTTTTCTGCAGCAGACAAACTTGCTGACTGCTCATCATGTGGAGTATTTACAGAGAAAACCTCTTCCAATAAGTGTACATTTTCTAGGTAGCGGTCAAAAGATTCATGTTCTGCTTCAATGTTTCTGTCCTTGAATTCCTTCATCTTTAAGAACCTCCATTCGTTTATAACTTGTGCGTCCTGAAAAAAAAATCCAAATAAAGAAACCAATTTTTAACCCACATTAAAAAAATGGTAGTAAAAGTATGTATCTCTACCTTTCTTGTCAATGGCTTCCTAGATCGAAGTGGAGTTAGCAAATTGTTAAATTGCGCAAAGTTGCTAGAAAGTTGGCGAAGTCTGTGGGAGTTCCTGCAATATAAGGTAGCCAATATCAGACAATGGACCACCTGAACTTTGAAGAGGTTGCTTACCGAACTTGAAATGCAGTAACACGGAATTAAAAACAGAAGTCAAGCAGGCCCATAAAAGAAACAACAAGAAACAATTTCTTTTGATCCTTATAAGAGCAATAACAAGTATAGCAAATTTGAAAAGTCCGTTACATTGAACGCTATTGGGATTCAATGAGTAAAATTTTGAACGGGGGATTCAATGAGCAAATAAATGGCTAAAAGAGAAGCGGTAACTGCATAAGAAGTTTCTGGAGAACTGTAAAACGCAGAACATAAAGATATGGAAAGCACCAAGAAATGTACAGCATGAAGGCATTTTAGACGGATTTATATCTGGGATGGTTAGCGTTAACAACTTACCCTGAATGAGATGCTTCAGTTGATTGCTGGTCAAATATGGGAGAGCTGGAAGATGGTGACTTGTCCGGAAAAGATGAGTTACCTTTCAGAACTGCAGTAATCACAATTGTCAGTGATAATTTTAACGTTCTTGTCTTTGTTCATTTTACTGACGCACGTACAAATTGGAATTGTAAACAATGTTTCAAGATATTTTATACGTTTTAAACCCATATTATTATATAGATAGGAGTGCATATAACTTCCTGCTTAATTTTGGTCAGTTTCACAAGTCACCGATTGTATTCTTAAAATTTCACTTGTCATGGGAGTTCATTCAGGACAGATTACAAGGCACACACGATATCCAAAAACGGAGTTCCAGCTATATCAGCAGATCAACATCCCTTTACAGCAGAGAAAAGTATCTTACTCGAGAATTCTGCCATTTGCATTTTCCCAGATATCCCATCTTAGTATTTCCGTATCTATAAATTCTTCCCTTACCTGTATCTATACATAGGCTAGGAGAGTTCGGTAGCATACACATTTCTCCAACATGCAGATTATCCAGAAATTCTTATACCTTAACCAACATCTAGGGTCAATTTGGCATACCGTGTATATGACATGGATTTTGAGCCTTTGCACAGCAATTCTTGCACGACTGATATGGACACCTGCATATGAAATTAAATTCATCACAAGACAGAACATGCATAATATATACTTGAACGCACTAAGCCTCCATTTGCTCCCCATTAATTTTCATTCCATTACATTTTATTTTTCTCTCTTATTTTCAACCACACAATCTTTCATAAAATAATATTACACGTAAATCGAAAACTTTTCATTCTTTTTCAACCACTCATTTTTCAAAAAAACCACTATTCCACCTATTAATTTTCCCATAAAATGGGGCCAAACGGGGGCTAAATTAACAATTGGCCAACATTGGATCACGGCTATTAATAGCTGATAGGGTTAATATCACAAATAGTCACTAAATTTATCTAAAAATTACAAAACGGCCACTGAAGTTTAGAGCGCTTTCAGAAACGGTCAGTGAAGTTTACAAACTTGCAGAAACGGTCACTATTAGGACCGTTATGATTTAATTTGAACTTAAAGGACCAAAACACGTGAATATAGAATCTTGAGGACCAAACCACCAAAACTTGACAAAATAAATTTTTTCTCTATTTTTGAGCGAGTTTTGTGGCAACTTCCGACCACCAAGATCGCCCAAAATCTCCCCATAACTTCAAAAGATTTGGCCGGAATAAACTCACAAAATCAGCTCCCAAAATCTGAAAATCTGCCCAGATTTTTCAAATTTTTGGGCGAGTTTTGTGGCAATTTTCCTACAACATCCGACCACCAAGACCGTCGAATTTGGATACCGTTGGAAAACCCACAAATGTCTTCTTCAATTACTACCCAAAATCTCTCCATAACTCCAAATGATTAGGCCGGAATAAACCCACAAAATCAGCTCCCCGAAATCTGAAAATCTGTCCAGATTTTTCAGATTTTTTGGTGAGTTTTGAAACCGTCCGATTTGGATACCATTGGAAAGACCACAATATCCTCTTCAATTACCACCCAAAATCTTCTCATAACCCCAAAGGATTTGGCCGGAGTAAACCGACAAAATTAGATCCCCGAAATCTGCCAAGATTTTTGGACAAGTTTTGCGGCAACTTCCGACCACCAAAATCAACGGATTTGGGTACCGTTGGAAACTCACAACATCCTCTTCAATTACCACCCAAAATATCTCCATAACTCCAAAGGGTTCGACCGAAATAAACCCACATAGTCAGCTCCCGAAATCTGTCAGATTTCTCTCTATTTTTGGACGAGTTTTGCCACAATTTTCTAGCAACTTCCGACCACCAAAACCACCAGATTTGGATACCTTTAGAAAGCTCACAATGTCCTCTTCAATTAACACCAAAAATCTCCCCATAACTCCAAACGATTCAGCCGGAATAAACTCACAATGTCAGCCCTCCAAAATCTGAAAATCTGCCCAAATTTTTCAGATTTTTGGACGAGATTTCGGGGAGTTGACTTTGTGGGTTTATTTTAGCCGAATCTTGAATCCAAATCCTGCCGTCTTGGTGGTCGAAAGTTGTCGAAAAATTATCACAAAACTCGCCCAAATTAGAGAGAAAAAGTTTATTTTGCCAAGTTTTGGTAGTTTGGTCCTCAAAATTCTATATTCACGTGTTTTGAACCTTTAAATTTGAATTAAATCATAACGGTCTTAATAGTGACCGTTTCTGCAAGTTTATAAATTTCAGTGATTGTTTCTTAAAGCGCTCTAAATTCAATACAAGTTCTAAACTTCAGTGACCATTTTGTAATTTTTAAAGATCCAAAATGTCAACCCATTTTATGTCTTTAAAGATCCCACTATGACTATTATTGGAAATCATTGCAGCAGCCATTAATGGTTTGTCAAAGAAATAAAAGAAGTCATCATCTAGAAAAAAAATGGACTGCAGTATTTGATGTTTCGTTATTTTTATTTTCAACCAGATGTGATGATAAATAATTGTAGAAGCACCAGAAAATTGAGAAGAAACTTTTCTTGGCTGAAAGGAAAAGATAGTTTCGTGTGCAAAACAGTGGCATTCTCTTAAGTAGTTGATTGCTTAGGTTACACTAAATGCTAACGCACATGAAATATCATCATATAATCTAACTTCAATCTTAAACTATGTTTCCCAAGGAGAAGCCTAAAGAGAGAGAGAAGAAATCTCTGCAAGAAATTCCATGTGGAAGTGAATCAAGATTGAACCAAGCCTTCAACTGGGGAGTTGAATCTTCACACAAGCTGATCCAAAAGAGAACTAGGCCGAGTTCCAACAATCGTCTATTTCCATTATCCTTGCTCAGTCCACTCACAACACTTGGAAGCACTAATGATAAAACTAATCTATACAAATTTATCAAAAGATTGCAGTGCATAAAAGGAATACCAGTCACATCCTGGATTGCTATAAAAATTTATGGCAACCCATACAAAGTTCTAAGGATTCTAATAGCTTCTTGTATCAATCTGCGCCTTCTCAAATAAATTATTTTCAACCCTTAAACAGCATAAAATGCAAATGGTTCATTTTTTCCACCATCCCTCTGAGTGAGTGAGGGGCACAGCAAGGATAATGTCATTTAATAACTCAATTTTCTCAGGCATGATATCAAGACTGGAAATCGCAATAATCAGAGGTGACAAACTTGAACCAACAACTGATGTCCATAGGTCATGGCATGTCATAAAAATTCCTTTTCATGATTGCTTATATTATGTTTCAGGAAAGTTTTGCATAACCAATATCATATATCTATCTGCCTTGGATGTTTTTGTGCTTTTCTCTACATGGACAGATTTAAGCACTCAAAACTTGTTCAATAAACATGTGAGCTGAAGGTTACATTTTTTTCAACTTTCAAGGAAGATATGGGAATTGGGAGGAAGAATTGATTATCCTTATATACAAGGGGAGCAGATTCTGGGACGTTCTCCCAAACCTTTACTTTTCTATTCATCCAATACAGGACAACACCAAGAAGGAAATAACTCTTTTGTCATAAGCATTTTCTTAATAAAACATGCACAAGATTTTAACATCAAGTGTGCTAGTCATATTGCATCACATAGAACTCAGCCTCCCTCTCTTGATTTTGAATTCTACTTGATCACAGAAAGAAGCCAGCCTCCCATTAAATGAAACTACATCTGTCTTTTTCCCCTTGCTTCCTTCTAATGTGCTATACCTCCTAAGAAATCTTTTAAGGCTTGGACCACGAAAAAATGCAATTGAAGCATGTAAGATTAAAAAAAAAAACAGGGAAAAGAGAGGCCACATACGGATTTCCAAAATGAAAGGACTAATACATTTTTTAAAAGAGAAACTCAAAGTCTAAAATAAAGAAGTAAACTTCGAGTGCCCAGCAAGGAAAGTGGTATATGCCGTTGATGTAGAACCACTTAAGAAAATCTCTTATAAAGTCACCTAAGAAGGACTTCATGGTGGAACTCAAAGTGGATCAAATGGCCAATGAGCACAGAAAAAATTTAGAGATGTAACAAATATGAGTTTCATTCAATTTGCGCCAAGACTGGCCTTATAGTAAATGTCAAATGCAACCTTTTTAAGCACATACTCCACACAATATTGTGAGAAGGAAAGCTTCAAATTTGTAGAACTACAACTTGTGTGCATACCTTAACAAAATCTCTTAAAACATGTATGCATTATTTTACGTAATTACCAATGTTAAAACTGGACAGGACTAGATAGGCCGGTTTAACCGGAAAGCATACCACAATCCTGTTAGGTTACATTCTGTTAACCGCTTATTAGAAAACTGGTAAAATAAACCATAAACCGGCCGGGTAAAATAAGCCAGCCACGATTTTCCCCATTCTTACGTATGATATTTAAAAAATATATATTTATTAAGTGCACAGGATTAGCTGTTTTCACCGCCAATCGAGTTGACTTTTCTACCCATTCACCAAAGCCTTTTGATAAAATATCTTCTCTCTCATCCCAACAATCAATATCTGATGGGGGAATTAAACCTTCGCCCAAGTACAAGCAAAAGCAAATAATAAATAATTGTGTTACTTTTAGAGGTATATACACAATTTACACAATAATTATTTTTATATTGATAAATATGGATTTGTGTTTTAGTGTGAAAATTTACCATTGTTATATTTTTTTCACAGTATATATGGTTATATTTCTTTTATTTTTACCATTAGCTCGACTCTAGTTTGACTCCAATTGAACCTTTTGACTTGAACCCTTTATATTTTCAAAGTCGATGCCCCAGATTTCTAAACATTTGTAATTAACGATTATTTTCACTAAGGATGATAATGAGGTAGGTCAGTCAATCTACAGTACTAGATCCTTGCGCTCCTCATTACACTAATGCTTATCTACTTGAGTTGTCGACGCACTTAAAAATTAGTGCGCTTTTCAATATAGCAGGCTTATATTCTTTTTGAGGCACGTTCAAGCCTCCAGTGTTGTCGTCTAATATTTCTGCAAAACAATCTCATCAACCGCCTCTTCAAGCATCTGTTACGGCATTTCTACAAGATTGCATTGATAAGGTGCCTAATAATCAGATTTTAGCTTCATAAGATGGTGATTTTCGCCTATTTCTGGAGTGTTGGAAGGGTTGCATCTAGTGATGCTACTTAGATTATTGAAGATGAGTTCCATCACCTGGATGCTAAGCTTTTGTATGCCTATTTGGATTATACCTTGTCATAGTCAAATTTTTTTCAACCGAGGAGGAACGATTCAACATATAAAGTATATTCTAGGCGTGGAAGAAATTAAATCAGCAAGGGTTTTATAGTATTTCCTTATTGATTATTATTGCATTTTATTATGATTGAAAGACAATTGATTTTATTTCCTTTATAGAGTGAATCATAGTTTTCCTTATTAATCATTGTTAGGCCCTATATAAAGAGGTTCTTTGATTGTAATAAATACTTGATTCTTGAATAAAATACAATCTCTCTCATTTCTCTTCATTCTCCTTTCTTTCTCTTAATTGTTCTTTTGCCCCTCACACTCGTCATCGCTTACTTTTTCTAGTTTTGAAAATTTTAAAAGATATATATTTCAAAACTTACTTGTTCAATTATAAGTTATAATCAAACTTAATCAGCATAGTTATGCCAAACATGCTCTTACTACAAAGTTTGATCTTTTGAACGAATTATCATTTTAATCATCACAAAACTGAAACCTTATTCCAAAATTTGAGGATGTAAAAGATCTCTTCAGATATTCCAAAAATAAGGAGCTTCTTGCTTCCAGCGACTGGACATGAGTGAAATTCATACTCGTAATAACTTCTGGTTAGAAGATCTTTGCACTAGGTATATGTGGCACAGGAGTGCAATTCACTACTATTTTAGAAATAATATGAAACTGATTCCCAGTCTCAGCAAACTATAATCAAACTGGGCTAACAAATAGTCCTTCTACTTGCATCAAATTCCAAAAAGGAAGAACTAACGACGCACAACAATTACAAATAATTTAGTTACTATCTAATGATATTCAGCATGTAAATTCTGGTTTCTTTCATAAATATAGTAAATTGACATAATGTCAGTATTATCTATCACAACCACAAAATAAGATTGTTACCAGTTCTCTTAGCATTCTATGCTTGCGGTAGGTCTAAACAGTCAAAAAATTAATTAGGGTTTCACAGTTTGGAAGTATGACGTGAAGAAGCATTCTCCAACCAACCCCAATTAAAAGTAGTCAAAACATTGTAAGATAATCCAGGTACTGAACATCTTCAGAAAGCATGAAGTGCAACAAAGTTCGATATACTAACGACAACGACGAAAACCCACACAAACTCACGAAGCGATTAAAGAACATGAAGGTATAAACACAGAGCAAAATTAAAGAAGGAACCTGGAGCGAGCTACGTTGCCGCACTTGATGCACTTAGGTTTATTTAAACCGCGAAGATTCCGAGAAGCATTGATACCGGAGGATTGAGGTAACACCATCCCATCGGACGCGGCGGCGCTACTGTTACTTTTCACCGGTGAAGAGGCTGCCATTTTTTAACGCTTCAATTATTACTGATTTTAATTTTGCTTTATTTTTCTTCTTTCTGGGAATCAGTTTTTTTTTTGAATTGGGGATGAACGAGGGAACCCAAACCCCTTCTGATTTTTTTTTTAGGAGAATTGGGTCGAATAGACGTATTCGACTATTTCTACTCTTAGCCTTGACCAAAAAATTAATTAAAATAAATATTTCTACTTAAAATTCAGCCTTGTTTGGTGGAAATTAAACTCGATTTTTTTTATTTTTTCTTTTGTCAATTTTACTAAAAGTTGATGAAATATATAGTTAAAAAATTGTAAGTTGAATGAAATATATTGTTAAAATTAATTTTTAATTTTGACTTAAATTAAAATTTAAACAATTCCTGTCAAACATGTGCTAAGTAACTATATAAAACACATTTGTCTTAATAAAATCACATGCACAAATTAGTTCTTTCAATTCAAAGTCAATCATTCCTTTCAAAATCAATTGTTTTATTCCCCTTCTCCCTCTTTAGGGCATCTTGAAAAAGTATTTTATCGATTATAACTATTTTTAAGAGACTCCATTTATTAGAGTTTAAAAAACACGTGCTTGTTTATTTTTGGATACTAATTCAATTGGTTTGAAAATTACCCATAATCGATATAATGTATTTGGTCAAATTTCTCAACCCACCAAATTAGTGAATTTTGACTTTCTAAAATTCTCTTTTAATATCCTCTATAAATAATTATTTTCAATCAACATATTTCTTTCAAATCTAAATTGTAGATAAACCTACAATAACTAAAAAATTTATATACAAGTAAAAATTATTGAATAAGTAAAAAATACTTATAAGATAAAAATTCACTATTGTGTAAAATTATTTATGAAGTAAAATACTACTAATAAGGCAAAAATTTACTTATAAAATATAAAAGTTACTTATAATTCACTTGTGTGTAAAAAATAATTTAAAAGTACAAAATGAACTTATAACTGTAAAATTTACTTATAAGTAAATAATTATTTATAACTTAAAAATTTAATTATAAGTAAATATTTCACTTTTTAAGATTAACTTACACATAAAAAAAAGGATAAATAGCACAAAACGAAAATTCTGTGCAATTCCAAGACAAGCTAGCTCTCAAGCTCATCGCCTTTTCGCAATGGACAGGATCCTCGCAATGCCCTCTTGGCAACGTAAGCCATCGAACCCAGAGCTAACTGGTTCTCCTCGAAATGCATTCCTACCTTTCAATGTCATTGTGCAAAATATTCCTACATTTCATTTTTTTGGCATTTTCACCAATTAATTCTTTATCCTTTCTCTTTGTTTTATTTAAATAGGAGGGTAAAATTATCTTTTTATTGAAAAATGGATGAAAATAATCTTTTGCGCAATGAAAGGTGAAAATAGGGGTGAAAATGTTAAAAAATAAAAGGTAATAACATTTTACATAATGATATTGAAAGGTATGGATGTTTCGTGCTATTTACCCCAATTATAATGCCACTACAAAAGGTTTTTGTGGCCCCACTCTTTTAAATACTTTTTAATTTACAAAAATTAAAATTAATTAGATGACATAAATAATCACTTAATTCTTTATCTTTAAAAAAAAAAATAGCAATTCCATTTGTCTTTGATTCCTAAATAGCACAATTCTCCTAGCACCACAATTTCATCTGCCCTTTTCCCCCCTTCTTTTACACGAAGAAAATGGATTCGGGTTGTAGAAGCCACAATTCTGATTAATTTCTCCATAAACATTCTTTCTAATTGCTCCATATATTGTTGGTAGCTACATAGTTAAGGTTTTAACATACTTGTTAATAAAAATAAACTACTATTCCACCACAAACATAAACCTAATCTCATCTTATTTTTTTATTTTTATTATTTTTTCATTTCTTGCAGTTAAGAGTCATCTGTCTCCATGATACCATAGGTA